>NC_042617.1:115896045-116196045 GCF_901001135.1 Rhinatrema bivittatum | reverse complement strand
TTACCTCTTATTTATGTTCTATTAATCTTTGTCTCCCCCTATTTCCTTTAACATTAGAGGGGCTTTGTCTTTTTTTGTTGATATTTCTTACATTTAAGAGTATTGTATAATTACATTTTCATTCCTCTCCGATTTTCTGTTATGAGTCCTTGTGTAATAATACAAATTTCAATAAAAACAATAAAAAAAAAGAAGAGTCTCGATTAAATGGGTGCCTTGGTGTATGTAAAATGACATGCAGGGGCGGTATTTACAACCACTGGGGTGGATGGAGTTCCTGCCATCACTCTGCAGTTGCCCCTGTTGATTGGCTAAAAGCCCACCTATTCTGAGTTCCACAGAGAAACCATTCTCCATGCTTCTCTCTTGAATGAATGGGCAACCTAGCAATGGGTCAAAAATAGGTGGAAACCTTAGCTGCACATGAAGGTACAGCATAACAAATCACAACCTCTGTAAGAGCCAGTTCTGGTTGAGCTGGAAGCCCAAAAGAAGCAAGAAGCTCTTATTCCAACAAAAAGATTATGTTTTAAATTGATCAATATTCTTGATGCGTTCTGTCTTCCTACATTTAACTGTTATATTCACTATGTTTTTGTGATTTTGTATAGATCATTCCTTTCTAAAATAAAAAAGTTTTGGGGTTTTTTTTTTAAATTGATCTATATGTTACAAACAGGCACAACTGGAAAGAAAAGTAATTCACACCCATGCCATCTTGAATGCATGAGTATATAAAATCTGCTTTAGACCGGAAATTCATTTTGTTTGATTAGCAGAAAGTGTTGTAAACAGATGCATTGTGTCATTCAATTTAACATCAGGGTGCAGTTTCTAAACTTAGGAGAAGAGCTATCAAAGGAGTGGTAAATAAAAATTAGTGCCAATCGTATTCTGCATTCCAGAAGGAGCTGTGGCCTGTGGCCCTTGGCCAGGGATTGCCGCTCGATGACTTAAGCGAGGGAAAAATGAAAGCTTATGGTGTCGTCGTTCTGGGAGAGGCTGAAGTGGAAGCCCAAAGTAGCAGGAGAAACTGTGGGGGCCCAAACAAATAAATGAAGTGCCAAGGAATTTGTGCTGAGTGTTCAGATTTCAACATTTCAAGCAGCACAGAAAAGCATAGGCTTCCAAGGCAGAGTCCAGCCCCCCCTCCCCTCGTTGCACAGTGATTCTGTTAATTAGGTAAAGACAAGGACTGCTGGGATTATTTGGCATATTTGCCTGGCATACATTAACATATGACCAAAACACAATTCAGCAGCCTGGATGCTTACTTATTTTATAAAGCCTGCAGTGTGTGTGTGTTTTGAATGCACATTTGCAGTTATGAATAACGGTAATTGTTTGGCTTGGCCTGCCTTTGTGCTGGTGCCAGCTGGCAGTGGTCAGAGCTGTGACACATGACACTACAGCTGAGTCCACATGTTTCTGAGTTGCAGGATCCACTTATATAATTTATTTTCTTGATCAACAGTTGAGCTATTCAAGTGAGTATAATTTACTTTTCTAATCAACAGCTCAGCCATTTAAGTGATCTCAATGGACCAACCACACTTGACATTTCTCGGAGAATGCTTGCTACAGCCTTTAAAAAATATATTGTTATTCTTTACTTATTATTGGGATTTAAGTTTCACAGAACCTAAAGCAATGCTAAACACATTGATGCAGACAATGAAAGTATTTTTAACTCTACCTCTTTGTCACTGGGATGTTCATGTAAATCACTGGAGTGAGAAGTGCAGGTCAGGGGTACGGATTGCTGGAGTCAGACTTCAAACCTGGTTACATTTTCAGTCTGGATCAATAGCTCCTCTCATATTGAACCCTAATGTTGGAAATCCTGTAAATGCACAGTAGGGGGGGGGGGGCAACTTTCAAAAGCGTAGACATTTTTTAGTGCAGATAAAATAGTAGATGCTATGCACATTTAGCAGAAATCTGGCTATGTCTAATTTTCAGCTTGTTTAAATGTCTGCGCCAAAAATAAATCAGTCAGACAACAGCAAATGTTCTTTAAATTCAAAAGTGTCCAATATACAAAAACAAATTAACAAAGTATAAGTATACTACTATTTAATACAGTTCATTGGCATTGTTTCAATGGAGTGATTATTGTTCGTTGATGTGGATGAAGGGTTAGTTGGGGAGGTGGGGATATAGGTTAAAAGAAAGGGGGAGGGGGCTGAGCTTAGGAGTTGAACCCAGAGCCTTTCTTGATTTCTAGTCCACCTCACTCATGCCGTATTATTATACCGGGTAAAATTCCAGTGTAGATATGCTAGAAATGTAGGCAGGGCCAAAAAGAGAAATTATACCACATTTATGACTAAATATCAAAAAAGATACCTGATTTTTTTATAATCCCTACTGTAAAGTGTATTTTTATAACCTAATAAAGAGAATTCTGAAAAACTACAATTCATTATATGCAATACTTTCCAGTTGATTCAGTTATTGATTCCTCCTGGGGCCACCGAGAGATCGCCTGAAATGTTCTACCATTGAACAAGGTAATGATAATTATAACATCACTGAATTGTGAAATTTTCATGCTGGGCTTGCAACTTGGTGACTGTATATGTTGAGGCCTAGAAGTGACACTTGTTCACCAAGAGGTCCAGATAAGTTGAGCTGTGGTGCTGAATATACTGAAGTTATTCGGGTAAGTTTAGCTAGATAACTTTAAAACCACAGTATAATACATCACAACAGACAACGTTAACGGAAAACAAAAATACACAAGTGCAATCGTCAGAAAAGACCTGCTTTAGTCATTGCTCAATGAAGGCTTTCTTAAAACGATAGGTTTTAAATACCTTTTTAAAGGTTTGGCTAAGGATTTGCTACCTTCCAGCTGTGCTGCATCTCCCTGAACAGAGAGCATCTGCTTCCTGATGCAATACCTCCCCAACTTGGCAACATGCAGCGAGCAGGAGGAGAGGGGATGAACCTTGAGCAGACATAGCAGAATAAAGAAGAGCTACGCTGCTCCCTAATCCAGCACCCCCCCCCCCCCTTGACTTTCAGGGACAGGAGAGTGGACGGTGAGCCAGGAACAGGCACTGCTGAATACGCCTGCAAAGTTCGCTGGATAAAGACACGGTCCGGATAGCAAAGTTAGCCGGATAAACTGATAACTTTAAGCATCTTGCTTGGGAGCAAGCTGGGAGGACCCAAGCTGGCCACCACATCTCAGGAAAGGCCTAGCAGAACTAGATAAGATGCAGAAGAGGGTAACAAAAGTGATAAAGGGATTAGAACGTCTCCTCTTATGATGAGAGGTTATTCAAGTCAGGCCTCTTCAGTTTGAAAAGGGACAGCTGAAAGGGAACATGATAGAAATTTATCATGGGTCAAATAATGCTACAAATCAATCAAGCAAATGTGCAGAAGAATTCAATGTCCACACATGATTTTGAGTGGAAAATGTTGTAATTTTAAGATGGCAACTCCACAAACAATAGAATAGTTCAGAATGGGTCCCCCGACACGGACTCCCAGTCACTGGATCTGTTAAACTGGTCTCAGAAAAAATAAAATACTGTTTTGTCCCTCCCGACGCAGCCTCGCGGCAAAACATGGGTCCATGTCAGGGGGACCCATTCTGAACTATTCTATTGTTTAGCACTGTGGAGTTGCCATCTTAAAATTACAGCATTTTCCACTCAAAATCATGTGTGGACATTGAATTCTTCTGCACATTTGCCTGATTGATTTGTCTGATTGCGTGCAGTAGTGCTCCCTTTCTGTTTTTTGGATTCCTTTCAAATAATGCTACAAAATTAAGCTAACAACCAGTAGATTTAAAACAAATCGTAGAAGGTACTTTTTTATACAGTGCACCATCAAACTGTAAATCTGTTGCCAAAGGACGTGGTCAAGGAGACTTACAAAGCAGGGTATGAAAGAGGTTTGGCAATTTCCTAAATAAAAAGCCCATAAACATAATTAGCTAGGTAGACTAAAGAAAGCTATTGTTATCCCTGGGAGTGAGCAACAAGAAATAGATATTTTTTTTGGGATTTGCCAGATACTTGTGACCTGGATTAGCCACTGTCAGAGACAGGATACTGGGCTTGATGGACCTTGGTCTGACCCAGTATGGCAACTTCTTATGTTCCTAACTGTTGCATAATGGGACAATTAACCATAGATAATCTCTTTGCACACCATGTGTTTTCTGCAAGGCTTGCCTCCACAGCAACAAATCCTTTTTGACTGTTTTCAATGTACTGTGTCTCCAGAATGAGAAGAGAGAAGTTAGTTTGTTGATAGCAAATGTATAAAGTATGCATGCTGGTTACTGCATCCATGCAAATGTCATTAGCTTTACCTTAAGCTAAAATGTGGATGTTTTCAGGAATGGGAGGTTCCTGGGGTATAGCATATTTCTGAGTGATTGTAATGGTTCATCCCCATCTCTTTCTAAAATCTATAAAGTTGACTTTATGAGGCCCTAGAAGGATTGTGGTTAACTGGAAAAAAGGGAATTGAAATAGTCAAGACCAGATAAGACTAGTGCTAGAAGAACAGTACAAAAGTTATTTGGTTCTAGAAAGGGCTTAAGATGGAGTAAGAGCTTTAGTTTGAAAAATGAAGATTGAATAATCAATTTGACTAGAGAAGTCATGGTTAATTTGGAATCTAAATAGATTCCTAAATCACGAACCTTGTTTGAGTAAGGAATAGGAATACCATTAAACGTGAAAACAGATGGGATAGATAAAGGAAAGGAGTGACCTAGTGCAACAATCTCTGTCTTATTGAGACTCAATATTAATTTCTTGATTTGTAGCCAAGCATGGATAGAGCAAAACATTGTGTGAGAAAATGGCTAGTGTCTAGCCAAGAAGTTTTTAAAGGAAAGAAATATTGGATGTCATCTGCAAAAAGCTTGTATGATATGCCTAGTTGTCCCAGTATCTTGTACAGCAGAGCTAAATAAATATTAAAAAGGGCTGTGGACAAGGCAGAGCCTTGTGGGACCCCTGATGTTATGGGGTGCCAGGTGGAACAGGATGAGTCAATTCTCACTTGTTGAAATAGCTTTGAAAGATATGAGGAGAACCAGGCAAGTACTGCACCAGCTATGCCAGTTTCTCTGAGATGTGAAAGGAGAATCAAATGATCTAATGTGTCAAATGCTGTGGTGAGATCTAAAAGAACCAGGATGCAACAGGTGCCAGAATCAAAACCATGACATCTCAGTGTCTAAGCTTGAGATGAATAATGTTTCAGTATTATGGGACCTGCAGAACTCAAATTGATATTGATCCAATGTTGTATGGTCATTAAGGAATTAGGATAGCTGATGCAGGACTGCAGATTCAATCTCTTTAGTAATTAAGGAAAGAGATGATATAGGCCGGTAGAAAAATCTTTGATAGAGAAGGCTTTTTTAAAATAATGGTTTTACAGAGGCCTTCTTTAGGTTCAAGGGTAGCACACCAGATAATAAGGAAGCATTCATAATTTTAGTGATAGGTTCACATATATTTTCATGACTACATTTTAGTAGTGGGAAAGAACAGTAGTCTAATGCACAGGTCTGGATCAGGATTCTCCCAAGGGGGCAGCAAAATGCTTATAGACCTAAGGGAACAGTCTCTCAATAAACAATCTACACACAATGGGTATTATGCCAAAATAAAAAATTACTTTTACTGAAGACAAAATAGGTGAAACAGTATAGCAAAACAAAAATAGGAAAGACAAGTCTCCAAAGTTTCAGTTGACAAAAAAAGAATTTCCCAATACCCTTAAGAAACTTAGCAGGAATTTGGACCCCCAGATTCAAGTAAACATTCTTTCTTAGAGTCCATACTAGAAGACACAAGAGATCCTTTTCCATCAAAAATGCCTGGCCAGTGCAGTAGACTCCTAGACAGATCTCCTCCTGCATCTGAGGACTGGAATGATCATTTCATAAGCAGCCAGGCGCCACCAGGTGTGAAAGCCATGCAATTGCAGAGAGCAGCACACCCGGTGGAGGAGCGTTGGGAGCAGAGAGAGAGAGAGAGGCCCGTGCTGCCGCCAATGGACCTGATCCCACCAGCGGCAGAAGAAGAGGAGGCCCGTGCTGTTGCCAGTGGACCCAAAGCCACCAGTGGCAGAAGAATGACCCAAGAATGTTCCTTCTGTATATTTAGTCCTACCTTATGGAATTCTCTGCCACAATCCATTTATTTGTCTCTCCCAAGATAGCAAACAATTCAAAGATTTTTGAAAACACACCTCTTTGGTAAAGCTTTTCCTGTCTCTGAGTAACCTTCCATCCATTCCCACTGGCATTTCTCTGCCTTTTTCAGTTGTGCTCCAATTTTTGTTTTTACTGTTTTTGCCTTTTATTAATTATGTTTGTTTTATTGTACCCCACGCTGAACCTTTTTTTGGAAGGACAGGTAATAAAAACCTTTTAAATAAATAAACAGAATTGCAGCCAGTATTTCTATACTCTGCAGCATCTAAAGGTGGTCCCTTGCTTTCCACGAGGAGCACTCTGAGAAAGGGAGTGAGCAAGAGGTCATGGCTGCACTGATAAGGGACACATGCAGAAACATGGCTAGTCTAAGACATGCATGTGTGTGTTGGGGGTGGAGAGGCATGCATATGTGTGCAAGTGAGAGAGAGAGAGAGAGATGCTAAGGTGTACCACTCTGAAGCTTATAGGAACAGTACTTCAAAGATAGCTTGCCAGAGAGAAATAGGGCCATATGCAAGTATCTCTGTTTATCTGGAATAATCTGTAGTGTAACACACAGCTATCACAGCCAGGCATGGTCCCAGCTCCCAGGCCTTCTTCTTTAGAGCCTCCCCAGTCCATGAATAGTCAGCCAACTGACTGAAGCGCAGGAAGAAAGCATCTAGAGAGAGAGGGCCATCTCTGCCAGGATCTTCCGCTTCTCAGGTGGGGGAAATAGCTTACCCTGTTTTTTCAGAAAGACCAAGAGAAGGATGGTCTGGGAGAATTTAGACTTTCTGGCTTTTGGGGGGGTGGCATGTTTATTTATTTATTTATTTGTTTGTTTCTTTTTATATACCGATATTCACCCGAGAGTATCACATCGGTTTACATGATATTTAGTGAGATAGCGTGATTACAGGTCATACAGCAAAGTATAGTTTTGTAAAGGATAAGATTATAACATTGTAATAAAATGGCTTATTTTCATGACAATATAATAGCTTGACATTTGATTTGACTATTAAGAGTACTCATTGTAGGATATGTGCGGGGTTGGAGATCTGTATGGTATCGGTCGGTTGGGGATGCCGTGAAGTTAACTGTTGGCTGGGTAGGCTTTTTGGAATAGCCATGTTTTTAGTGATTTCTTGAATATTTGTGATGAGGGTTCCATTCTGAGATTTGCTGGTAGTTTGTTACATAGTGTGGGTCCAGCTATTGAAATTGCTCGCTGACGTGTCGAGGTGCATTGTGCCTGTTTGTTGGAGGGAATGGAAAGTATTCCGGAGTTGTTGGATCGTAGGTTTCTTTGGGAGGAGTATGGATGAAGGGTGTCCTTTAGCCAGTCTGTTTTTTCATTGTAGAGGGATTTGTGCATTAGGGTAAGGGCTTTGTATTGAATTCTGTGGGTTATGGGGAGCCAGTGAAGGTCTTTTAGTATGGGGGTGATGTGTGTGGAGCACTTGCTGTTTGTGAGGGATCTGGCTGCCACATTTTGGAGTAGTTGGAGTGGCTGGAGGGTGTTAACCCAAGGAGGATGGAATTACAGTAGTCAAGTTTGGAGAAAATGAGGGCTTGGAGTACAGATCGATAATCTTGACTGAGAAGTAGGGGTTTGATTTTTTTGAGGACTTGTAATTTGAAATAACCTTTCTTTTATTATAGTGTTGATGTAAGTTTTCAGGTTGAGTTCGGAGTCTAAGGTGACGCCTAAGTTTCTTGTAGTTGTGACGAGATGGTTCATGCTTTGTGTGGCTGTGCAGTCTTGAATATTCTATGTTGGTGGTTTGTTAGAGATGTGTAAGATTTCAGTTTTTGTGTGATTGAGGGTGAGTGCTATTTGGGATAGGAGTTTTTGTATTTGGGTTAGGATGGAGCTCCATTGTAGCAGGGTGTTCTGTATGTTTTCTTTCATAGGGATGAGGATCTGGACATCATCGGCATATATGAAGTATTGGAGGCCCAGTTCAGTGAGTAGTTTGCAAAGTGGGAGCATATAGATGTTGAAAAGGGTGGATGAGAGTGATGAACCTTGAGGGATGCCATGAGAAAGGGGGAATTGTTTTGATTCCTTGTTGTTGAAGGTTACTTTGTAGGTTCTGTTCGCAAGGTAGGATCTGAACCATTTGATTGTGGTGCCATCTAGAGCGATTTCACAGTCTGGTTAGGAGGGTGTTGTGGTTGACGGTGTCGAATGCGGCAGATATGTCCAGTAGTATAAGAAGGTAGGATTGTCCGGCATCTAGACCTCTGAGTGCTGTGTCGACAAGGGTAAGAGTGTTTCCATGCTGAGTGTTTTTCTGAATCCGTGTTGGGATGGGTATAGTATTTTCTGGGTTTCCAGGTGTTCGGAGAGTTGATGGATTACTGATTTTTCAAGGATCTTTGAGATAAAAGAGAGGTTTGATATGGGTCTGAAATTGGTAGGGTCAGCAGCATCAAGGTGTGTTTTTTTGAGTATAGGTTTGACGATGGCGCATTTAAGGGCTTCAGGGAAGTTTCCATGTTCTAGTGATATGTTAATGATGTCAGCTATAGGTTTGGCTATGACATCAGGGATTAGTTTCAAGGTTTTGATCGGTATGGGGTCAAGGGGGAGGGTGACTGGGTTTATTTTTTGTATGATGGTTTTTATCTCAGAGGAGGCTGTGGTTTCAAAGGTGGTCCAAGTGGGGACAGTGGTGGGCTGGGGGGGTCAGTGTTTCCTTTGTAGCTTGAGTAGTAGTAGTTATTAGTTTGGTGATTTTGTCCAGAAAGAACAGTGCTAGTTTATCACATGTTATTGTGTTGTTCTCATTGGAAAGTGGGGTTTGGATGGATTGAGTCATCTTGGTGACGAAGTTGAAGAGGGCTCTTGGGTTGTATTGGTGTTCATGGATTTTCCTGCATAGTATTCGAAATTGGCCTTGTCTATGTTGGTTTTGTAGGTGTGGAGTATTGTTCTGTATTTGTCCTGGTGGGGTGTGGTAGGATCTTTTCTCCATTTTTTTTCTGCTTGACTGAGTAGTCGTTTTGTGTTTTTCAGTTCATGTTTGTACCATGGCACTTTATGAGTGTTATCAGTTCTGATTTCTTTGGTGATGATGGGACATTTTGATTTGGCGATTTCAGCATTGATGTTGAGCCATGAGTTTGTGGCTGTGTCTGCTGTGTTGAGGTTAAGATCATTTAGTACGGTGGGGAGGGCTTCTGCGATGACTTCACTGGGGCATGGTTTGGGGAAAATGATGTATTTATTGTTGTTGTTGGTTTCAGTGTGGTTGATTTTGAGTTGTAGCGTGGTTTGGATGAGTTTGTGGTCAGACCATGGGATGTTGGTCACTGTGAGGGGGATGTTGGTATGTGCTGTTTTGTTGTTGATAAATATGAGGTCAAGGGTGTGACCAGATTTCTGAGTTGGTGTGTTTACTATTTGTTTGAAACCGAAGGCTGTCATGGTATCAAGTAGTAGTTGGCATGTGTGAGACTGGGGAGTGGAATCTATGTGGAGGTTGAAGTCACCTAGGATGATTGCTGGTGTTTCCATGTTAATGTGTGACGGGATGATTTCAATGAATGATGATAGGTGGAGGTCCAGGGATTTAGGTGGGGCGTATATCAACATGACTTGAAGGTTTTTTGTTTTGAAAAGGCCTATCTCCAGGGGTGGAGGTTGATTAATGTATTGTTGTGTGAATTTGAATTTTTTTGAGGCAATAAAGAGTAGTCCGCCTCCTTTTCTTTTTGGTCTTCATAATGAGAAGATATTATATGATGAGAGGGGTAGTTGGTTGATTAATGCTGTGTCGGATTTCTTGAACCATGATTCTGTGATGCAGAGGATGTCGGGGAGGTTGTCCGTTAGTAGATCCTTGGTTTTTCTTGGTGACAGACTGTGCATTAATTAGGATGAATGATAGGAGGGATAGTGTTGCCATGTGAGTGTTTGCGTTTATGGGGATGTTTATGAGGCATCTTGGTCGTTTGTGTGTGTATTGGTTGTAGTTGGGGTGGTGTTTGTGGTTGGTGATGTGAGGGTATGGGTGTGTGTGGCGTTTTGTGTTGGGGAGGGGTGGTTAAGCTTTGGTATGTGCATGGAGTGGGCAATCATGTTGTGAGTAGGGGGGTGACAGGTTGCAAGTGCATTCTGAGGTTGTTGGGAGGTGTCGGTTGGTTGTGGGTGTTAGTGTAGAGGGGGGTGGGAATTGGGATGTGGTTATGGGGTTAGTGGGTGGCGCTATGGAAGGTAGGGGGGGTTTCTAGTTGGGTGTAGAGGTGGGGCGTTTATGGGGCACAAAAGTGGGGCACAAAGGGGCACATATAGTTTGTGCACAGAGGAACTAGAAATAGAATGCATAAAAAGTATGTATATTAGCAGAAGTCACTGAAAAATAAATGTACTGACATGTTCCCAATATGTAAACTTTTGTGGACAGAGATGGGTGGATGTTCAGAATAGCCCAGTTCACATCGCAGCTATCTGAAAATCCAGGACAACTTTAAGATGCCTGCAGATATGTGCCTATTTACTCACTTAGAGGCATTACTAATAATTGTCCTCGTCTCAAATTCTTATTACATTTTTCAGAAAGCTTAAGTTTGATTTCAGTTTCTTAATTGTAAAGCACAAATTGCTAATATTTTTTATTCATCAATTTTTTGAGCCTTCTGAAAGTATAAATAAAATAGATAAAAATTTATTTCATGGTTTTACCCAAACATACAGGCCGATAAAGTACAGTGCACTCCGGCAGAGCGCACTGTTAACCCGCGATTGGATGCGCGTTTTCGACGAGCTAGTTTTACCCCTTATTCAGTAAGGGGTAATAGTATGTCGAAAATGTGCGTCCAACCCCCCCCCCCCCCCCCGAACCTAATAGCGCCCGCAACATGCAAATGCATGTTGATGGCCCTATTAGGTATTCCCGCACGATTCAATAAGTAAAATGTACAGCCAAGCCGCACATTTTACTTTAAGAAATTAGCGCCGACCCAAAGGTAGGCATTAATTTCTCTTGGCACCGGGGAAGTGTACAGAAAAGCAGTAAAAACTGCTTTTCTGTGCACTCTCCAACTTAATATCATGGCGATATTAAGTCGGAGGTCCCGAAAGTTAAAAAAAGTAAAAAAAAAAAGAAAAAATAATTTGAAATAGACCCACGGCTCGCGGGTTGAAAACCGGATGCTCAATTTTGCCGGCATCCGGTTTCCGAACCCGTGGCTGTCAGCTGGCTCGAGAACAGATGCCGGCAAAATTGAGCGTCGGCTGTCAAACCCACTAACAGCCGCCGCTCCTGTCCGAAAAGAGGTGCTATGGACGCGCTAGTGTCCCTAGCGCCTCTTTTTACCGCCGGCCCTCATTTAAATAAATTAAATTACTGTATCGCGCGCACAGGAGAGTGTCCTGTGCACGCACTGGGAGAGCGGGTGCTCGCCCGCTCTTCCATGATTTTTACTGTATTGGTCCGATAAATAGCTAAAACCATGACAGAAATTTTATGAAAGGGAAAGAAAGGAAATGGGATAGTCTAGCTTAATACTATGTATACCTTACAATAGTTAGGTTTTTAGGGTATCCACAGTGAATATGAATGAGATATATTTGCATACAGTTGAAGTAGTGTTTATAAATATGTCTTATGGATATTTATTGTACATATCTTGAAATCTCAAGCAGTTACGATCCCAGAGTATAAGTTTAGGACCCATTTTCTTACAATAAATCTTTTCTGTCATTTTGCCATCACTTAATTTTGGGATCCAGTGTGTCATTAAACCCATCAGTACTTTAGGCAACCATTTAACCTGAAGCAAAAATTAGTAAAAACAAAAAAACAAGCTTCTAACAAACTGAAAAAAAATTAAATGGCACATACTATGCTGTAAATTATGCTAACATATATTACAGGACCCCACAAATCACCCACATTCAAAATAAAGGGATCCTACAAATGCTTCTCCTCCAATATAATATACTATTATTTGCTTCTTCTCCAATATAATATACTATTATTTGAAATGAATTGGTAAAACATAACAAATGTACCCATATTCATTTCATTTGTGGCTCCTCAAAATGAATGTAGGAGTCCCACGAACAAAACAATCTTCATTCCATTTGTTTGTTTCCCATTCATTTCTATGGCCCATTGAAGTCTATGGCCATGATCTGCTGAGAATAAAAACAACTGATAACTATAGCAATCAGTTCTTTCCTGTATATTCTCACCACCTTGTCAGAGCTGAGGCAGGACAAGCTGGCAAAGAGACTAGCCAGAAGACAAATCACAGTGCAACATCTTTTTAAATAGTCTATAGTGACTATCTAGATCAAGTTACACTGGCATTCTCCCACTGGAAAATCTAAGCATGTCCAAGAAGCTCTGTATTGCCTCTTTAGCTATTGGTAGAGAAGGATGTGCTGCTAGAAGCTCTCACAAAGTTTTAGAAAAGCTTATAAACTTTAAGATATGACACTGGTAAAGGGCTGCTTCTGCTCTTCTCTGTGCTGCAATGGTCTCACATACTGTGATAGAGAGGCACTGCACTGCTGCTGATTTTTATTTTTCTCTTCACTGGGGGAAGGTCAGTGTGGAAGACAGTGTGGAGATTGCAGTTGCGGCAGTGCTAGTGATTTTTTTGTCTCTGCCTGGACACCAGTGAGGTGATTAGTTCATGCTCAGAGACTGAAGATAAGAGACTTACCAGCTGCCAATCTTTTTTGTCATCTAGTGTTTAATAGTTTTTTTGCATGTGGAGTCCGTCAGCACTATTGCATACAACATAGCACATATATACTGTATCTCTGTCTCTATATGTGTATCTGACAGTTCTTCATACATACTGTGAGTGGGGATACAGTTACAATATCAATAAATTCATTTGTAATGTCCAAAACCCCAGTAGGCAGTACATTTCAACAAATTTTATCATGACAGGAAAAGAGAGAAAGGAGTGAATCTTGACAGAATTAGTAGATGCAGCAAAAAGACAACAATAAAAAAAAAACAGTGGTGTACCTAAATTGAAGAGGGACTTTTTTTAGGCCCAGAATAGCAGGAAAAGAAGACAGCTAAACACAGAAGAAATTTAAATTTGGAGATCATGTGACACCTCCACCTGTTTCTCTTCCTTTTGGTTTTGGAGCAAAAGGAAAAGATAGGAGAGTCATCTAAGACTAGCATTAATAGGGCAAGGGTAGTAGAAGTGCAATGCCTAAAATCAGTAACATGTTCTTCTTTGGTCCTGCTCATGAAACAGTGAAGGTAGTATTTACACCAACTGATTCTAAGGAAGAATGATTTTCTCAATCAGAAGATACTGAAAAACTAGTAGCAAAAGAGAATTTGAAAAAATTTAGTAAGTAGCATTTTAGTCTCCAGAAAGATGATGGAAGAGAGAGAGAGATGATACTGACAATGTTGAGATCAACTTCCAGGAAAAGCAGCTAGAGGGCATGAGTGATGCCCCTGGCATTTTTCCTCAAGGTCCATCCTCTATCTCAACTCCAGTACCAGCATCAGCCTCAAAGGATGTAAAGAAGAATCGCTGAAGAAATCCCTGATCTGGAGGCACTTAAAATGAGGAAGGACATGTATTTAGCTCAGTGTATATTCACTGCAGGAAGGATATCAGACTGGAGAAGCAAGTGGGGCATCTGATAAACACTAGTATGCAGCATCACCTGTGCCCGAGCCGATAAACAAAAAACCCACCCTGAGCCTTTAAAACTAATCCCTTAGCTTCCCCCACCCTCCCAACCCCCCAAACAACTTTTTACAGGTACCTGGTGGTCCAGTGGGGGTCCTGGGAGCGATCTCCCGCTCTCGGGCCATCGGCTGCCACTAATAAAAATGGCGCCAATGGCCTTTGCCCTTACCATGTGACAGGGTATCTGTGCCATTGGCCGGCCCCTGTCACATGGTAGGAGCACTGGATGGCAGGAATCCATTCCTGAAGAACCTTTTAGAGAGATATGGGAAAATAGGGCATTTCTATCAAAGCCTGAAGGTAGAGCAGCTTCTCCGTGAGAAGTAGGAAGAATTTGGTATTTCTCTCATGCATCTGATTCAAGATATTGGCACCTGCACCTATATGATGCTGCAGAGGTTAGTGGAGCAGCAGACATCCCTTCATGATCTGTCTCTCACCTATCAAAAATTGGTGTTCATTGACCCTTGAAGCATCATGATCAAGTAGTGATGAGGCAGCTGGTTCAAATTCTGAAGCCTTTCAAGGATGCCATGGAGGATTTGAGTTCCAGAAGGGCCACACTGGGTGGTAGTCATCCTTTCAGTAAATATTCTGGAGGAAAAGTTAGAAAGCTTCCATGAGCAAGAAGAAATGGAACCAAAGGTGTTTCAGTTTGAAGATGCTTTGAAGCAACAGGTGTAAAAGAGACTGAACTCTCTCATACAAAACAATACATACATACATACATGTTTGCTACATTTTGTGATCCATGGATGAAAGGGAGTCTCGCCCTCCTGTGTCTCACATTCATGAATGAGATGCTGATAGCTAGGGTATGTGAATAGGAGCACCAGAGGCTAGGCATAGTGGGGATGTAGGGTTGGAAAGAGTGGCCACCTTAGAAAGTAGTACAAGCAAGAGCTGCATCCTGTCAGCTACCATTTATTCCCCCACCTCAATATACCAAAACCATGTTGCTCACAAAGAGTCTTCTCTCCTGGCCCAGGCCACGGTTAAAGCAGCTGGCAAGAGAGGCACTTGACTCTCCACAGCAAAGGAGACCCTAGCAGAAATTTTTGTGAAACACTATTTCCTAGACCCCATCGAGAACATGGACACTGATGCACTGGTATATTGAACACCCAAGTCTGGTGTTCAATATGCCAGTGCCATGGTAGCTGAGCTCTATCTATTCTACACGCCAACCAGCATGCCCAGTGAACATATCTTCTCAATGGCAGGGAACATCATGAGCCCTCATCTCTCAAGGCTTGTGCCAGAGTAGATGGAAAAGCTAGTCTTTTAGAAAATCCCTCTGCCTTTGCTTGGGTTTCCAGAATTCCCATAGGAGTGTTGAGATGACTGAAAGCACCTTGCACGTAGCTGCTGCTCTGTTATGTGCCATGCTCTGGACATACCAGCTTTGGAGGTTTGCTGCCACTGCTCTTACTATCTACCATGCCCCTGGTGTACCAATTTAGGAGGTCTTGCTGCCACCGCTTTGCCTATATATTTATTTATTTAAAGGCTTATATATTCTACAGCTCACAGCAGACTCCATGAAAACATAGATAATAAATAGGATACACCATAAATAGTAACAATAAAAGCACTATTTCAAATACCATAATATAAAATCAAAGATTTAAATAATCATGGCATATTGTAAAATGCAAAATAAAAATACAATAAAAATATAAAACACACACAAACATAAAAATCAGGAGTAAGCCTAAACTAAAACAGGCAGAGAACTATAAGCGGTAACTGTCTTCAAGTTGCCTCCTCCGCGAACGCTCTCTGAGAGAGAAATGTTTTAACATTTTTTTTAATTGCTTTGTATCTTTCATCAAATGCAACTGTTCAGGTAGAGTGTCCCACAGAGTAGGACTGTGATGGAAAAGGCGCCTTCCTATACTTCCACCAAACAAACCAACCTGAACGAAGGTATCTCAGACTTTTACCAGCACAGCATAAAACATGTGAAAGAACATGCACCTGGAACAAGGTACTAATCCAGAGAGCAGTTTTTTTATTGTTTGCCTTTGATTTGTGAATTAAAATTGCTTCTTTGTTCTTTACCTGCCATTCTATCAGGAGCCAATGGAGTGCTTTTATAGCTGGTGTTATATGTTTGAAAGTCCTTGTATCTGTGAGTAACCTTGCAGCTGCATTCTGGATGATCTGCACAACTCTTCAGGTTGATGCAGGAAGCCCTAGCAACAACAAATTGCAATAATCAAGCTCACCCCCCCCCCCCTCCTGCAAGCGTCTGCAGTACTGAGTGAAAGTTCTCTGCTGAAAACAGAAGCTTTTATTTGCATAGCGTGCACAACTTAAAAAATGATGCCTTCACCAGCAACTTCACATGGAGCTTCATAGTGAACTCAGAGTCCAAAATTACCCGCAAACTCCGTACTTGACTCGACATTGATAAAGTAGCATTTCCTGCATGAAATACTGTCACAGTCTCTCTGGGTCTGGAAATCTGTTCAAGATGATAATCTCCAACTTCTCCAGCTTGAGTGCTAATCAGTTATGTGATCACCATGACCTGATAGATGATAGACATTTCTGGGTAGCCTGCCAAATGGAGAGTTTAGATATAAAAAAAACTGAATATCATCAGCAACTAACTTGTGGGGTCATGTATATATTAAATAAAACAGATGACAGGGCTCAATCCTGTGGCACCCCATTAGTAATGCCCCTAATATACCACCTTAAGGGGTCATGCTGCCACCACACTGCCTATCTGCCTTGCCACTTATCTGAAAGATCTTGCTGCTACTGTTCTGCTTAACTGACATGCCCCAGATATACCACCTTGGGGTTAATGCTATTAATATGCCTACCTGCCATGCATACAGTATTATGTACCAGCATGGGAGTTTTGGTGCCTTCCATGTTAATTGCTATTTGGATCTCAACCTAGTTTTCCCACTCTATTTGGTGGCTTTACTGGGGTGTTTTGTCCCCCAGAAAATAAATTGAAAAAAAAATGTTTTTCTTCCCATTCCAGCTTGTTTCTGGTTTCTTCATTTTGTTGTATTCCTCTACAGTTATAGGGGCGGATTTTAAGAGCCCTGCTCGCCTAAATCCGCCCAAATCCGGGCGGATTTAGGTGAGCAGGGCCCTGCGCGCCGGTAAGCCTATTTTACATAGGCCTACCGGCGAGCGCAGAGCCCCGGGACTCGCGTAAATCCCGGGGTTTTCGGAGGGGGCGTATCGGGGGGCGTGTCGGGGGCGGGCCCGAACCGTGCGGCGTTTTCGGGGCATGTCGGGAGCGTTTTGGGGGTGGGTCCGGGGGCGTGGCTACGGCCCGGGGCGGTCCGGGGGCGTGGCCGCGCCCTCCGAACCCGCCCCCAGGTCGCGTCCCGGCGCGCAAGAGGCCCGCTGGCGCGCGGGGATTTACGCCTTTGTCGGGAGGCGTAACTCCCCCGACAAAGGTAAGGGGGGGGCTTAGACAGGGCCGGGTGGGTGGGTTAGGTAGGGGAAGGGAGGGGAAGGTGAGGGGAGGGCAAAAGGAAGTTCCCTCCGAGGCCGCTCCGATTTTGGAGGGAACGGGGGTAGGCTGCGCGGCTCGGCGCTCGCCGGCTATACAAAATCAATAGCCTTGCGCGCGCCGATCCAGGTTTTTAGCAGATACGCGCGGCTCCGCGCGTATCTACTAAAATCCAGCTTACTTTTGCTTGCGCCTGATGCGCCAGCAAAAGTAGGCCAATTCGCGCTATTTGAAAATCTACCCCATAACCTAGCTATCCTGTCTTTTCTTTATTGATTATACTGGGGTGTTTTGTCTCCACCCCCACCAAAAATAATTTTGGGGAAAAAAATTCTTTTTTCTGGCTTACTGTTTTGTTGTATACCTCTAGGATCCCAGATTAGTTTTCCCATCCTTTCTTCTTTCTTGGTTACACTGAGATGTGTTGTCCCCAAAAATTCTCAGTCAAAAAGAAGAAATTCAGGCACAAGAAAAAAGATGGACTGGAGAGACCTTTTACATGCTCTGAACGTGGTAAAGGTTTCCATAGGAAGAGAGAACTCATGCAACATCAGAAAATCAAAAGGAAGCGATAGTGTTCAACTACAGAATATGGGTAAAGATTTCTTAATGAAATAAACCTCACAAATTTCCAGGAAAGCCACACTGATGACATACCATTGTCATGTTCTGATTGTGACAAAAGTTTCAAATGGAAAGCAAATTTCACAAGAAACCCAAAATTCAAACTAGCAGCATCAAGAACAATTTCAAGAAGGGAATGCAATAAAAGCTTAAGACATAAAAGTGATACTGATAACAGATAATTCTCTTGTATTAAATCTGACAAGTGTCAAGTGCTTCAAAAGGAAGACAGATATCTCCCAGCGCCACTCTGCCTTGCTGCTATACCCCTTATCCTACACCTTAGGCATCCTTCTTCTACTCTGCCTTGCTTTCAAACCCCAGACTGTACATCTTGGAATATTCTTGCCACTGTGGTGGTGGTGGTGGAGCTGCTTTGCACCTATCATGATGTCTTTGTGTGTTGATGCCATTCTTTGTGCTGCTTTATCCCTTTATTGGTGCCTTAGGGTTTTTCCTGCCATCTTTTCTGCTTCGCTCCCCCTTCATGGTGTCACTTTGCCTCTTCTGCTGCCTTTGAGAGTTTGTGCCACTATTGTTGATGCTCTCTTTTGAAGCCTTGGATTGTCCTTTTTGCTCTTGCTGCTTCTTTGCTCCTCTGATGGTGCCTTGGAGCACTCCTGCCACTGTTTGTACTCCTTTTGCTCCTTTACAGTGCCTTTGGCTATTCGTGCCACTTTTGGTGCTATGTTGACATTAGGGATGTGAATCGTGTCCTCGATCGTCTTAACGATCGATTTCGGCTGGGAGGGGGAGGGAATCGTATTGTTGCCGTTTGGGGGGGTAAAATATCGTGAAAAATCGTGAAAAATAAAAAAAACGTAAAATCGCAAAACCGGCACATTAAAACCCCCTAAAACCCACCCCCGACCCTTTAAATTAAATCCCCCACCCTCCCGAACCCCCCCCCCAAATGACTTAAATAACCTGCGGGTCCAGCGGCGGTCCGGAACGGCAGCGGTCCGGACGGGCTCCTGCTACTGAATCTTGTTGTCTTCAGCCGGCGCCATTTTCCAAAATGGCGCCGAAAAATGGCGGCGGCCATAGACGAACACGATTGGACGGCAGGAGGTCCTTCCGGACCCCCGCTGGACTTTTGGCAAGTCTTGTGGGGGTCAGGAGGCCCCCCCCAAGCTGGCCAAAAGTTCCTGGAGGTCCAGCGGGGGTCAGGGAGCGATTTCCTGCCGCGAATCGTTTTCGTACGGAAAATGGCGCCGGCAGGAGATCGACTGCAGGAGGTCGTTCAGCGAGGCGCCGGAACCCTCGCTGAACGACCTCCTGCAGTCGATCTCCTGCCGGCGCCATTTTCCGTACGAAAACGATTCACGGCGGGAAATCGCTCCCTGACCCCCGCTGGACCTCCAGGAACTTTTGGCCAGCTTGGGGGGGGCCTCCTGACCCCCACAAGACTTGCCAAAAGTCCAGCGGGGGTCCGGAAGGACCTCCTGCCATCCAATCGTGTTCGTCTATGGCCGCCGCCATTTTTCGGCGCCATTTTGGAAAATGGCGCCGGCTGAAGACAACAAGATTCAGTAGCAGGAGCCCGTTCCGGACCGCTGCCGTTCCGGACCGCCGCTGGACCCGCAGGTTATTTAAGTCATGGGGGGGGGTTCGGGAGGGTGGGGGATTTAATTTAAAGGGTCGGGGGTGGGTTTTAGGGGGTTTTAGTGTGCCGGCTCATGATTCTAACGATTTATAACGATAAATCGTTAGAATCTCTATTGTATTGTGTTCCATAACGGTTTAAGACGATATTAAAATTATCGGACGATAATTTTAATCGTCCTAAAACGATTCACATCCCTAGTTGACATAGCTTTGATGTACTGGTATGCTTTCACCATTCTGATGATGTCTCCCCCACCTGTTTTATTAGAAGATGATAAAACCCCAATTTTAGAGCCCAAAATAAGGTGCAGTGCTTCCTCCAAAGACTTTAATGGGAAACAAATGAATGAATAAATTAAAAAATAAAGTGCCAAATTTTAAAAGCCCTACGAGCATAAATCCAGGTATCAGTATTCAGTATTTTAAAAAGGCCCGGCGACAAGCATAAAGCCCCGGGACGCGTGTAAGGTGCTGTCCAGGGGTGGGGCAGTCTGGGAGCGAGGCGTGGGCAGGGCCAAAGGCCTCCGACCACAGTGGTCATTGCCACTGTGTTGGAGGATCTCGTGCTGGCAGGTCGGGGGGTTAGAGTAGGGCTGGAGGGGGGGGAAAGGTTAGAGGGAAGGTAACGGGGGAAGGCAGCATGGCTCGGCGCATGCAAGGTGCAGAATTGTGCACCCCCTTGCGCGCGCTGACCACCGATTTTATAACATGCACGCGCATACATGTGTGCACACCGGGTAGCGCGCACACATGTACGCCCGCGCGCACCTTTTAAAATCCACCCCAATATGTTTATTTGAAACTAACGAATAAAATGGATGTGCCCTATGAAATGAATGAATGAACCAAAATTAAAAAAAAAAATTTCCTCTGCACATCTCTATAGAATACATTAGTCAATGCAGAAAATTTGAAGAAGCATACCATATTGACCAGACCTTAAAGGCAAGAGTAAATTGACACAGACACAAGATCAATCGGAACAGGGAAGACCAAGCTGACACCTTTATAGGAGAGCCCTTGTTGGATTCAGGCCACTGCATCAATGACCTTTTGATCGGGATAATTAAAGGAAACTTTAAAACAATCCAGGAATATAAGACTTTTGAAGTTAAAATGATCAGACACTTCAAAACTCACAAGAAAAGAATCATAAGTCTTTTGAATCCTAACTTATGATGTCATATAATTATACTACCTGTCATCTTCAGATCACCCATCAGCCCCCTGCACAATTCCCTTTTCTCTTCACACTATCATTGGAATGCCTTTTATGATTCATTTATATGTTCTGGTAATATCATCTTTTCTTCTTTCCATTCTGACCTGAGGAAGTATTAACTCCCAAAATCTGGTGATGAAATGTTTTAAGTTAGTTCAATGATAAATTGTAACCTTATTGTTTTGTTGTTGTTGTTTAACTTTTATTTCTGTGCATTCAAGTGGACTAAAACTGCAAATGCTCCACCTTAACACTATACCAGTAATTCAGATGCTTAAACAAAAAAAAAAAAACCCCAAAGACTCCTCTAGTTAAATCCTTCCTACTTATCCTTTACCACATTAATGCAGAATGTTCTTGTACTACTGCAGGTCCTATGGTCTTTATCTGAAGAAGGAAACAGATATAGATGCTAAATGAGAAGGAGAGAGACACTGAATCTTTCATTCTCTTGCAGTGGAATTCCCCAGTAGCTAGTAGAGAAGGAAGTAATTAGTTGTGCTGCATTTCCAGAAGAATTTACTTTCTCGAGACCAGACCTCATGACTGAGTACAATTTTTTAGATAGACAAAAGTTCACTGGGAAAGGGATCATTTTCTAGGGGTGTGCATTCGGATTGACCGCATTAGTAAAACGCAACTCATATTTTTTTTTTACTTAAAAAATTGATTCGACATAAACGATCGGATTTCCCACATATCGAACATAGATATGTTCGATATGTGGGAAATCGCGATTGTTGAGCCAAAATAAAAATTTAAACCCCCTCACCCTCCTTAATCCCCCCCCCAGACTTACCACAACTCCCTGGTGATCGAGCGAGGAGTGAGGACGCCATTTCTGCAATCCTTGGCGAGAAGCATGTGACGTCGGCGGCAGGTCGAGTGACGCCGGCGTCACGTGATTCCCGGCTCGTTCGCGCCGGACGGCTCGTTCGGCCCAAAAAGAACTTTTGGCCAGCTTGGGGGGGTCAGGAGGCCCCCCCAAGCTGGCCAAAAGTTCTTTTTGGGCCGAACGAGCCGTCCGGCGCAAACGAGCCGGGAATCACGTGGCGCCGCGTCACTCAGACGCGACGTCACGTGATTCCCGGCAAGTTCGCGCCGGACGGCTCGTTCGGCCCAAAAAGAACTTTTGGCCAGCTTGAGGGGGTCAGGAGGCCCCCCCAAGCTGGCCAAAAGTTCTTTTTGGGCCGAACGAGCCGTCCGGCGCGAACTTGCCGGGAATCACGTGACGTCGGCGTCACGTGATTCCCAGCTCGTTCGCGCCGGACGGCTCGTTCGGCCCAAAAAGAACTTTTGGCCAGCTTGGGGGGGTCAGGAGGCCCCCCCAAGCTGGCCAAAAGTTCTTTTTGGGCCGAACGAGCCGTCCGGCGCGAACTTGCCGGGAATCACGTGACGCCGCGTCTGAGTGACGCGGCGCCACGTGATTCCCGGCAAGTTCGCGCCGGACGGCTCGTTCGGCCCAAAAAGAACTTTTGGCCAGCTTGAGGGGGTCAGGAGGCCCCCCCAAGCTGGCCAAAAGTTCTTTTTGGGCCGAACGAGCCGTCCGGCGCGAACTCGCTGGGAATCACGTGACGCCGCGTCACTCGACGTGCCACCGACGTCACATGCTTCTCGCCAAGGATTGCAGAAATGACGTCCTCACTCCTCGCTCGATCACCAGGGAGTTGTGGTAAGTCTGGGGGGGGGATTAAGGAGGGTGAGGGGGTTTAAATTTTTTTTTTGCACATATGTACATATACCCAACTCATTGGATTTTTTTTATGTCCATATTGGCCGCAAGTGGGACCCCCTTTCGGACATAAAAAATATGAACATAAAATTTTGCTCTGCACATCCCTATCATTTTCCTTTATTAAGAATATTTCATTGAAAACTGTATGCAAAGTGAGTGCTGCATTTTCCCAGGAATTAAAAAAAAAAAAAAAGATAAATGCTTTTGTTTTGCCTGGAAATAACAGAGTGCTTTCAAGATAATATTTTTTTCTCTTTCAGGATTATACTTTTTTTTTTCCAGGATATCTAAAAGTAATTTGAGATTTGCTTCAACAGGACTGCTGCATATATGCATTGTAGGTATCAGTATTCAGTGGCATACAAAGAGAGAAGGAGGGAGGGAAGGAAGGACCATGTCTCCAGGCTGTGGGGTCCGCTGACCAGCCTGGGTGTCACCAATAGGGATGTGCATTCGTTTCATTCATTTCCTATACATGCATGTAATATTAAACGAATGAAACGAATGCACATCCCTAGTCACCAACACCCTGCAGCTCAGGGTGCCTGCACCACTGGCGTGGCCATAGGTGGGCCATGGCCTGCCCACTTTCGGCTCCGGTCCACTCAACCAGAAGAGGCCAGTTGGAGCAATACCATCATAGGATCCCATCCCTGTGACGGCAAAAAGGATCCCTCAGAAGAAGCAAGGACATGGCGGGATCCTGTGTGTGTGTGTGTGACTGAAGTACAGTATTTCTGCTGGTGTGTAGTTTTTCTGTTGCAGTCCAGTTTGTTCTGTAGGTGATATATTAATGTTCTAGGGTCTGGTGTAGTATTTGTATTGCTGCTTTTTCGCAAGGTTGCTGTTATTTGAGTCCTGAGAGTCAGTGCTGTGACTGTATGGTATGGCAAAGTTCTGGATGTCTCTTTCTTTGCAGGAATTTGTTACTTCACAAAATAGCACTGAAGGGATATTTTTTATTGAGGTGACACCAGAATTTGAATACTTTTTTTTTCATGTTAGTTGTAATGTGAATTGTCCTAGCTCTGCACCTGTTCTGATAATGATATTTAATTGGAGTTATGATGATTTCTGGCTTTCTGCAAATAGGATTCATGAAAGAATACAATAAAACAAAAATGAAACGTATGATTGATTGGATCTGTTTGTTTTCTTTGCTTTTTACATGATATACTTGTGCATTTATAAACTGCAATAAATATAAAATAAATTGATACAGATTAGTAAGGAATTTTTAATTCTGGTAAGTGCTTGAAATAATTCAGGTAAAATGTTTTAAAGTTTCACGCATGATGCATAATGGCTGTTGCGAAGTACTTAGAAAGCCATTGTAGGGTACAGTATATGGCATTATTTATCAATAAGAAAACAAGTAGTAGGTCTCAGACCTGCATGCCTACAGCCCACCCAGGTTAACCTTGTGCACACTCAAACTCAGTTCTGGCCACGCCATCGGCCTGCACATACCTGGGAAATCTAACACCTTCTCTCCTGTTTCCTGCAGGCCACCTGGCTGGGGGAGCAACAGGAGGGAGAGGCTGGATTAGGGATGTTGAATAGTTTTTCCTTTCGTAGGGGCCGATGCAATACAGTGCGCTCAGCCAAGCGCACTGTATAACCCGCAGTCAGACGCGGGATAAATAGGTGCTAATCTACCCACTAATGCAATAGGGGGATTACCGCCTATTTAACGTGCGTCCGTTGCGGAGTGAATGCAATAGCGCTCATCACATGCAAATGCATGTGAATGAGGCTATTACTTATTCACTCCACATGCAAAAAGATAAATGTGCGTCTCAGACGCACATTTATCGCTCAGCTATTAATGCCTGCCTGGAGCAGACGTTAATAGCCGAGTGCAGGTAAAAAGTACAGAAAAGCAGAAAAAACTGCTTTTCAGTACTTCTTTTTTAAAGTAAAAAAATAAAATAACTCGGCAGACTGCCGAGTTATGAAGACAGACGCCGGTAAACTCGGCCTCGGTTTTCATAACCGGCCTGTCTGCCGAGTTTATCGACGGCCATTTTCATTACTGGCAGACAGGCCGGTTAAGAAAACAGAGGCCGAGTTTACCGGCGGTCTGTCGCATTAGCAAGGAGGCGCTAAGGTCGCGCAAGCTACCTTAGCGCCTCCTTCCTAGCGCGACCCTTTAATTTACATATTGCATGGTGCCCCCCCCCCCCTTGTGGGCGCAATGCATGCGTTAAGAAAGCGGGTGCTGAAAAGTCAGCGCCCGTTTTCCGCGAACATTATTGCATCGGTCCCTTAGTTCTTGCCCATCTACTCCAAACTCACCCCCTTCCCCCTTCAGGGAACAGGAGGGGGATAGAGGAGGAACAGGAAGAGAGAGGCTAGAGAGCAAAATAGTTCTCCTCTTGTCTATTCAGTTTGTTCTAACCCCAGCCCTACTTCCTCCCCTCCTATTCCCAGCAGGCTGCCTGGGAGGGTAGGGGCTGGAGAAGAAAGGAGGAGGATGTTCTCTGTTGAGTGACATTCTTGCACTAGCCCTGGGTTCCCATGCCTAGCCAGGGATAGAGTGGTGGGATCAGAAAGGAGATATAGGGGGGAGAGAGGTGAGATTGCTGGGGTCATCCATAGAGGGGAAGAGATAAAGATGCAGAATGTGTGTGTCAGTGACAGAGAGGGAATCTGTTCGTGCAGCAGTGTCTATGTGTGAGACAGGAACGCTAAGGATCTGTGGGAGCCTAAGTGACACAGGGTGG
The DNA here is from genome assembly GCF_901001135.1 of Rhinatrema bivittatum. Classification (NCBI taxonomy): domain Eukaryota; kingdom Metazoa; phylum Chordata; class Amphibia; order Gymnophiona; family Rhinatrematidae; genus Rhinatrema; species Rhinatrema bivittatum. Next base: position 116,170,767 of record NC_042617.1, on the reverse strand, counting down.
CTATGTGTCCGTCTTTCTCCTGAACAGTCCTGCTTTCTCTTCCTCTTGTCTGGCAGTCAAGAAAAAAAAAAAAAAAAATCACCACACCTAGGCACAGCAGACTGCAGCAGTTTGTCGAAAGGGTCCGGAGTCATCAGGTCTGTGGGACTCCAGCAGCCAATGGGAAAGTGCTGTGGAAATGAAGGTGAAAGCAAGATTAATCTCAGGAAGGGAGAAGTAGGTGAGGGAAACTTCTGTGTCTGAACTTTAACAGAGAGGGGATGGGGTGGTCACTATTCGTAAGGCAATTTACAAGCTGCAGAGTCTAGTGTTGCAGCCAGCTTAGAAAAGTAGCTGCCCATCCTGGACAAAGCCAGTGAGTGTGTTACAGAGTAGTGAGAGGGGGTGAAGGGCACTGCTGCAGGCTGGGGAAAGGCTGGTAGCCAGCACAAGATCTTTCAGGCCGATGCAATATAGCGCACTTGGCTAAGCGCTCTGCTTAACATGCACTTGGACGCACATTTTGGATGCGCATCCAAAATCCCTTATGCAATAAGGAGATTAGCACATTCAAAACGCATGTCCTAACCAGCGCTTATCACATGTAAATTCATGCTGATGAGGCTATTAGCTATTACCCTAATGCAAAAAATAAATGTGTGCCCGAGCGCACATTTTTACTCTCGAAAAGTAACGCCTGCCCCGGAGTAGGTGTTAATCTTTGAGGAACCTTTAAAGTTAATAGAAAAGCAGAAAATACTGCTTCTTTTTTCCTTTTTTTGGTTCCACTGACTTATCATGGCGATTTTAAATTGGATGAACAGAAAAAAGGAGCAAGGATACCCTTTTGGTTTTTTTTGTTTTTTTTAAAGTCTGCATTTTTCTAACTCACACTGACAGCTGCCTCTCTTGGACACCCACTTCTAAGGAGGCGCTAGGAGCACACAATTTCTCCTAGCGCCTCCTTCTTACCACGGTAGCCTATTTAAATATTACATCTGGTGCCCCAGAGAGGTGCATCGTCGTGCTTTAGGAGAGTAGGCACGCAATCATGAAAACTCGTTTTCCACGCCATGATATTGCATCAGCCTGTTTGTGTGATGCAGCTGCATGCCTGCTGGGAGGTGGGACAGAAGCCCTTCTAATTGAGTACATGAGCAACAGCACAACAGCAGAAGATGGTGCGTGTGTGTGCGTGCTTGTGTTTCAGAAAGAAAATGAGTGTATGTCACAGAAAGAGAAATCTAGTGCTGGGTAGGGGGTGAGACAAGGGGGAAAGAAATCTGTTACTGGGAGGGAGAGGCGGGAAAGTGGGACTTGGTACAGGAGAGATAGGACCTATACCTGCTGATAGCCATGGATAAATGGGGGAGGGGGGGGTCAAGGACCTGCTACTGGGCAGGGGAGAGATAGAGGTGTTTGGAAGGGGCAAGAGATGGTTATACAGGGAGGAGGAAGCAGAATATCTTTTACATGGGGGTAACTTGCACAAAGCAGCAGTTACTATCCTTAACAGAATGCATGGGGAGGTAACCTGTATGGAATGGCAGTTACTATCCTTACCAGAACGGATGGTAACCTGCACGGGATGGTAGTTACTACCCTTAACAGAATGTGTTGGGGTAATCTTCACAAAGCAGCAGTTATTATCCTTAACATAATGTGTGGGGGAACCTGAACAGAGTGGCAGTTACTACCCTTAAAAGAACACATGGGGGTAACCTATGCGGAGTGGCAGTTACTACCATAAGCAAATTGCCTGGCAAACTGGATGAACCATTTGGTATTTATCTGCCATTATTATTATGTTACTATGTTAAGAAGGTTGTAGGGGTAGGGAACTGGAGCAAGAGATGGAAAAGGGATCCACATGGATGGTAAGCTCTTTGGGGCATGGAATTATAGCACCTAAATTTAAAATATGCTGTAATCTGCATTACTTGGTTAGAGACTTCCTGTAATAAATCCAAATGGAATACCTGGAGAAGCTAGAACACAGTCTTGCTTTATGAGGAAAGTTTCATTTGACAGGACCCTTCTTTAGCTCTCAGCCAAGGTTTGCCTTTCTAACCTGGTCAAGGTTCCGGGGTTGTGGCCTTTGCATCCCAGCTGTCAACATGTTACACAACTGTCCATCCGAGGATTGTATGATTGGGTCCTTTTCCAATCCTATAAGTGCAGTTACCAAACAATTTACCTGGAAACGGGGAACTCACAATTTGTGCTCCTACTTACACTGATTTATATTCTGCTTTTCGCACTTTTTTCAGTGCTTCAAAGTGGATTACATTCAGGTACTGTAGGTATTTCCCTATCCCCAATCTAAGGGGGTTATTTTCCAAAGTGATCGCACGCAAAAAGTCCCTTTTCCCGTGCGATCACTAAATGGGGACGGTGTCAAGACCAGAAAAGCAGGAGTTGGGTTGGCACCGGGGCAGACGCCGCGAAGACAGCATGGATGGCGAACAGGTAAGGAACCATTTCCGCACCCAATAGCACCACCTTTTATGATGGCTATTGGGTGCGAAAGGCGGCAGCAATCGCACCGCAGAGGCTTTTGCAGGCCCGCCCCCCTGCTTCAACGCCCCCCCCCGTCTCCCATTAGCGTGCGATTCAGGGAGCCCTGTGATATAGGAAAATCTAGCCCTCAGTTTGTACCTGAGGCAATGGAGGATAAAGTGACTTGCCCAAGGTCTCAAGGAGCAACAGCAGGACTCAAATGCTGGTCTCCTGTTTTGAAGTCCTGTAACCACTAGGCTACTCCTCCACTGCTAAAAAAAAAAAAAATCAGTTTGTAGCCTCTCTTGCACTGAAGCCTCCAATAACAACTCAGCACTATTCAGGAAGCCAAAAAATACTGAATTTATAATCCTTTCTGCATGCATGGCAGCATTTCTTTGCAACTCACTCCTGCACCTGAGGTCAGAAACCTCCCAGTTTTAAACTCTTTCTTGTACTGCAGTCTTCTGCGAGTAACTCAGTCAGAATACACACAGCAACTCAGCATGGCACAGTTTTATAATTCTTTCTGTACTGCGGCACTGCACTAGACTTCTCTTCCCCTTGCAGCCTCTGGTAGCGGGCGACAGCCTGCGATCCTCCTGGCACTGCAGCATTTGCTAGAAACTCTGCAGTCTCCTTCTACCTCCCCTGGTCTCTCATTTAGCTTGTTTGCTGGGAATCCCTTGCCATCCTTGCTTGGGACTCTGCCCCCAGGCCATTCCCCCATCACTCACCCAGGCTCCTCTCTAACTCTACTCCTGCTGGGATTTCTAGCCCCAAATTGTAGCCATTTTTGTTCTCTTCTTTCTTATAGGAAACATACACCCCATCACACTTCTATTTAAATTGTAGTAATCATGTGTAATGTTGCATCTATGTAAATATATTTTCATATTCAAGTTCATTTTTCCTAATTATATATGGAAAATTGCAATTTTTTTCCCTCTATTTTGTCCTCCTTTTTTGTGGTGAGTGTCCACCCATACATCAATATACCCCCCTCTACATGAGGTGTGATATAATGAGGCTACGGTGGCATATGAAGGCCTGGGGAAGAAATGGAAAATTTCAGATTAAAACAAAATTTCTGTCCCCCCCCCCCAAAAAAAAAAAAAAAAAAAAAAAGCCATGTGGAACACTCCTGAAATTTCCCTTTTGTTTTTGCATTATTGTGATTTTCTGTGTTTGAGAAGGATGGGGGTGGGGGACAAGCGCAGATGGAAGCATCGGCTCCCAGGTGACAGAGACCCTTGGATACACCACTGCCATTATGTGATGTAACTACGATGGTTCTATTAAAATACCAATTACTTCTGAAGCCAAGACGTCATGCATTCATTCTCTAGAATAGAATGGTTTATACTACGCCTGTAATTAAATCTTCTAGGGGCTGATCCACTAAACACATAACCTGCTCTTAGGTTGAGGTTTCTAATGCAGGGATCGCACAATTCCAAGGCCATACCCACTGACCCGGACCTTTCACTCTTCACACAACTTCTCCAAGGTAGTTAGCACCTTGGGAAGCTGGGGTCCAACCAGCGTGGAGGAGGACAAGCATCTGAGACCCTGGCTCTTGGGGGTGAATACCTGGTACCGTCTCTCTTTCTCCTTTCAGCCTCTCTCCCACAGTACTCACGCTTGTAGACCTCACTGGTTTCAGCAAGTTGGTTCTCAGGTTGCAGGAAAGCAGGCAGAGACTTGGAGCGGCCTTCAAACAAAAAACTGTACTGTAACTTAAAAAAAAAAAATGGAATCCAGGCAAGAATGGTAAACATCATCATCAATAAAAGAAGAATGATAACTCCCAAGTGCTACAGTCTCCCTCCCTATCCATGTTCGGTCTCTGAATCAGCATCCAAAGTTCAAAATCCCTTCCCACTAATGGGAAAGAAAACTCTCTTCTCCAGAAGTGCAAGGACATTGTGGAAGAAAAATATATCCCTCCAGCAAAAAGGAAAATCAAAACTTCTCTCAGTTCTTCTTCCTGGAACACCACACACCCCACTTTTGTTGGGTAAAGGGCAATGCAGTACCCTGAATCCTGATGACTGGGCACGGAGCTCAGGATCCAAAATCCACTCCCCTCAAATAAGGGGTTTTGCCCTTCTGAGCTAGAAGCTGGTCAAGAAGAAAAAAATTGCCAACTCTCTTAAAGACAAAACTTATTCTCAAACCTCTTCTCCCACAAGCCAGAACCCTCTAGGGCTATGGAGACACAAGTATTTTATTTTATTAAAATTGTAAATACCACCTGTAAATCATGTTAGCCAAGCAGGGGTACAATAAAAGTGTAGATACATTAAAATAAAATCAAAACTTAACAATTACAATAAAACAATCTACTTATAACAAAGTACAACTAAAAAATAAAAATACATTTAAATAATTAAAATTAACATGAAAAGAGCTTCTGTGCTTGAAAAATCCCACTGTGCAGGCTGTGGGGCCAGCAAAGATCCACCAAAACAGAATTTAACTCCAACCAAAGAAAACCTCTAACCATCACCACAAGTTACATCCAAGCACTCTTTGAGCATGCTGAATTCAATTTATATAGAAGAGCACCGACCAATCCCCAAAACAGGGAAAGACCAATGCCTGGGGAGGATCTAAACATGCAAAATACTCCCAGCAGATAGAAACAGGGAAAAAATGTTTAGTAAGGGTGCACAGCCTCATTTACAACAGTACTACTACGAGTGAAAGAGAAGGCATATCAAATCCCTCCAGAGTTTTACACAGACAAGGTACACTGGGTTTTCTATATTTCACTAACAAACCCTACAGTGTGTCTGATATTTATGGAAAGCAGTGCTAAGGCAAAGAAAGGGTCCAGTGCTGTTACATATAGCAGCTGAACATCTCATTCAAGTTCTGATTATCTCTCAATTACGCAGCCCAGCTTAATTTCAAAAGGAACCATTTCAGCTGAAACTCTTCAGCTGCAAAAGCAAATATCCCAAAGGCAAGAAATATTTCTCTAATGGGGGGGGAATGCATCTCTCAGCTGCTGATGCACAGTTGAGATTGGAAATATAGATTAAGTTTTTATAGCATCTAAACTGGTCTTTTTTGAAACTGTACTTGCAGGCAATTCTTTTAATAACTCCTGCTTAGACATGGTGTATCCCCCCCCCCCCCCCCCATTTAACTATGTAAGTTGATGGTGACCAAACCGTTTGGAAAGGGTTATCCTTGCTACTAAATCCCTTGCACTGCGTGTTGCTCTCTGGCTCTGTGTCGTGCAGTTCTTCAAAGTTTCTGTGTTCAGGCTTTCCTGTGCAGAAGGCAAATATCGCTTGCTTGTTCGCCTTCCTACTGTTCAGAAAAATTCACTCCTGCAGCTTCTTGGCTTGCTTTAAGATATTATGTAAAATAGTCATTGAACTTTTCAATGTGTTGGTATTTATACTGTGGTTTAATCATGTCAAAGATAGCCCCTGCTATGTTAAGTGTGTTTTCTTAGCTACTGGAATGCTTTAAAAACTCAAAAAAAATATATCTTTTTTTTTTTTGTTTTTTCATTTCATCTTTGAACAAATCTTACGTCAGTAAATATGATAAATGCAAAAGATGCTTACAAACAATGCTGGAATTTTGTTGAAAAGAAACATTTGGGCACTTTCACTAGGAAAAAGGGTTAAAAGGTTGTCAGTGCTTTCTCGAGGGGCTCTGTCTGACAGTGAACATGTGTTTCCTCCCTTTAATCGGCTCGCCAGTAGCCAGAAAGCTGCTTGTTTTCTGCAGAGGTTGTCAAAAATGATTTCAGTCCGGAGACGATGAATGATAAAAGAGGTTTTTGAAACGCAGTTTTACACTGCAGCCTTCGCAGCCCCAGAGAGGATGGGTTGTATTACAGTCTCCTTGGAAAGGGCCATGTTCCTGCAGATGAAAACAGGGCTTTGGTGAACCTGTGTGATGACTCCACTTACCTTTCAAAACTACAAGAAAAATGTAAACTGTGCAGCAATTAAAGGAAAATTAAGAAGAAGTTGGACAGGTACTTGGGGGATTCAAGGACCGACTGGATAAGTACTTATGGAACAAAATATCACTATTCTTGCCTTCTGAAACCATGGAAAAGGATGTAGTAGATGGGCCCTCTATCCTTCTTCTGCTATCAAATTTCTAAGCTCCTCTGCAATGACAAAACCATCCTAAGGTTATTTTCCTTATTTTAATGCCAAACAATTCTGTTTGGAGCTAAGCAGTACAGTAGGTATACATATTAGCTTCCTTCTTCTGCATACTTCAGTTGCACTCAGGAAACAAGTTTGATGATCTCAGTATAGGCTTAGAGGTCCATATTCAGTGCATTGGTTCAGCTAATTTTGGAACTTAGCCAAACAAACCCCAGGATTTGAAAATCCCACCAGTTAGACCTACCCTGGTTTAGCTGGATGAGTTTTTAGTTGGCTGAAAACTTCTTTGATTATTTCAGAGGCAGTCTGGATCTGTTTCAGAGTGGATTGTGTTATCTAGCTAAGTTAATCCAGATAATGCCGATTTTTCAGAGTTATCCAACTAAGGGGTTATTTTCTAAGTACTTATCGCACGCGAAAAGGCCCTTATCGCACGCGGAAAGGGCCTTTTTCGCAGTGGTAACATTAAAATTAGGGGGAGGGGAGAAGTCGGGGCGGAGTTAGGGAGCAGTCGGCGGTGGCAACGCTGCCAGCGATAATGTTTCGAATATTATCACCGGCAGTAGCATGGGGAATAGCACCACCTTTTATGGTGGCGCTATGCCTGAGATAGCCTGCAGCCAGCTGCACCACAGCAGGCGAAATCGCACCACCGTGGTGCGATCGGCTGCAGGCTATCGCCCGCCCATCCCCTCCTTTGCCCCACCGCCCCCTTTAGCGCAGGCTTCATCATTCTGCATGGAATGATGCATCCTGGCCTAACATAGCCAGATAAGCCGAAAAGTAGTCCTAAAGTTAGCCAAATAAACTTTATGAATATTGTGGCTAAGTTAGCTAGATAAATTGAGCTGGCTAATTTTGCCAGCCAGCCAAGGGATGAATATGGACCTCTGCTCATTTTATAAAACCACTGGCCCACCTATTGTGATTAGCAGTATCTATTCATGTAAAGCTCTGTATTTCAGATCAGGACTGAGCTGCTTTGGCCTAACTGCATGGGACAATGTATGCACAACTTCCTTGCATTATGTCATGCTCCAGTCCAAACATCTGCGGCATTTTATTTTTTGGGAACTTTAGAACATGTTAAAAAGCAACCATTGAAACAAACAATATAATTATTTGCTCAAGCAGTGCCACTTCTGCTGTTTAACCTCAAGTAGCCATAGTTCAGTTAACTATGAAAGGTTCAACTTTCCACCTCGAAACTCAAAAGAGCTGAATATTTATCTTTTTATTTGAGCATTTATGTATCTACATTTTTGTTTAGGGGCAATTTTCAAACTCTTTGCTCTGGGACAAAGACTGCATGTGTTTTTTACCCACAAGCTTTGCACCACATCTCAAAAGTGAAAATACCCAGGGACTTTCATTTTGAAACTTGCCATGGGCAGGGAGTACATACAGACATTTAATCCTGCTTTTTCTGCTGGAAATGTAGGCTCATAGAGCTGAAAATGCAATCTACATCTCTACTTTTCCTCCCCTGAACCAAACATGCCCCTGGGAACGCCCCCTCTCAATTAAAGCATGTGCCTTCAGACTTTTAGGCAGACTAAGAGAAGGACCTTTTCAGTAAGTCAATTAATGTGGGCAAAACACTTTGTACCTGTGTAAACTTCCTTGAAAATTGTCCTCTTGCTTGTTTTTGTATAAAAAGCAGGGGCACTAATTACACTTTTAGAAACGGAAGACATCAGGAGAAACAGACCATTTGGTCCACCCAGTTTATCATTGGTTCCTGCCAACTGTGGCTTCATAGATCCCATTCAATCCGTGATCTCCTCACTCCCTCGCCACTAAGGTCCTTTTGTGTTGGTCCCATGCATTCTTGAATTCTGCCACGGTTTTGACACCACCTCCAAACAAATCACCACATAAACCAATTGAAAGAGAAATGAGGCTGGCAGATATTTCTTTTCTATTACTGATTTGTTAGCATCTGTTCTTCAGATTCTTCCTTTACATCTGGAGGTAATTCTTGACTTGGATGATGGCGTCTATTGTTTTCCAGTAATTCTTCTATTGGTTTTGTTACACTCTTACAAACAGGATCTTCCTGTTTAGCTGCTGCCTTAACAAGAAAGTTCATAAACAGAGTTGCATGAGGATATGATAATGACAAAAGGGAACTTTCCAGTATTACTAGCTTTATAAAGTTAAATGTGGAAGCGATTGAAAACATCTTCGCAGTGGGACCAGTGGAATTCCATAGTATTTCTGAAGTGGTGCTTTGCATTTCACTTTTTGACAATACTTTTAATATTTTGAATTTGCATTTTATGCCATTGAAAGGCAAGTTGTTAAGTTACAACTGTATTCTACAGCTCACAACACTGGATGCACAGTCAAAGCTCAATTACACAGAACTAGAAATATTTTTATTTGTATACACAGTGAGGTCAATATTCAAAAGCCACTTAAACAGATAACTCATAAATCTGTCTAAATGGCAAATCTGGCATATTCAGCCACTTATCCGACTGGTTGGATTAAAAAATGGGCTTTTCAGGGGCAAAGTTGAGTTATCCGGCTAATGCAGCCGAATATCACAGGTATCCGGCTACATGAGCCAGATAACTTTAGACTTGCTTCCGAGCAGATCTAAACTTATCCAACCTTTTGTAGCCAGACAACTTGCTACTTATCTAGTACTGGAAGTGTAATCTGTGTGTAGGTTACACTTGCACTGCAACTTTGACAGAAGCTGTTACCCAATACCCAGGTAGAAAGTCCATCAAGCTAGGTTGAGACAAGATTGCACAAATCTCATCTTTGGGTGAGTTTCCAAACTCCGAAGGTCATCAGATCTTCTCAAGAGTGCACTGTTCTGTTCGTACATTGCACTCTGCATGTCAAAGTGGCCCCTAACCCCTACAATAATACCTAAACCTCACTTCGAGAAGCTAGGTGGGCCTCCTATAGAGGTATAAAGACCTACCTAGTATGAGGCCTTATAGCTAGTCTCTCTCTCTCTCTCTCTCTCTCTCTCTCTCTCTCTCTCGCTCAGCTTAAAATACTGAAAATGCTATTAAAGCTGTGTGATATGGCTTCACAAATTGCAAAGCCAGAACTCCTCCCCTTTTCCTAATTTGCATCGCACCATGCATTATGGTGTTTTTACATGGGCAGTGCAAATTTGAAAATTTATGCTCAGAAAGCATGCTTTGTGCATATAAAGCATGTTTTCTCTGCATGAAGTATGATTTATGTACACAAAAATGTTTTCTGTACAGAAAGTACTTTTTGCACAAAAGTGCTTGTTTTTTGTGCACATAAAGCATGATTCCAACAAATTCCATTTTCCGCTGGAGTTAAAATGTGTATTCAGCCTATGCAGAAGGCGGAGTGCTCATTTTAATTTGGGATTACATGCTTTTTAACTCCTGATATATTAGCATATTATTTGCTTACTGCATCAGGAGTTAATTTTTTTTTTTTTTATTATGAGAGTTAAAAAGCTGTGCTCTAAATTTCAGCTCAGTTTTACCTTGCTCCTTCTTACATTGCACCTTCAAAGAGTCAGGTGCCTAGATGTCCCTAAATGAAGATCTCCCCCTGCTGAGCCCTTAACTTAGGTGCCTAAAAAGTGGGCAGGGTCAGGTTGGGGGCAGTAAGTTAGGCTTCTGTTGATGATTTTTAACTCAAGTCCCTAAATGAAGCCAAGTCCTAAATGTAGGGCTTCAGTTTTAGGGACTCATCTTTCTTTGATTATCAACCCTGTTGCTTTTTATCTGAATTCAGCCAAAATATTCAAAGAAAGCTTTATCACAGCTGTAGCACAGTTCAGATACTCTGTGACAGCTATTCTTATTTCCATTTTCTCATCCAGTAAGTTCTGTACTTTCCAGGTTTTTTTTTTCTTGGAATTTTAGGATTGAGGCTGTCTTCATATATGAAGCTTTACAAGAATTTAGCTCTGTATGACTGTACAGAGTGACATGCAGCGTGAACAGAATAGTCTTTCTCCTCTGATCCTAATTACCCCTTAGATTGAACAGTGATGTCACCATAACTCTCCTGGTACAGACAGGATCAGTATAGACACAGCATCTTTGATTAAGAGGGAAACCCCCCCCCCCCAAAAAAAAAAAAAAAAAACTGCATGACAGGTGTGCACAGAGAATATGATCACCTGTTTTCAGTTGTGGGATCTTTCTAGAACAACATAAGTATGTGTCACATGACTGATCATTAAATTTCTCAATAAGAATAAAGGATGTATATATTAGATGAATTTTAGATTTAACTATACACCAGCAATTGCATATTTTAAACATAAGACTGCTACAATTTTCAGAGCTTGAACTCCTGCTTATCCTTACACTGAAATATTTGGCTAATGTCATACAGATTTGGGCTAAGTGGGTTGAGTCAACTGTTTTCAGTCTATTATAGTTCATAATCCCTATTCAAGATGAAGTGCACTGCAGGCTAATGAATGTGGTAATGGAATCCTTGTGTATGTTTTTCCACAGCAGGGTGCAGATTAGCAAAGTGTCATATTCTGTTGGCATGCCTGCTACTACATCTGAGGCATTGCACTGAGAATTTTTCAACTGCAAAATAAGAAGAAGAGTATGGTATATATACATGCTCAGTGGAAAACATTTTTTTAGACAGATCTATAATAAATCTCACCTGAAGTTGCATTATGATAGATTATACTTTGGTTTAGAACTGAAATATTTAAGCCCAGCATACTGTAACGTGAGTAAGAAAGAATGAGACTGAATTACATGCCCAGTTTTAAAGAATGTTGACAGGATTATGGCATGCTGAAGGATGCTCTGTAGATCTCATATTTTTATATAATGTATATTTATAGGATGTGCATTTGTTTCATTTGTTTTGAAGTTCCACACGTAACTTGTGGACTTTATAGTAGGGATGTGCATTTGTGCATCCATTTCTTTCATTTGTTTGGTCTCCTATCACGTGTTTAAATGCATACACAATGAATGGTGCGTGCCTAATGAACACACTTTAGATAGACTTGCATACCATTTGTGCATACATTTGTCTGTTTGTAATACATGCTTACGCGTGAAATGAATGAAATGAATGGAAGTCCAAAAACTAACAAATGTGCATCCCTACTTTATAGTTCATACATAATGGATAATATGCATGTACTTTTAATAGCTTGAGTTATGCACACACTATCCAATTTTTTACGTGTACTATAAAGTCTAGGAGTTATGTGTGTAACTTTGAAACAAATGAAACAAATACACATCCCTAATATTTATTACAGTCTCAAAGTCCTTTAGATATCATGTTGGAGATGAACTGTCTTAAGAGGTCATTTATTAAGCATTTTATCATAGACACAAAATGGGAGAAACTCTTTAGTAAATAAACCCCTTAGTCTTTGAAAGAAAGTAAAGAGCTGAATTTTTTCTCAATACTATTAGTAAGGCATCGGATAAGTATTGATAATCATTTTAGTGCATTGTAATGAGTAGAATAAGGGCTATAATATAAAAGATATGTCATTTTGACTATAAGTGTGGGCAAGTTAATAGGCTGTTAGTGTATCTGCATTTAAAAAAAAGATTTGTACAAGTTCCTGGAAGAAACGTCCAAAAACCATTATTAAGATGAACTTGGGGAAATGCACTGCTTATCTCTGGGATAAGCAGCATGGAATCTAGCGACCTTTTGGGAGTCTGCCAGGATTGGCCACTTTTGGAAAGAGGATCCTGGGTTTGATGGACTTTGGTGTGATCCAGTAAGCAAATGTTATGTAAGTTGTTTAATTGTGAGATCAACAGGAGCTAGAAAGGATTTTATGTTACTTCATTATTTTGTATGTTTTAAAGTTTTGTTTTGCGACTTGTTAATGTTTATTTTTGTGATTTCTGCATGTTCTGGTTGTATACTGCTTTGGACCATTCTTTCAGAACTGGGAAAGTGATCAATAACAAATTCTAAACAAATAAATAAATAAATCTTTTAGGCACTGCCAATTCAAGCTAATGCTTCAGCTACCATTACCCGACACAAGGAAAGGAAATGGACTATAGGTATTCAGCATCATCAGATAGTATATCCCAGATTCCAGGCAAATCAATAAATGAAGATTAGAGCTATGTCACCTTCATTTCACCTGATAATTAGTTTTTAATACAAGCAATATTACAGTTCTGTGATGATAACTAACATGTAATCTTGTGGGAGCCAGGACAAGATAGAAATTATTACCAATAAATAGGCAATTTGCTAACTGCTTGCCTTGGTGCAAGGTACACATGTACTTTCCCTTTGAAACATGCCAAAGGTACAAAGTACCCACAGACTTCTGCATCCGCTTCTAGTGCAGGCAAAAGTTTGCCAGAAAATAACCGCACACAAATGTGAAACTTCAATCTTTTGCACATTATTTTTGGAACCCTCCTAAAACACACTCCCAGAAACATCTTTCCCCAATCCAGCTAAAAGTACACATGCTGTTAGCTGGATTGAGGGAGGGTCATCTTCAGACAACCAATTTACCTAGGCAAATCACTATTTATCTGCGCAAATAACTTCAAAACTTGCCTTTGAAAAGTCACAAAAAAAAGGCTCCCAAGAAAGCATGTGGCATAGCCCTTCCAGTCTTTTCCTGCTGTCTACAAATTTAAATGTGTTGGACTTGAACCACTTAAATCCTACACTTTTTGAATATGCAAGTAGTTTTGCCATGAGGTTAGATGCTCCTGCTGAAACCTACTGCACATCACACACTCCAACAAGGGCAGTGTCGTGATTAACTCAAGAATTTATTTCTTGATTATGGGAAGTGCAGCCTGAGAAATTCATACACTTAAGCAATGGTTTAATATGACTAATCAAAGAACTTTTCCTACATGGGAAGTGTCAATATATATAGGCTAAAGCAGAAGCAGCAGCATATCTTCTTTGCTTTTAAGCATGGTGGCATGGTAACAGTCAAAGCATATTAATCAGTCTGAAGTAAGGGTAGCTTTTGTATGGTATTTTAATCTGATTCTTTCCACTGCATTAAAGAAATTATATCTGTAGTTGAAATACCATCAAGTGAAGAAGTTTTCTGCCAAGTGAATAAGACAATCAAATGTGCCATTTAGAGCTGTGTATTCAATATGAATTTCATTTACCTTTATTATCAATTATTTCAATCAAATAATCATAACTCAAATTAGTTTAAACTTTCTTGAAAATGTATCTTGAATAGCATATCACCAATATTTGTACAGTCTATCCACATTAATGCAATTTACTTTACAAAGACTGATACCTAATTCACATTTTGAGTTGGGGAAAACAAGGTTTGAGGGAAGATGGGAGTGACAGAAATGGTACATAGTTTCTGGACAACAATTTGCACACTATATTGACCCAGCACAGAATGGAAGGATGAATTGGCTTATTTATATGTTGCCACTAAGCAGCAGGGCCCGTGCTAGCTTTTTTGCTATCCTGTATGAAAAAGTCAGGTCTATTCCCCCACCCCCTCCCACCACGATTCAGTCAGTGTTTGTCTCGGGCCCATTAAATAAAGCCCAGCTCCATCCTGCAATCTATATTTTTAAAAACTGACATGCCCACCACCCCGAACCCATGGATAGGGAAGGGTATTAGGTACCCTAGGCAAACCTTACAGACTTGCAAACATGCCACCTCGCCCCCCCCCCCCCCCCCCCCACAAACATACACTCATGCCTTTACAGACACACACAATTAAATTATGCATTTATAAATAATTTTACATGACAAAGAACATTCAAATGTATAGTCTTCTGAGGCAATAACAACCCTTCAACGTGCATATTATATTTACATGCACTCCTGTGCTGCGAACCAGAAAACTCTGCAAAAAAGACACTTGGAACTCCTATGGAATAAGACTTTTTGTGATACATATTGGGTGTGAACTTGGCCCTCAGAAAGCTATGAATAAACAGAATTACCATTACAATATAGTAAACCTCCCATATCAAAACAACCCTAACAATCTTATCTATGAAAATGCAAACTGCACATATTACACCAGGCCCTAAAACACCAGTGAAACTCTTATTAGTAAACTAGGCTGCTATAGATGCCTGTACAGAAATAACATGCCAGCAAAATACCTTACCTCAGCCACACACGGAGACACAGACAGACCCTCACCAAAACAGAATAAAGAGATCAGAAAATAGAAATAGAAACTTGCTGAGAAGAACTGAACTGGAACCCACAACAAGCCAGCATCTCTAAACAGAGCAACAATGGAAAAACAGAAACATTACTGTTCTTCATAAAACACTAAAAAATAAAATCAAGAAATATAAAACATCAATGACAACAGTAAAATCATAGTCATAAAAAGAATAAATATTTCAAACCAGTTAATGAATAGAATATCCACAATTTCCTAAAGACCAATAAAATATTTCAAACATATGATGAATAAAAAATCCAATAATTAAAAAATGTTCTATTCCACCCCCCAAAAAAATTAAATATTTTGAAAGAGCAGAATCATCAAATTACACACAATAATTAAAACTAATAAGGATTAAAAAATCTTCTGCTCTCCATACCTGTGATCTTCTGATTTCTAATCACCCTGACATTGTCGTGGATTGGGAGTGGTAGAGCTGCACAAATTTTATTTTCTCTCTCACAATTACACACAATAACACATTCATTCTCTCACACACTCCCTTTCTGTAACATGCACAGGCTCCCTCTCCCTCATAGGGAGTCATTTTCAATAGATTTCGCACCGCACTCGAAAAGTTCCTTTTCGCGTGTGATAGGATGATCGGGGTGGAGTCGGCCCTGGAAGAGGAGGAGTCGGGGCGGCACCAGGGTCGACGCTGCAGAGACAACGCTGGCGGCAAAAGGTAAGGACCCTTATTGCCCCAGTTTTGCGCCGAATAACCACACCTTTTATGGTGTAGTTATTTGGTGTGAAAGCCAGCAGCCAGCGCACCACAGTGGTAAAATGGCTGCCGACTTTCGCAAGCCCGCTCCCCACTTCACCTCCCCCCGCCCCGTACCACGTGATTCACTATTCTCGCAGAGAATAGTGAATCCAGGCCATAGATACATTATAAATGTGTGTGCATGTGTGTGTGAGTGTTTTGTGCGCACACACATGTACGTGCCTTTGATAGCCTATATGTAACACATGGGCTCTCACAGACACATAAACATACACAAACACAAAAGCACACAGGCTCTCCCACAGACACACAGACACACACACACATAGGCTCTCACACAGACACACACACACATGCACACATGCTCTCATTCACTCACACACACATACAAGCTCACACACACATATACAGACATGGTCTCCTGTTGTCGTTGGACCATGGGGGATGAGCTCCACCATGGCCCCATGGGCCTTCTCTTTTCTTTGGGCCATGGTGGAATGAGCTCAACCCTGCAGGCCTCCTGTTGTCTTCAGGCCGGGTTGGGATGAGCTCCATCATGGCCTACTGACCTTCCTGCTTGGGGAGGGGGAGCAGAAACTGTGTGCAGGTGTGCACACATGCATGCACACATGCAAAAAAGCAGAAGAGACAGGCCTCTCATTTTCAGCCACCGGCAGGTTGAGCACCAGCGGCCTGCAATGTCTCTCCTTCTTCAGCCACCAGTGGCTTAGGCTCCACTGGCAGCCCCACAGCCTCTCTTGCTGCTGCTGCTCCCCCACCCCAGGGTGTGCTGCCCTGTACAAATGCACGGTATGGACACCCGGTCATGCCAGGACAGCCAATTATATAGCAAGGATTGTGAATATTGCTATAAACTGACACATATGACTAAATATTTATATGAATGCATTTGCCTGAAAGGATGCTATGAGTATATATATACATATATATATATATATCAGGGTGAAGGTGGTACATGAAGGGGAAGGGGAACTGCTTAAGGGTCATAAGACAGAGAGATGAGAAACTCTGCAGCCAAAATCTTTGCAGTGCTATTAGTCATACCATAGAGGATTTTACAACTCCACACAACACATACACACTACCCTTAGCAGAAAATAATTTGAAAAAATACATAATCCCAATAATAAAGAGGCCCTTCTTAAATGCCATACCATACCTTCCAACATGTAATACCCAAAGATATAATAGGTATGACTGAAGCAGCAAAAGCCCTGTAATGGAGGTGGAATAGGAGGCAGAAGAGGGGATGTGGGGGAAAAAGAACAATACAAGACAGGATGAATTTTCAAAGTCATTTACACACATAAAACCATGTTGCATGCACATTAATGGCTGTTATAAAACAGTCTGAGACCCAGTGCATGTAAAAGTATGCACATGTCACAATTTTACACATACTGTTGCACATACAAGGAAAGTCCCTCTAGGGACTGTACATATATTTTTATTTTAAGAATTATATGCACGTTAATCTGCACAATTTATACCCTCCATAGAGCAGGCATAACCCTGTGCGAGTGAGTTTGTGGGCATCCCAGCAATAGAGAGGCCCATCTCAACAACCAAGATACTTAAGCAGGAAATTACAAAGCAAATTTATCCAGGCAAATCCATGTAAAAAATGTGGAGTCAAGTCTGCCAATAAAAGTTGCATGCATACTTTCCTCCCTCTCACCCTGCACAGCTATAAAATTACCCTCAAATAGGCTACAAGATTCATAACCAATTTTGTTTTATATATTTATTTATTGCGCACTGGAAAAGGGAGTTGGAGACACAAATCTTGTTTTCAGTAAATACTGTGTTTCCCCGAAAATAAACCCTACCCTGAAAATAAGCCCTAGCTTGAGTTTTCAGGATTTTTGGAGTGGGTTTGAAATAAGCCCTAGTGGATGCGCGGTTGCACCCCAAGACTTGCCCGACCCTCCCCTCCAAGACTTGTCGAAAGTCCCTGGTGGTCCAGTGGGGTCCCAGGAGTGATCTCCCCCTCTCGGGCCGTCGGCTGCCACTGATCTAAATTGCACCAATGACCCTTTGCCCTTATTGTGTGACATGGGGCTATCGGTGCCATTGGTCGGTCCCTATCACATGATAGGAGCAATGGATGGCCCGCGCCATTTTTTAAGATGGCACCGGCCGTCCATTGCTCCTACTGTACCGCTGAACGAGCTGCCAGACGACTCGGCCTTGCCGTGCCGATGGACCCCGGCGGAGGGTCGGGCTCTGCACGCCAGCCCACCGCTGCGAAGTCCTCCGTAGGGTACCCGAAGGGGAAAGGGAGGAACCGCTTCGTCTGAACACTGGACGAGCCGGCCTGCGAGGGCACTCCCTGTTTGGGTACGAGGTGCCAAATCAATCCGTGGGGAAAACGGGTAAGGACGCTCCGGAGGATCCGGCGGCCCTTGTCTCCCTCACTCGCTCGCCTGCCTGCCTGCCTGACTCTGCCAGGGGAGGCAAGGAGGAGGGGGCGGAAAAAAAATAAAAAGATCCAGAGAAGTGGAAGAATGCCCCCTGTGGCCAGCAGGCGTGTGCTGACAGGTCGGGGACCGGTTCCCTCTGGAGGGGAGGGGGCACGGGAACTTCTGCGGACCCGCACCGTGAAGACCCGCTCCTGCGTGCCCAGGCAGGGCTCTCTGTGCTCGGCTGCGCTTGCCTGATCGGTGCCGCCGAAGCTTCTACCTTCTCTCACCGCTCTGCGAGGCATGTGGCGGAAGATCCCTGTAAACCCCCCGAGGCTGTGGTCGGTGGGAACTCGGGACGGCAGGTTCTTGGAAAAAAAGTAAATAACCCCCTGAAAATAAGCCCTAATCTTTTTTTTGGCGCTAAAAAGAAATATAAGATCTGTCTTATTTTCGGAGAAACACAGTATCTCCTGATGAAGAAACATAAAAAAATGGCAGACAACCTGGGATTTTGTATTCAAACTTCAATTCTTATAAAATATTAGCAACAACAACAACAACAAAAAAAAATGAATGGGCTGTGCAATGGCTTGGCAATAACACCGAGGCTTGGATTCTGGCCCATCTGGAGTGAAGATAATTCAGACGCTGGGGACAGAAACTGAGAGCTGCCAAAAAGCTGAATGGAAAGCCTGCCAGGGTCGGTGTAAGAGTATTTGGTGCCCTAGGCAAACCTTCAGCCATGCACCCCCCTCCTCAACTTACCTATTGGCAGCAGCTTCAACACATCACTCCCTCCGTTGGTGGCAGCTGCTCCAGCATAGTATCCATTCTTTGGTATTGGTTTGGTCACAGCTCGCTTCTGGACCTTGCGCTGGCTGGACGTTGCCACCCCCCAAAGTTTTTGTGCGCTAGGCAACCTCCTAGTTTACCTAATGGAAGCAGTGGCCCCGGAGCCTGCGGACTAGAAAGGTCATATTTAGCTCATTCTGACCTGAGGAAGATCCCGAAAGCAAGTCAAGAAATCTATTAAGTTAGTCCAATAAAAAAGTATCACCTTATGTATTTTTCATTTTTATTTGTTAACCTTTATTTCAATACTTTCAATTGGATCGACGTAGCAGCTGAACCGTTTTATCCAAGAAAGCTCACTTGATGATGTTCAGTCTTAGGCTTTCATCCCTCGTCAGCAAGGGGTTCCGTGTGACTGCTGAAGAAGGTGATGTGTAGAAAAGGGAAGTTTAAAAAAAAACACTAGGAAATGAACCAAATAAAATTGAATAAAATAATTGTGCACCCTTAGAAGGGTCAAGTCCATAGTCATTTTTTGGTTTCCTTAGTAAAATCGAAAAAAGGTTCTGCCACTTACTACTGAAAAAGAACCTCTCTTCTCTCTTATGCCTGTGCCCCAGTATGAGTCAACTCAGGAGAGCTCATTAAATCAAATCCAACTGTTAAAAGAATGTCAATTGAACTTTCCACTGGAGCTCAGACACCCTTTACAATCTCCTTGCCCATTTCATTAGATGTTGGGGAATACAGAGGCTGGGTGGCAAATGTTCTTAAGAGGAAAAGGGCTGTTAAGTCAAGCTTAGTAACTTAACTGAAACAGTATATGCGTAAATCCATTGCAAATCCCTGGCCTTCTACAACGCCTGTCCCACTGGAAATCAGATCACAGGACTGTTTACAAAAGACTACAATTCGTTTGGCTAAGGAGCCATGACAGCGTGCCCCAGCATTATTTGAAATTTTAGTAACCCAAGCTTAAAAAAATATTCTAAAAGCACAATGAGAGAGGATGAGGTAATTACCAAAAGTTAATTACTGACAATATTTCATATTTCGAAGACGTGAACAATCTCGCCATGAATGTCAGTGATTTGCGCCTTTGCAATCAGTTGTAATTTTTCCTGTTTAATATAACATAAACATTCAAAGTTCCTCAGAATGTGCAAGCAGGTTTGTATTTCCTGGATTTTAACCCTTAGCACAGCTAGCACTTCCTTAGCAGAACAAAAGAGCATACTTTCACTGAGGCCTACCATGTATAAGACTACTCATAGTTAATTGTTAGTTGTGTCATTTTTTTTTCAAATGGTCATATTCAATTTAAATAATTTGGATCGCAGGAAATCTGGCTGTCTTGTTTAATGTACTATCCATATTATTAAACTGTCTCTCAATTTAAGGTCCTTCAAAAAGATTTAAACACCCTTTCAAAGATCCAGTCAGAACAAAATCATGTTCAAATGACATGCCTTAACTGTCATAGTATTATATAAACAAACCTTTAAAAAGAATAATTCCTTCCTTCAGAGCCCCCTTTCAGTTCAGTCCCATCTGGCATCCAAGTTGAGATTTCAGCCTTAAGGCTCTGCAGAAATGAGCCAGTGCCATGAGAAGATTTTCTCGCGATACTAGCTCATTTAAATATTATTTAAAGGCAAATTTATGCTATGTATTTTGCAATAAAGTCCACACAAAATCACAGACTTTATTACATAAAAATCTTAACCACACTGAAATGTAGACAAGTTTCACAGAATCGTGTCTGTGTGTGATTTTCCATGCATAACTTTGCTAATGCTGAATTGCTAATGAGCTGATTTGTATTTTTATTAGACCATTAGCATTTTAGCATAATTTATGAAAATGGCTTGCAAACACAAAATTATGAACATTAAAACAGTAAATAGAGCATTTAAAATTCTGCAAATGCAATTACACGTGCTATTTTTCATTTTAACACCTGGAAATGTAGTCACAAAGTCATTTGTGGCTTAGTACATTGGTCTTCCTGTCTGAATCTGTAAGACTGAACTTGCCTGCAAAGGTGAGAATAGCTCAACGTGAGGAGGGGCAACTGTGATGCACAACATTCGTACTTTGCACAGAAGCCCAGGGCAGAGCCCTTTCAGCACCAAATAATTAAAACTAACAATAACCGATCCCAGATAGCTCTTGGGCACAGGGGCACCCAAGGAGGGCCATAGACCATGCAAAGTCACATGAACCTCCCAGGCTTCCCTCACCAGGGATGGAGGTGGGGGATGGGGTAGGAAGAAGAACATCTTTTCAAAGCCGTTAGGGTTTTGTCTTCTCTCTGGGGCTTCTCTGCACACCAGTCTGTCACACTAAAAATCACTATTTATTCCAAAAGCTGATGGTCAGAATAAAGTCTTTACTGAAAACTGCTGACAGGAAAACAGAACAAAATCCAACAGTACACTAGAGGGCAGTGTATCACATTACACACAAAGTCCAAAAATAAAAAACAGATCTCAGACTCTTTCACACACTCCTTCCCACAAGCTCTTCGTTGAAAGTACCCCTTCTACCCTGGACCCTCCCAGTAACCTTTGGATAATGTAGATCATCTTCTCACAATCCCCTCTCCTTCTCAGTGGAACCTCTGGCTGCTGGATTTAGTCAGCCAACATTCCTGGAGATTTTCCTAGGGCAGGCTACTTTGCTCTGAAACCTGTCAAGACAAACCTCTCTCTACTGTACTATTGCTCTGAAGAAATCCTTCTTTTCTGGGGCTCCTCAAATGCAGGGCTTTTGCACAAAATGCTTTCTGCTACTCTTCCTTGCTTCTATACACGTTATGGATCAAATGACGCTGACGAGTTACGACCTCCCACTAAAATTTCTGAGCATTTGCCAAGAAACTCCATTTCTCTATTTAAGTTAAGAGGGAAATCTTGACTTTTCAGAAGCTGTCTTAGAGTCAAGGAAAAGCTTTAAAAATAAGGAGAAAATTTTATCATTGACAAAGGACTTTTTTCTATCTTCACTGCAGTCACAGTACTCTTACTATAACTATTTTCTGTCTGTTCACTGGGGCAGGATAGTGGACTGGGAATACAGAAGCAGTGAACACTGATTTTTTTCTATCTGTCGGACTCTACATAGTACACTGCACTGCTTATCTGCAGACAAATGCCGTGATTAAAATTAGCCTTGCCAGTCTTCACCATTTATTCTCTTTATGACAGTTTTTTTGTGTGTGTACAAAAAGAGTCTGTTAGCAGAGCACACACATACACTGTGTTTTTTGTGTGTATATGTAAGTGAGAGAGCCATTTTTGCATACACTGTGAGGGATAGTCCTAGAAAGATAGAGACTGAGCTTGTGCCACTAGAAAGTTGCTAACTCTTGGCAAGTTCAAGTTGTCAGTGCTGGATTATATGTGATAGACAATCATTCAGTATTAGAGTGGTACTAGTAAGTGGTACAGTATCAATAGCCATTTCTAATTCCATCATGCCACTGCAAGGAAAGGGGAGAGAAAGTAATGGCAGTGGGCAGAAAAATGGCAGGGACAGAGGTTTGGTGCTCCTGCAGAACCAGCCCAGACTGTCAGAAGCACAAGCAATAGTAACAGTGATAAAAAAAAGAAGTCCTGCCCCTACATTTAAAAGAGACTTTTTTCAGCCGCAGAAAGCCACAAATGGAAGCGAGCTGAAGTCATAAGAATTAAAATTAGTATAGCATGTGCCATCACTGTCTGTTCATCTCTCTATTGCTTTGGAGTAAAGGTAAAACATGGGAGAGTCATATGAGGCTGGTGTTAGCAAGGAAAGGGCAAAGATAGGGGCAGCATAAGTGAAACATGCAAAACCAGCAGCATGCTCCTCCGTGATTACTGCTTCTGAGATAATAGAGGAAATTTTGACACTATAGGCTGAATTGCTACCCTCTTTGAATTTAATAGAAAACAAAAAACAAATGGAACGGATAAATAAAAATGTGTTTTCATTTGAAAGAAACCAAAAGAATGGAGGTGACCTAAAAATGAATAATACAATTAAAAATAAAATTTTGCTTCTGCAGATCTCTAATAGGCATTAGGCAACCACTTTTTCTATGTGGCAGAACTGGGCACCCCATCATACATGTCTGGTTCTACTTTGTCTCTGCTTTTTCCCTCTTCCTGATTGAGGACAAGATGTACTAAAAGGTTTTCTACATTTTGTATCTATAGGAAAAATAATTTGGACATTTGGCCCTTAGTCAAGCACTGCTGTAACATAACCTTCTGTGGCAGAGAGAGGAGAAGGTGGTCTTTTTCAAGATTTTGACCTATGTTGTCCAAAGACAGCCCACAAGCATTGATGTAAAAATAATTCTTGGATAACCATCCCATTTAAAAGAAACACTCCTATAGCACACTTAGCCCCAATCCATAACAGAGACCCACATCTCCTCTTATGTGTTAGTATTTGACACTTCTTCTGTAATATTTCTGGTCAAAATGTCAGAATAGGGTAGGCCACCCAGGCCCCTACCAACTTTTTCCTGCATCAGGGTCGGGTGTCATTCAGACTTTTTTGGCCGTCCTCATCTGGAGCAGCTGACACTAGCACTACACAGTTGCTGCTATTCTAGTTTTGATCACCTTAAGTCTTGGAAAACCAAAGCAAGAGTAGAGTCTACTCTCTCACTTATCTCATGAAATAAGCGAGATTAGCAATAGAGTAGCAGCACCGGCATGCTCAAATTCATAGAGAACTGCATGGTGCTGGCATCAGCTGCTACGGGGAAGGCCAAGAATGAGTTGTAGCAAATAGGGAACTGGTAATGAGTGGAGCTTGGAAACAGGAGACAAGCTGAAGGGGTCTTGGAGGCGTGAGGCAGGCTGGGGGGAGTTTGGAGGCAGACTGAGGGGAATTCTCTACCCAGCTCCTGGAACTTCTCCCCCCACCCCACAGATCCTGGAAGCACTCCTTCCCTCTCCCTTCACTTCATTCATTCTAGAACCTCTGTCCTTCCTAGCAACCATTTGCCCTTTCTCTCTCCCTTCTCTTCTCCCTTCTCCCTGTTCTCCCCCATCCCTAGTTTTCTCCTCCCTCCTCATCTCCACACTAGTCCTTTCCCTCCCCCCTCTTCCCCTCACTAGTCATGTCATCCTGTCTGTCTCCTATCCCCATCCCTGGTCCTCTGGTGGGGGCAGGAGAAAGAGGAGGAAGCTGAACTCTGGGTCTGGAGGGAAAGAGGGAGGGTATCAGGAGGTACTGGGCAGAGAGTAAGGAGTGATGGACAAAGCACCTCAAGAGATGGAATTGTTCATGCTGCGTTGGGAATGCTGCACTCCTGTCATGGTTTCCTAGTATGTGTTTGTGTGTGTGTGTGTGTGTGTGTGTGTGCACGTGCGTGCATGTGTGTGTGTATGAGGGAGCATGGGTGTATATGTTGGGTGCATATGAGGGAGGGACGCTGTGTAAGTGTGTAAATAGGAGCTTGTGAGATTGAGAGCCTGTGTGTGTGTGTGTGTGTGTGTGTACATATATGTGTGTGGGAGTGGGAGTATGAGAGTGGGAGTCTTTGAGCATGTGGGAGCCTGTAAGAGTGAGAGCCTGTGTGTATAAGGGAGCCTGTGAGAGTGAAAGCCTGGTGTGTGTGTGTGTGTGTGTGTGAGGAGGAGGGAGCCTGTGTGTGTGTGAAGGAGGGAGCCTGTGAGAAAAAGTATGTGAGAGTGAGTTTCTGTGTGTGTGTGAGGGAAGAAAGTGTGACGGACCCTATGGTCACATCATCATTAAGACCTGGATGAGCCCTTAGTTCATCTAGAAAGAGTGCAAGTTAATGTGAGGGGAGGTAACATTCAAATGCAGCCTCTCCCTTTGAGAGATCTGGAATGGCCGCCCCTGAGAGTTTATTTAGCAGCTCTCCACAGAAAGCTCCAGAGGCAGTCCCTTTTGGTTTGCACAAAGTAAAGAGTAGAGATGTGAATCGTTTTTTTGTGTTCATGTTGTTCTTTGTTTTTCTTTGTTTTTCAGCCACCGCAGGAAATGACTTTTTTTGCGGTTTTTTTCGCAAAAAATAATTTTTTGAGTTAGTGCGCGCTAACTCCCATTAGTGTGCGCTAACAAAAACCGTTAGATCTTGTTATTTTTTGTTACTTTTTGTTAGATTTTGTTAGCGCGCGCTAACGGGAGGTAGGGTGCACTAACTCCTGTTAGCGCGCACTAATCCAAAAAACAAATTTTTGTGAAAAAATGGGAAAATCCCAATCGTTTTTTGGGCTCCCCGAAAGATGCCGAATTGGACAATTTCGTTGAAATATTCCAATTCGGAAAAAACGAATGCACATCTCTAGTAAAGAGGTAGCTAAGAGCTTAGATTTTATTTCTCAGGCCCGATCAGAGAAGCCAAGCAAGCTCTGCTTGGTGGTCCTGACCAGGGTTGGGAGGATTTTCCTTCCAGTATACTCACAAGCTGGTTGGGATATCCTTATGGGTTGTTTGTGAGACTTTTGAGATTATTCATGGTAGGAGCCTTGTGAGACACCTGCGCCTTTCTTGGGCACAGGGATTGGGGAACCCTATGTCCGGGATGTCCATGGACAGGGAAGACCTGCCCTAGAGGTGGTTCCCCACTGCAAGAAACTACCGCATGTTAATATCAGTTTTTGAGGGAAAAGAAAGTATTATGTTAGAAGATCCAGGAGGACGTTTTGGCTGCCCTTCTTTCCTGTTCTGAAGCAAGAGAACTGCTTGTTTCAAGGGGATCCTTCCCATCAGGAATCCAAAGAGAAGAACTAAGGAGACTGTTTAAGATTAAAGAGATCCAGAAGATCTGCTAACCGTAAGTACAGGAAAGTAACATCACTGGGGACTCCCATCCAGGATTCCACTACCCTGGGGAGACAAAGAGAGGATTTACTCTCTCTGCTATACTGTCTAATATTTTTATCAATTTTGGAAGAGGTTTTTAGCATCTTAAAAGATCCTTCCCAACTGGGAGCTCCATCTGCCTTAATCCAAGAGAGTGGAAGTTTCCTTTGCCCTGATATAAGTGATTCCTGCACAGTTGGATGGAAGAGACTGTTGTGCTACAGTCTGTGTTTGTGCCATTCAACATCAATGTTTAATAGTAAAGTCTTTAATTTTGGACACTAAACCAGTGACTCCAGAATAGTTCTTTTGTACTTACTGCA
The DNA here is from genome assembly GCF_901001135.1 of Rhinatrema bivittatum. Classification (NCBI taxonomy): domain Eukaryota; kingdom Metazoa; phylum Chordata; class Amphibia; order Gymnophiona; family Rhinatrematidae; genus Rhinatrema; species Rhinatrema bivittatum. Next base: position 116,144,872 of record NC_042617.1, on the reverse strand, counting down.
CCCACCTTAAGGATAATTATTCTCCCCAAGAGAACACAAGTCACCCCTGTTACACTGGGCCCAGGAAGTGTATCTCCCCCCCCCCCCCTCCCCATTTACAAAGGATCCGCCCCTGGGAGAAAGAGGAAATGTGAAAGAGCTCGTCAGTGAGAGGCAGCATCTCTGAAGAGTAACAAATATTGTTATGGCCTCGTTGGGTAGTAATCCACACCTGGGGATGGGGTTACAAAGGAAAGAAGACAGGAGGAGGAAGAACAGAAAGTAAAAAATAGACCCAGAAAAAGGAATTAGGAAAAGAATAACCAGGAAAAATTAGAAAAAAAGAGACAGGGATCAATTGATTAGAAAAATAAAAAGATCAGGCCACAAAAGTTTTTAAAAAAGCATTTTATTTTGAATTTTTAACTACTGGAATATGCCATCTTTGGAAATGTGCACTTCTTATATTTTTGTATTGTGCTTTTTCTTTAGAGTTCCACTTTTCAGAGTCTGTTTCTCAAGCTTTCTATTTCAGTTTGGTCTGCATATTTCTGTTTCTAATTTGTAGTCCCTTATTCTGTATTGGGCAAGGGTCAGTCTGTGTTCTGCATGTGTGACTGAGGTGACTGTAAGTTTCTCTTTAGGGATTTGTAGCACTCAGGCTTATTCTTTTAACCCAGTTGATGGTTTATTAATCTTCCAGGGCCAGGCAGTAATGTTTACATTGCTGCCTTTCCATAGATAAAGTTAAAATTGTTTGAGTCCTGAGAGTTTGTGCTATTATATAGTATGTTATGGCAAGTTTCTAAGTGTCTTTGTTTAGGGAGTTTGTATTACTCCATGGGTACGGTAACTTTTAAACAGCCACGCAAGCGTACATGTACACCTGTATGGCGGCTCACATGAATGGATTCAGCCATTTTATAGCATATTGTTGCGCCCGTCTGTCGCAGACGGCTGCACCCTCTGTTGCTTACCTTTTTTCTGCCTGACTCAGTCCATTTTGGTAAGATGGCTGCCTCCGCTTCTCCACACCGAACCCTCTGGCGTTCCCGGTCCGGCATGGGTGATTGCATTCGCCATCTTTCTCCAGGAGTCACCTAGGGCACGTGCGCGTACGCGCATCCCCGTCCTTCACATGCGTCATGGCGGGAACCTCGGGGGCGTCCCCACCGCATGATGTCACTAGCTCTGGTATTTAAACTCCATTCACGATTCCTAATACGAGTTAGCAAGGAATCCTCCATGCTGATCTCTCCACGTTACCAGATGCTTCCGCTCTGTGTACTCTCGCTCCAGGATGACTTAGGTACCCGCTCCTCAGGTACCGCTCCTCGCTTCTCTTTACCCTCTGGGGTTATCTGCTACCAACAACGATGCCTAAGGTACCCGCTCCTCAGGCCCCTTGCCTTGCTCCTATTTACCCTCCAGGGTATCTGCTACCAACAAGGACGCCTAAGGTACCCGCTCCTCGGGGCCCTTGCCTTGCTCCTATTTACCCTTCGGGGTTAGCTACCTATTACCAGGACACCTACAGTACCTGCTCCTTGGGGACCTTGTTCGTCCGAGACCTCCGCTCCTCGGGGCTCTCCCCTACTACAACTACCAGCATCAGAGTGAATACTGCCACTCCAGTTCTGTCTTTGCTTTGTCTCATCTCTCTCTTCATAGATTATTGACCTACCCTGCATCGTAGGCCTGGTGAGACTGTGGAACTGCCTTTTCCACTCTGCAACTTACAGACAGAACAATACCATCTGGTTTCTCCGCTCCTAGCTGGATTCATCACCCAATCCTTGGGTTACCATCTACATTGCAGTATAATAAAGTTATATCTCTGTGTCCATCTCTGCCTAGAGCTAGCTTATCGCTGCAAGTCCCCACAGGGCTCCGTCCTGTGGGAGGTGTCATCTCTTACAGCTACCAAGGGCCCACACTTCAATGTCCAAAATACATCACATATATGCATATATGCGCGTATGATATAAAATCAGCTCTATGCGCATATGTGTGCACAATTCTGTATGGATGCATGCGTGTGCGCACAAATGCCGGCTCTACCGCATAAGTGGGGGGATTATTTTTGATACGCACATTGACACAATTACCGGTTTCCCCAATCTGTTCCCCTATGCTCCGCCCAGACAACACCCATGCTCCACCCCTTTTTTACTTTTTTATTTTTGTGCATACCAAGAGATACATGCGTACTTGGGCGCTTCTTAAAATCCACGCAACATGCACTGGCCAGAGAACATGCATATCTGCCGGCTTTGACACTCATAGGGCATTTAAAATTCACCTTAAAGTGTTTGGCAGTGGAGGGATTTTGTGCTTTTACTGAGGTGACGCCAGAATATGAATATATGTTTTGGCATGTTGGCTTGTAATATGAATTATCCTAGTTCTGCTCTGCACCTATCACATATCTTAAACTGTATTATGATTATTGCTATTTTCTTGTAGTATAGTGAGTCCCCTGTTTCAGTGCTTTATCCTAGACTGGAGTGCTATGAGCCCAGGTTCAGGGCCGGTCAGTGAGGACGTCTTCTCTTCTGGGGCCGCTGATACTGTTGATCACTATCTTGGTGACCACTTCATATTCTAGATCAAATATCTCCAGGAAATGACAGATGGTAAAATATAAGAATACAGAAGCCAAAATTATCACCACAGGGAGAAACCAGGAATTACAAAAGGGTCCATCCATTCCCCAGAAGGTCCACACTTGGAAAAACTCAATGAAAACTCCTGTAGTCCATAGCTGGTGTTCAAATAAAAGATTGTCTATACTGTAAAATAAAGAAGAGGATCCAAGACGAGATTCCAAAAAAAATAAGAATTAGTGGCATAGCCATGGTGGGCCCGGGTGGGCCATTGCCCTCCCACTTCGAGCTCAGGCCCACCAACTTAGCATTGCCCTGCAGCATGAGAAAAGAGGTCCTGTCACAAGGCTCCCATGAACAGGCCTGGTGCGGCCAGACGTACACAGATAGCAGAACAACAGCCAAAGAGGGGAGGTGGTTCAGGAGGCCACTGGTGACTCCCATCCCACCAGCGTCTGGGGAAAAAATGAGGCCCGGGAGACCACTGGTGGACCCTGTCCCACTGGGGGTCAAAAAAAAAAGAGGCCTAAGAGGCAGCTGGTGGACCCCATCCCACTGGCAGCTGAGAAGAGAACACCACCAGGAGAGAGCCCATTCACTTACTCCACCACATGTGCTCAGCCTACGGAATTTAAAACTCGTGCAGCTAGCACGAGTTGTATACTGATGTCACAATGCATGAGATCAGAATAGAGGGCGTGCTAGCTGCAAGAGTTTTGTAAAGCACAGAGGCCAGCACACGAGGAGATGAAGCAAAATGGGCTCCCCCTTTTGCTCCTGATAGCGAGACTGCCTGGGTGTGTGTGTATGTGTTAATATTGTCTGATCTTATTTTTCTAATCAGTTGGTCCCTGTCTCTTTGTTTCCCTTGACTGCCTTTTCCTAATTCCTTTTTCAGGGTCTCTTTTATTCTGTTTCTTCTCTCTTATCTTCTTTCCTTCCTCCTTCATACACACACACTGAAGCTCTCTCAGACTAATTTTTTCTCTCAAACCAGGTTCCCACTCTTGCATTCTTTCTCTCACATACACACAGGCTCCCACTCTTGCATTCTTTCTCTCATATACACACAGGCTCCCACTCCTACACATTCTCTTTCACACAGACTCCCACTCTCATATGTAGGTTCCTGCTCCCCCCAACACCATAGACTCTCACTCTCACATGCTGTCTTTCACACTCAGGCTCCATTCCTCTTCACAGACACACACAAGCTCTAACTCTTACATTCTGTCTCACATACTTGTTCACATTCCTACACAAACACACAGGCTCTCACATGCTCTCTCTCTCACATGCAGGCTCACAAACACATAGGGTCTCACTCTCATAAGCAAGCTGCCACTCCTACACAAAGAGGTTCCCGCTCTCATGCTTTCTTCTCACATGCAGGCTCCCACTTTAACACATACAGGGTCTCACTCCTACATGCTTTCTCTTTCAAACATACATAATCTCGCTTTCTCTTACTCACAGGGTCTCTCACACACACACACAGCTTCTCCACTCCCACATGTTGTCATTCATACACATCACATACAACCCCAGACAGGCTTCCATTCACACCTCCCCCCAAGAAACCTCCCATTTGCACTTCCCCCTCCTGGAAGCCTCCCTTTCATACCTCCAACCTATCACACGGCACACCTAGGTAGGCTCCCATTCACACCAACACTTTCAGTGAATGAAATATGACATCTTTGGGAATGCATTTCTTATATATTTGCATTTTGCTGTTTCTTCAGTATTCCAATGTTCACAGAGTCTGGTTTCTTAGGCTTTTCATTTCAGTTTTGTCTGCATGTTTGTTTCTAATTTGTAGTCCCTTATTCTGTATTGCGTAAGGGTCTGTCTGTGCAGTATTTTGGTTATCGTGTAGTTTCTATGTAGGGATTTGTAGCAGTTCAGCTTGTTCTGTTTGCACAGCAGGTGGTGTATTAGTATTCTAAGACTTGGTGTAATGCTTGCCTTTGCTGCCTTTTGTAGATAAGGTTGCTGCTGCTGTTTGAGTCTTTAGAATTACTGCTATTATAGTATAGTAAAGCAAAGTTGTAGATTTTTTGTAGGGATTTGTCTTATTTCACAAAATGTTTGGCATTGGAGGGAGTTTATTTTTTGTCTCTGAAGTGATGTTAGAATTTAAATATATGTTTTTTGCATGTCTTAGTTCTGTTTGCAAATCTTAAGTTCTTATGACGATTATTGCTGTTTTATTGTAGTTATGATATTCTCTACATTTTTTGGAAAGAGGATTCATAAAAGAATACATTCATATTTTTTTATTAATTGATTGGATCTGATGTTTCTGTTCAATGTTTCTTGTTTACTTTTTACATGATGTGTATTTAGAAACTGCAGAAAATATAAAATAAATGTATACTGATTAATAATGTATTTTTAGTGCTAGCAAATGCTTGAAATAGAATTAAAATATTTTAAAGCATCATTCATGATAAAATGATTTAGAAATCCATTGTCAGGTGCACTCTAAGGCATTATTTAATGATAAGAGTACAACTAGTAGGACCTAGACCTATGTTAACCTTGGGCCCCCCCCCCCAAAAAAAAATTAATTTCTGGCTATGCCACTGATAAGAATCAGCATACATCGAATGATTAATACAAAGCAAATGGTTTCTCTGTCCATCTTTACTCTGCTTACTTCACTTCTTGCTCTTGCACCTTCATCCTTATTGAAAATATCCTCACCAGTGAGAGAGGGATAACTAGAGTATAGTTCCAGTTCTGGAATGAAGTGGCCTGTAAAAATATTTGTATTGTGCCAAACAGATTCTTTCTGAAGCTTGTATGGTATAATACGTAAAGGGGAGGATTTTAAAAGGGTTATGTGCGTATATTACGCATGTAACCGTGAATCCCCGCTCGCCGAGCCTATTTTGCATAGGTCCGGCTATGCTCACAAGTCCCGGGACATGCATATGTCCTGGGGCTTGAAAAAAGGGGCGGGGAGTGGGCAGGGTGGGGCGGGGGCGGGACCAAGGCCTCTGGCACAGCGGCTGTGCCGGGGGATCACGCGCCAGCACTTGGCCGGCGCGTGCAACCTACGCCTGCCCAGAGGCAGGCGCAACTTATTTAACAAAGGTCAGGGGGGTTTAGATAGGGTTGGTGGCTAGTTAGGTAGGGGAAGGTGGGGGGCGGAGGGAACGGGGAAAGCCATTGGGGCTCCCCTAGGGCTAGGCGCGCGCAAGGTGCACAAGTGTGCACCCCCTTGTGCGCGCCGACCCCAGATTTTATAACATGTGCGCGGATGAGCACGCATGTTATAAAATTGGGCATAGATTTGTGCTCGCTGGGTTGCACGCACAAATCTACGCCCGCGAGTACCTCTTAAAATCCGTCCCAAAGGGAATATATCAAGTTGAGCTTAGAAGTTCTTTTTAATCAGATGTATTTTGCCCAAAATATTAGGACTGTTTTTTAATCTTTAGGCTGAATTTCTTAATCTCCGATTACATCTCTTGGTACTTGATGATCTTCTCTCTCCTACATAGTAAAGAGCAATCACTTAGAACTAACACTTCTGTTACTAAAGCTGTTTTTGTCATGTTCTCCTTTACCGCTATTTCTTGTTTTCTAGCATCAATGGTCTGGTTTTTCTAATGGTTGCTCTGGAAATGTATAATTATACTCTGATTTATATGAAGACTGTATAAGAATAGTGTTAACTGTAAACATAAAGGACAAAATTGTCACTGGGAACTGGGGATGTGTTGTGGGCAGAGTTAGGGTGGAGCTTGGTTGCCCCCTCTAATCAAAAAAGTGTTTTGCTGCCCCTGTTACTGGTCCCCAAAACAATTTTTCAAAAGAAACTCTTATCTTCACTAATTTTGACCACATTTTTGTGCTCCTCCCATAATTCACCAAATTCTGGGGGTCATTCATCAATCACATTAGCGCCTTTTGCGGGTGTTAGGTCCCTAACACCCGTGATAACGCCATAATGCATGCGATAAATAACGCATCGCGAGATGTGTATGCATATCAAAAGGGAGGAGTTTGGGCGGTGTTTATAAAAATGAGGAGTGTTTAACATTGCTCATGATAGCATAACACATGTTTTAATGCTGGAAATAACTACACTTTCTTTCCTGCTGTTAAGCCCAAAACAGGATTTGTGATATTTATCACAAATCCTGTTTTGGCAGGAGGGGCTTAGAGAGGGAGAGTAGAGGGGAAGGAGGGAAGAATAGAGAGAGAAGAGTGGGGAGGGAAGGAAAGAGAGAGAGCCTCTGGGGTGGCACATAGAGTAGTCAATTATTTACACCACTGTAGGAGGGTCAACTAGTAACTCAAGGTGAGGTTTTGGTGGTGGGCTAGGATTTGGGGAGCAGTTTTACATGCACGGTTAGAGGAACAAACAGCCCAGTATACATCATTGAAGATTTGATGTGATTTGGCGTGAGGAAAGGTACACAAAGATGAGATTTGTACAATTTATTCTTGCCCTAGCTTGATAGTGGGCAGTGGAGTGCCTCAGGGATCTGTATTGGGACCCTTACTTTTCAATATATTTATAAATGATCTGGAAAGAAATACGACGAGTGAGATAATCAAATTTGCAGATACAAAATTGTTCAGAGTAGTTAAATCACAAGTGTTTGACCTTGATTGCTTTGTCTGTCCGTCCAGGCCTTATGTTCCTACAAGTGTTTGACCTCGATTGCTGTGCCTGTCTGCCCAGGCCTTATATCCCTAGGTGGGATTGACTCTGTCCTCAACTGCTGTGCCTATTCATCCAGGCCTTATGTTCCTACAACTGTTTGACCTCAATTGCTGTGCCTGTCCGACAAGGCCCTATGTCCCTACAAGTGTTTGACCTCGATTGCTTTGCCTGTCCGTCCAGGCCTTACGTTCCTACAAGTGTTTGACCTCGATTGCAGTGCCTGTCCATCCAGGCCTTATATCCCTAGGTGGAATTGACTCTGTCCTTGACTGGTGTGCCTGTTCGTCCAGGCCTTATGTGCCTACAAGTGTTTGGCCTCTGTCCTCGAATGCTGTGCTTATCTGTCCAGGCCTTATGTCCAGTCCTAATGGCTGAACTCTCATTCAAAGGGAAACCTCTGTCTCCGGCAATTAAAACTAATAATCCAAACAGTTTTCTTTAGATTCAGGGCAGAGAAGAGAACTTCCTCCGTCTTGCTTATGAAGTCATGATCTGTTTACAAATGCTTAAATCCTAACAATTTGTACCATTATATACTCTAGGGGCCAATCCATTCCAGGGAGCCCTTTCCTGCTGAAAGAAAGGGAACTCTCCCCGGTGTTGCAGCCTATCTCTTTGTTCCTGTTGACCCAAGTTCAGAACGAGAAAAGATCTCCAAGGTACTTAGACTGTGGCAAACACAGGGAGACCATGCTCACAGTAAGACCCTGTTTCAGGTCGCCACGCTTTGAAGGCTCGTGCTCCACTCTAGGGACCAACACATTCCAAGGAAGCCCTTTCCTGCTCATAGGAAAGGGAACTCTCCCCGGTGTTGCAGCCTATCTCTTAGCACCTGTTGACCTATATTGAACCTCTGTTCACATGGCACCCTGCTCCAGGTCGCCACGCTTTGAAGGCTTGTGCTCCAATCTAGGGGCCAACCCATTCCAAGGAAGCCCTTTCCTGCTTATAGGAAACGGAACTGTCCCCAGTGTTGCAGCCTATCTCTTAGTACCTGCTGACCCATGTTGAACCACTGCATGGCACCCTGCTCCAGGTCGCCACACTTTGAAGGCTCGTGCTCCACTCTAGGGGCCAACCCATTCCAAGGAAGCCCTTTCCTGCTCATAGGAAATGGAACTCTCCCCGGTGTTGCAGCCTATCTCTTAGTACCTGTTGACCCATGTTGAACCTCTGTTCACATGGCACCCTGCTCCACTTCGCCACGCTTTGAAGGCTCGTGCTCCACTGTAGGGGCCTACCCATTTCAAGGAAGCCCTTTCCTGCTCATAGGAAAGGGAATTCTCCCCGGTGTTGCAGCCTATCTCTTAGCACCTGTTGACCCATGTTGAACCGCTGGTCACATACATCCTCCTCTGTCTCGGCCTTGAAAACTCTCATTTGTATATCAACTACCTCCACCAGATTTTAAAAGACCAGCAAGAACTCACTGGACGCCAATGGAAACACCCCACACTAGAATGGGCGAACCCATTCTAGGGAGCCCTTTCCTGCGCAAAGGAAAGGGAACTCTCCCCGGGTGTAGCCAGCATGTATCTACTAGGGATGTGAATCGTTTTTTGATGATTTAAAGTATCGTCCGATATTTTTTAAATCTTCATTAATCGTTAAAGAGAGCGATACAATAGAAATTCCACCGATTTATCGTGAAAAAATCGTTAATCAGGTTAGTGCACAATAACGGGAGTTAGGACACAACCTAAAAACCCACCCCGACCCTTTAAAACCACTCCCTTAGCCTCCCCCACCCTCCCGACCCACCCAAAAACGTTTTAAAATTACCTGGTGGTCCAGTAGGCCCCAGGAGCGATCTCCCGCTCTCAGGCCATCGGCTGCCACTAATAAAAATGGCACCGATGGCCCTTTGCCCTTACCATGTGACAGGATAACCGTGCCATTGGCCGGCCCCTGTCACATGGTAGGAGCACTGGATGGCCGGCGCCATCTTTAAAAATGGCTGGTTACCCTGTCACATGGTAAGGGCCAAGGGCCATTGGCACCATTTTTATTAGTGGCAGCCGACAGCCCGAGAACAGGAGATCACTCCCGGGGCCCACTGGACCACCAGGTAATTTTAAAATGTTTTGGGGGCGGTCAGGAGGGTGGTGGAGGCTAAGGGAGTGGTTTTAAAGGGTCGGGGTGGGTTTTTTGTTTATCGGCCGACAGCCCGAGCATGAGAGAACACTCCCGGGACCCCCACTGGACCACCAGGTAATTTTAAAACATTTTTGGGGGGGTCAGGAGGGTGGGGGAGGCTAAAGGAGCGGTTTTAAATGGTCGGGGTGGGTTTTTTGTTTATAGGATCGGGCGCAGCCGATAAAAAAAAAACCGATCGGGCCGGACGAAAAAAAAATGCACGATTTGAATCAGAACCGGAACCGAACCGATTCCGGTTCCGATTCACATCTCTAGTATCTACCATCTGACCCATGTTGAACCGCTGTTTACATGGTAACCTCCTCCGCCTCAGCCTTGAAAATTCTCGTTTGTATATCTGCTAACTCCACCAGATTGTAAAAGACCAGCAAGAGCTCACTGGACACCTATGGAAACACCCCACTCTAGGGGCGAACCCATTCTAGGGAGCTCTTTCCTGCTCATAGGAAAGGGAACTCTCCCCGGGGCTCTTGTTTGAATATTTGCTACTACCACCAAAATCTGCACCCGCAGATGCTCCACCCCACCCAGGCATAGTTCATCATGTTTCAGGTCCTAGCACTCATGTTAGATTCCCTGGTCCCTGTTTCAAGACAGGTTAGGTGCACAGTACTCCCAGTTGACAGTCCCGCCACATGCTGAGCCTCGTCTTGTCTTGCCTCCTTGTCTTTCCCTTATCAACACCACAGCGACTTTCTGCCACTCTGCCTTGCTGCCAATCACCAGATGACTCACTCAACTCCTTGTGGTGTTCTTGCCACTATCATGATTCCTCAGTTTGTTGGTGCTAGTCTTTCTGCTTGCTATGTTCCCCCTTCATTGTGCTGTAGGATGTTGATGCCACTTGTCTTGCCGCTTTGCCTGTCGTGCTGCCTTCGAGGCTTCATGCATCTGTTATTGGTGCTCTCTTTTGAAGCTGTGGTGTGTTTTTGACACTCTCGCTGCTGCTTTGTGCCTCTGTTAAAGCACTCTTGCCACTTCTGGTACCCCTTTGCTCCTTTACAGTGCCTTAGGCTATTCATGCCACTTTGGTGCCACTTTGCCACAGTCTAAGAACCTTGGAGCTCTTTTGTTGTTCTGATGATTGCTCCCCAGAAGTTTCATCAAAATTGATAATAAAACCCCAATTCTGCAGCCAAAAATAGGCTGCAAATCCTTCCCCCATTGACTTTAATGGGAACCGGAAAACGAATGCACGTATCAGCGTATCGCGGCGCCATTGTACGTATCCCAAATGCAACAAATACTTTCTGGCTGCACATCCATATTAAATAGCAAGTGAAAAAGCATTCACACATAGTTGATGGCATACACAAGTATATGTATATTCACAAACCATGCCCTGACAAACACTTCCATTTAGTACTCTCTTATTGTGGTATGTGATAACATGATTACGTGCGCATGTAAGCTTTCTATAATAGTATATGTGCATGTATATGCTACTTTTGTGCATTTATGCTAATTTTACACATGCAACTCCGACATAACACTTTGAAAATTTCCTCCACAATGTTTGCACAACTGCTATTTTATTCTGCCTATTAGCATAAACTATATGAACACAGCAGTGAGCATACAGATTACACACAGTTCAAATTGGCATGTCATTTATGGCTTTACCATATTACGTATGAACTGGTAGTTTCAATTTCTCCCAGAAAGAAAGGAAAAGTCCATAGATTTAGTAGTGGAATACTAGGTCTAACCTAGTCTTTCCCTTTTAACAAGGAGCTAATTAGTAGCTATGGTTATCAATTGGCTCCATATTTTCAGGACATGTTGATCAAGTCCTGGTTTTACTCCTCTGCATGCATATACATATAGTCTTGTTTTACTTAGGGAATGCAATAGGGAAATTAGAGTAAGTCCCAAAATGCAATGGGATAAAACCAGGACTGGATCAACCTGTCCTGAAAATCTGGAGCCAGTTGGCAATTCTACTGGTAGCACTAACTGTTGCGTCCATCGCTGCTCGACGCCCTCACTCCGCCCTATTTACCTCTGTGGCAACTCCCTCTGGGTCTGATGGACGGTTAGCAGCCACTGCGTGTTCTTGCCATCTCTCTCCAGCATCCCCAGACCGGCACGACGCTGTGGATCCTCCATGTTCCTGATGACATAGGGCGCGCGCACGTGCATGCTCCGATTGATCTACCAGCAAGGGCGAGAACCTCGGGGGCATCCCCCTGAGATGACGTCATTCGCTTCCAATATAAAAGGTATCAGTATTTGCTAACACCTCGAGTTAGCATGGGGTTTCGCTACCTAAGCTACTCTGCCTCCTCGGACTTACCAGGGGTACCCGCTCCTCGGGAGCCTCGCTCTCTTTTCTTTATTTCAGATTGCCGATAGGAACTGGTACTCGCTCCTTGAGGGCCCATGTTCCTGAACACTCTGAAGATTCTCTACTGCCTGGAAGCTATCGCAGATACAGACATTTGTGAGTTACCACCGCTCTCTCAGAGCTTTCCCTGGAACCAGGTACTCGCTCCTTGAGGGCCTAACCCTTTACAGCTACTGAGCTTCTTAAAGACCTTATGTGAGTTTGTTATCCAGTTCTGGTTATGATCACCGCATACCCTGTCTACTCACTATCTATAGCTTCTCTACAGCTCAACCCTGGGATCGCTGTTCCAGCACCTGAGGGACTTCAGCCCTGCCGGGCATATCAGCTCACTACTGCAACCTCTGGTGGTTCTACTAACCCGTCTAATAAAGAACTATCTGTGTCTGTCTCCATACACAAGCCTAGCCGGTGGTCCCTCTCAGGATATCCTCCTGGGGGCGCTGTCATCTGCCATCGGTCCAAGGATCCACCTATCTACATTCCTCTACAGCTGAGTGCCCTCTCCAAGCACTCCACTGGTAACAGATTGCTACTCCCTCTCCATCAGGACTCTTCAGCAACAGATTCATAACAGATTGCTACTCCACAGTCTAAACCCTAACAGTTTGTTTACTACTCCCTCTACAAGAGCTGAGCATAACAGTTTGCTTCTCCTCCCTCCACAGGAGTCATAGCATTCAAGATTGCTAACTCCCTAGCAGGTTCACAATAGATTGCTAACTCCTCCTCCTCAGGAGCCGTTCTATAACAGATTGCTATCTCCTATCTGATTGCTCCGCCCACCATGCATCAGATTTACAACACTAACCAGAGAGAAGCTATGGTCTATTGATCAGAGCTACAAACTCCAAATTTAGGGGCAGATTTTAAAACCTGCGCGCGGGCGCAGATTTGTTCGCGCAACCCCGCGCGAACAAATCTATGCCCGATTTTATAACATGCACGCGCAGCCGTGAGCATGTTTTAAAATCCAGGGTTGGCGCACGCAAGGGGGTGCACAATTTTGCAACTTGCGCGCGCCGAGCCGCACAACCTGAAAAATGTAACCAGATCATAATAATTTCCTGTTCTTCAGTTTACAAATCTGTAAGAGAGTAATTATAATAATACAGGGCCTGATGTATTTCCTAAATGAGGTGTAATAGATTGTGACCAAAGGAAAGGCTGGAGGGAGATAATGTAAGTGGAATATTATGGTACAGCAAGACATGACAAAGGGAGAGAGAAGAATTTTGGAGAAAAGAGTAGATGGAAGAAGAATTGGGAGCTGCAGAACATTCTACTGACTTCAGGACGAACAGCTGCTGATAACCGCTAAAAAGCTTGAAGCAGGAGTAAATGTACCCATTCTAGAGGCACCGCAGGCTTTTTGTGATTATTTTTAATTTGCATTTCAAAATATACATAAATCAAGACAAATGTTGATATAAGAAAAAAGAAAATACATAGGCATATAACATTTATGCATACATAGGAAAAAGAGGCAAAAAGACAATGCCCATATGCCTAAAATTAGACCATTATAAAGGGAGGAGATCAAAAAGAAATAGTGAGGAGCACATATCCTAGAAAAAATGTAAAAGAAAATTGTACAAGGAAGGAAAATTTCTATAAAATAATACAAAAGAGCATAAAAAGCTATTACAGTAGGCTTTCCAAGCATTATCCACCACTGATTTTTTTAAGAATAGTGTTTTCCACCATTCAGAAGAGCCGAATTGTGGACATATATGGACTGTGTATGAGATAATCTCTGCACAGTAGAGATGAACATTGCCTGAGATGTCCCAAATACCATTTTGCTGCCTTTAAGAAAATACAATGGGAAGGATAGCTCAATGACTTGAGAATTTGCCAGACTGGAACCCTTAGATATTATTATTGAGGTCTATAAAATAATGAGTAGAATGGAACAAGTTAACAATAATCAGTTGTTGAGTTCGATAGAATCTTTGGAAGAGACATGCTGTGAAATTTTGAATTTGCATCACCCTTTTGCAGCATTGGCGAAACATTGACAATGTCGGTATCTTTAATAGCAGCTGATACAGCGCTGATCAAGTGTTATCATAAGAAGGCTTTCTGAAATTTTTGTGAAAAATCCATCAAGAAACCATCAATAAGATAAGTGTGATAATCAGTATCTATCGGGCGATTTTGTTGCTGACATTCGGGCCGATACAGTACAGTGCGGTGGAGTGCACTGTTAGCCTGGGTTTGGCATCTCGTTTTCGATGCGCTAGCTTTACCTCTTATACAGTAAGGGGTAATAGTGCGTCGAAAACGCGCGGCCAATCCCCCCAAAACTAATAGCGCCCGCAACATGCAAATGCATGTTGATGGCCCTATTAGTTATTCCCCGCGTGATCCAGAAAGCAAAATGTGCAGCAAAGCCGCACATTTTACTTTCAAAAATTAATGCTTGCCCAAAGGCTGGTGTTAATTTCTGCCGGTGCCAGGGAAGTGTACAGAAAAGCAGAAAAAACTGCTTTTCTGTACACCCTCTGACTTAATATCATAGCGATATTAAGTCGGAGGCCCCAAAATTTAAAAAAAATTTTAAATTAAAAAAAAAATGTAAATCGGCCCGCGGCCCACGGCCCGCGGATCCGAAGACAGACGCTCAATTATGCTGGCGTCCGCTTACCAAACCCGTGGCTGTCAGCAGGTTTGAGAACAGACACCGGCAAAATTAAGCGTCGGCTGTCAAACTCGCTGACAGCCGCCTCTCCTGTCAAAAAAGAGGCGCTAGGGACGCGCTAGTGTCTCTAGCGCCTCTTTTTACCTTGGGCCCTCATTTGCATACTAAATCGCGTGCACAGGAGAGTGGCCTGAGCACGCATAGGGAGAGTGAGTGCTCGCCTCGGAGCACCGGCTCTCCCGCGGGTTTTACTGAATCGGCCTGAATTGAAAAGTAAAATCTGGGTTTTGTTTTTGAGTTATGATTGGTGAAAGAAAAACCACATAGCCATATACAAATACAAAACACAAGAACCAGTTACAAATGTAATTTTTTAATAAAATAGTAAACATAAAAAATTCTTGAAGTAGAAATAAAGAATGAGAGGTTTTTATGACCTATGTCTGCAACTACTGGTTTCAATAAAATCCGATGGTTCAAAACTGATTGTTACCAGTGCTGAGGTCTTTTCTTCTCTACCACAAAGTATCAATTTTAAGAAATACTATAATTACAGAATAGCAACTTCATTTTGTTGCTCCAGCCAGTTTTTTGTGTACTCTCAAAAAGTACAAAGACCAGGGGACACACAATGAATTTACTGGGTAATACTTTTAAAACAAATAAGAGAAAATATTTTTTTACTCAGCGCATAATTAAGCGCTGGAATTCTTTGGCTGAGGATGTAGTGAAAGCTATTAGTGTAGCTACATTTAAAAAAGGTTTGGACAAATTCCTGAAGGAAAAGAGTTGAAGAAATTCACTGCTTATTCTTGGGATAAGCAGGATGGAATCTCGGGATCCTGCCAGACTTGTGACCTGGCTTGACCACTGTTGGAAGCAGGATACTGGGCTTGATGGGCCTTTGGTCTGACCCAGTTGGACAAGTCTTATGTTCTTATATTTACTAGGGATGTGAGTAGTATTTCTGATGATTGAAAATATCGTACGATATTTTCAAAGTCGTCAGAAATCGGGGGCTCCCCGAAACCGATAGGAAAACCCTACAAAATTGTTTGTGGGGTTCTCTTATCGTTTTGGGGGAGGGCGGAAAAACGGCACACAAAAACAATCCGTAAACCCACCCCGATCCTTTAAAACATCTCCCCACCCTCCCGGCCCTGTCACATGGTAGGAGTAATGGACAGTCGGCACCATCTTTAAAAATGGCGCGGGCCATCCAGTGCTCCTACCATGTGACAGGGGCCGGCCAATGGCATGGATACCCTGTCACATGGTAAGGGCAAAGGGCCATCGGCGCCATTTTTATTAGTGGCAGCCGATGGCCCAAGAGCGGGAGATCGCTCCCGGGACCACCAGGTAATTTAAAATGTTTTGGGAGGGGGTCGGGAGGGTGGGGGAAGCTAAGGGAGCTGTTTTGAAATGTTGGGGTGGGTTTTTTGTTTATCGGCTCGGGCGCAGCCGATAAAAAAAAATCCAATCGGGCCACACAAAAAAAAATTCACAATGTGAATCGGAACCATTCCGATTCACATCTCTAATATTTACTCCAAAGAGACTTATCAGGTAATCCCTGCCAGCCTGAACACAGATGACTTCAAACATTTGGAAATCATCAGTATAGCAAAAAATATATTTATTTATTTTATTTATTTAACATTTCTTTTATACCGATATCCGTTCGCACATCGTATCGGTTCACAATGAACAAAAAACCATTGGGCAGTGCCCGTACATATAACAGATAACATAATATAATATGATGAACTATGCAACATATAAATAATTTATGGGAGGAGCCCTTACATATAACAGGCATCAATGGGTAGATGCTATGGAATATATATATTACTTTTGAAGTGATAAATATTTTGGGCAGAACAGTGATCTAGTTATTAGAGCACTAGACTATGATAAGGGAGAAGTCCTAGGAACTAATCTCAAGAACATCGGGACCAGAGGACATTTTAGCTCCATGGCTTCAACCTGTTCCTTTGGACATTTAACTCAAACAGAACCATTCTTGTTGAGCCTATGGAACCAGGATCATTCACAATTACCCGAGTGAAACTGCTTTCTCCCTCTCCCCACCCCTTTCATTTGGCATAACAATTGCAGTGACAGTCCTCAATCAAAGGCCACAGATTGTGACTCCACCTGGAGCCTGGCATGCATGTGCCCAGTCTCTACTAGTCTCTAGGTGTCACTATTATGCAATGGCTGAGACTTCTTCCCAACTCCAAAAACTATGAATGCTGCCTCTGGCTCGTCTGAGCAGAAGCCTGGGCGTAGGAGTCAAACCCAGATCTTCTGCATGACAGCTGAGCATGTGAATAATTCCAGACAGTCAATAATCCTCCAGCATCGCCATGGAGCCATGGAGCCAATCGACAATGTTGGTTTTAATTAATAAGAATTACGAATGAAGTAATTTACTAGCAATTGCATGTTGGACTTGTAGTCCTGATTTTCTACAAACAACAAGATAAATTCATGCAAGCACAATGGATAAAACTGGAGCTCAACTAGCTTATCCTGGTTGAAAAAAAATACTGCTGGTTATTAATGGTAACCCATTCTAATTTAATGTATATTGTATGTACGACAGGTGCACATTTCTATTGATGTGATCATTGACAGGTATTTATTTTATAATTGCTAACTGTGATTATATCTGACTGAGCACATTTTCAATATATTTATAGCTTACAGCGTCTGACTAATTAGCATTGACAAAAGGCTTTTTAATATAGTTCTACTTTTAGACTGATCAGCACTTACTATTACTAAGCTGTGAAATAATTTTCTCCAAAATATTATTTTTGGAAGTGCTGCGAGTCTGATTCATGAAAGAAATACTGCCTTAAGTGAATTAAGGTTCCTTGTGGCTAACAAAGAAATATTCTCTGGTCAGAAATTAGCCATATTGGGCAAATAAAAAATGTGTATCTTGCTTTTGCAAGAAGTTACTGAAAGTCCTGTACATCATTGGAAAAGAAAATACTCTCCACTCCCCCCCCCCCCTGTCTATTTTTAGGCCATTCCCCCACTCTTGGTAACATGATATATTATCTGGCTTATTACAATAGCATTGGGATCATTATACCATTTGGGTATAATTAACTTTGCTGATGTCAGCAGCATCTGTAATAGGGCAGAGGAAGCACATGGAGCATGATCACAACATGATGTCATCTCAAACTCTGGCTGAAGTGCTTGCCTAGCCAGCACCTCAGTGGCCCGGGCCGGCCTCGAGGTAGGTGGAGGACCCGGGGCACGGCCCAGGGCCATAACAATCCCTTCCCTTCCCTTTCTTCCCACCCCAGTCATTCGCCCTCTCCCTCCCTTTCCCTCTCAGTCACTCATCACCCTCACCTCCATCCCTTCCTTCACACTCCCTTACTCATATCCCTTCCTTTTTAGTTACAACCCAGACTTATCCTTACTCTCCAGGATGTCATCATCTGCCCACCGGCTGGTGGCTGGAAGCCTGATGGCAGGTCACCATTAGGCCCACCACAGCACGGGGCATTTCCTCACTTTTGAGGGATGGGAATCCCATCAGAACACCACCACATGGTGCTGCCACATGAGGCCTCTTCTCACTAGCAGGGGTTAAAAGGCACCAATTCACAGTGGGAACACATAAGCCAAAAGGGTGCAGTGCCTGAACACACTGACCTGCCTGCCCATGTGCTTGATGTCGTGCATTTTAGCACATCATCAAATGCAAGAACTTGGCCCTTTGATGATGTCAGACCCTAGGGCAATTAGGTCGAAGCATTGGCGGGCTGCACATAATGTAGCATTTGCAAAGGATAAGCAGGCCAGAAGAAAAGTCTTGGTGGGGTGGATTTGGCTCGTGGGCTGTAGTTTGCCCACCCCTGCCCTACCTGCCTAAGATTGTCATGCGCATTTAAGAGAACAGCACTTGTTAAAGAGGAAAAGAGATCATAATCATATCGCAAATCTATGTGGCTATGAATAAACAAATAACATATAGCATTCATACCAGAGGTGTAATGATACTACCTACATGCCACAGACCTACAAACCTACCACAAAGCTCTCAGCTGAAGTAACCTCACAATACCAAGTTCACTAAGATACCAAACTCATAATAGCTGGCTTCTCTCTCTCTCTCTCTCTCTTTTCTGTCTTTACAAGTACTTCTATTATACCACCTTGGGAAAAAAAATGTAAAAAACAATTTAAAAAATCAAGCAAAAAACTTTCAAATTATAAACAGAGGTAAATATGCACTAGAGAAAAAAAGAGAAAAGTTCATAATAATAAATTAAAATAAATGTTTATAAACAGAAATGCAAATATACTGGACAAAAAATAATTTGCATAAGTTGCACTACCGTGGAAATATTTTGCCACACATAAGTCTATTTTCCAGGTTGTGTGGTGCAAAAGTGGTAAGCTATTTTGACCCCATAAAACAAGCAAAAATAAGTGTGCAACAGGACCTTGCAAAGGATGTTAGTTACTTAGCTGTAAACCAGAACGCTGTTTGGTTTTGCACTTTTTGAGTAGTCATTTTCCATGTTCTCACTTGCATGCTTTTATAACCTATTCTTTCCAAGCTCTGGCTTGAGAAACACAATATTAAACAGTATTAAAGAATGTTTTGCTTCATGCAATATTTGATAGGATGAGTAGCTACTGAGAAATGAACCTAATAATGAACATTTTTTTTCCCAAACACATATCAAGAAGTCAATTTTCAAAGCCTTGTACACAAAAACAGTTTTGAAATTTTACCCCCATCAACTGCCTATGTTTTATGTGCACAGCTTTTTGGAAGTGCAAAAATTATCCGAGCAAAAAAGGGATTTTGAGAGAGGCATTTCAGGGGTGGATACTAAACTTTAACCAGTGGGCGCACCTATTAAGCACTGTCCAGCTGAAGTTACCTGCACAAGCCCGGTCACAAAAATAGCAGTCCTAGTTTTATCCAAGTTCATTCGGTGGGATGCTTGTGCAAATAAGTCCCACTGAATATATGCAAAAATTTGTGGGTGTAGCGTTTCCTGAAAAAAATTACCACACATTGGCTTACTGAATATTAGGGATGTGAATCGTTTTTGAACGATTAAAATTATCGTCAGATAATTTTAAAATCATTCTAAATCGTTAGAGTGCACGATACAATACAAATGCCCCCGATTTATCATCAGGGGCATTTGTATTGTATCGTTAAATAGGGCACGGGAATTATTTGGGGGAGGGCGGGAAAACCGGCACACCAAAACAACCCCTAAATCCACCCCGACCCTTTAAAACCAATTCCTTACCCTCCCCTACCCTCCCGAACCCCCCCAAAATGTTACATTACCTGGTGGTCCAGTGGGAGGGGGGCCCGGCGCGATCTCCAGCTCTCGGGCCATCGGCGCCATTTTGGCTGTCACTAATTAAAATGGCGCCGATGGCCCGATAAAAAAAAAAACCCACCCGACCGTTTAAATCGACCCCCCTTAGCCTCCCCCACCCTCCCGACCCTTTTTTTTAGGGAGGCCCGCGCCGCTAAAAAAAACAACCCACCCGACCCTTTAAATCGACCCCCCCACATGGTAGGAGCACTGGATGGCCGGCGCCATCTTTAAAGATGGCGCCGGCCATCTTTACTCATCAGCCCATATTATAGAGTATAGTATAATAGGGGCTGATGAGTAAAGATGGCCGGCGCCATCTTTAAAGATGGCGCCGGCCATCCAGTGCTCCTACCATGTGACAGGGGCCGGCCAATGGCACGGATACCCTGTCACATGGTAAGGGCAAAGGGGCATCGGTGCCATTTTTTTTTTTAGAACAGCTGATGCCTGGGAACGGGAAATCTCTCCCCGAGGCCCCCCTGGATCTCTCCTCTCCCCGAGCCCCCCCTGGATCTCTCCCCGAGGCCCCCCGAGGCCCCCCTGGCCCACCAGGTAATTTTAAAAGGTTTTGGGGGGGTCAGGAGGGGGGATCAATTTAAAGGGTCGGGTGGGTTTTTTTTTTTAGTGGCGCGGGCCTCCCTAAAAAAAAATTAGCGATGTGAATTGGTATCGGAAACGATTCCAATTCACATATCTTAACGATCAGATTCACCCCCCCAGCCGAATCTGATCGTTAAGACGATCTGGCACACGATTCACATCTCTACTGAATATTGACCTCCATGTTTTCTTAATTTCTGCTAAATAATCTTATTGGGGTTAATTTTCAAATGATTCCCCCATATAAAATTGTCACATAAGAACATAAGAACATAAGAAAATGCCATACTGGGTCAGACCAAGGGTCCATCAAGCCCAGCATCCTGTTTCCAACAGTGGCCAATCCAGGCCATAAGAACCTGGCAAGTACCCAAAAACGAAGTCTATTCCATGTAACCATTGCTAATGGCAGTGGCTGTTCTCTAAGTGAACTTAATAGCAGGTAATGGACTTCTCCTCCAAGAACTTATCCAATCCTTTTTTAAACACAGCTATACTAACTAGAGATGTGAATTGTGTGCCAGATCGTCTTAACGATCAGATTCGGCTGCGGGAGGGCTCGAATCTGATCGTTAAGATATGTGAATTGGAATCGTTTCCGATTCCAATTCACATTTTTTTAGGAGGCCCGCACCGCAAAAAAACAAAACAAAACACATCCAACCCTTTAAATCGACCTCTCGACCTGACCCATCGCTAATTATTTTTTTACGGAGGCCCGCGTCGCAAAAAAAACAAAAAAACCATCCGACCCCTTAAATCGACCCCCCCCCCCCCCGACCCGACCCATCGCTAATTATCTTTTTACGGAGGCCGGCGCCACAAAAAAAACAAAAAAACCCGTCTGACCATTTAAATCAACCCCCCCCCCCCCATCCCGACCCGACCCATCGCTATTTTTTTTTTACGGAGGCCCGTGCCGCAAAAAAAAAACAAACTCCATCCGACCCTTTAAATCGACCCCCCCAAAACCTTTTAAAGTTACCTGGTGGTCCAGGGGGGCCTCGGGAGACCTCGGGGAGAGATCCAGGGGGGCCTCGGGGAGAGGAGAGATCCAGGAGGGCCTCAGGGAAAGATTTCCCAGGCATCACCTAAAAAAAAAAAAAAAAATGGCACCGATGCCCATTTGCCCTTACCATGTGACAGGGTATCCGTGCCATTGGCCGGCCCCTGTCACATGGTAGGAGCACTGGATGGCCGGCGCCATCTTTAAAGATGGCGCCGGCCATCTTTACTCATCAGCCCATAGTATAATATGGGCTGATGAGTAAAGATGGCCGGCGCCATCTTTAAACATGGCGCCGGCCATCAGCCCATAGTATACTATGGGCTGATGAGTAAAGATGGCGCCGGACATCCAGTGCTCCTACCATGTGACAGGGGCCAGCCAATGGCACGGATACCCTGTCACATGGTAAGGGCAAAGGGGCATCAGCGCCATTTTTTTTTTTTTTTAGAACAGCTGATGCCTGGGAAATCTTTCCCCGAGGACCCCCTGGCTCTCTCCCCGAGGCCCCCCGAGGACCCCCTGGACCACCAGGTAACTTTAAAAGGTTTTGGGGGGGTCGGGAGGGGGGGGGTCGATTTAAAGGGTCGGATGGGTTTTTTTGGTTTTTTTTGCGGCGCGGGCCTCCGTAAAAAAATAATTAGCGATGGGTCGGGTCGGGAGGGGGGGGGTCGATTTAAAGGGTCAGATGGGTTTTGTTTTGTTTTTTTTTGCGGCGCGGGCCTCCGTAAAAAAAAAAATAGCGATGGGCCGGGTTGGGTCGATTTAAAGGGTCAGGGTGGGTTTAGGGGCTTTTTTGGTGTACCCTATTTAATGATACAATACAAATGCCCCTGACAATAAATCGTGGGCATTTGTATTGTATCGTGCACTCTAACGATTTTGGACGATTTTAAAATTATCTGACGATAATTTTAATCGTTCAAAAACGATTCACATCCCTAATACTAACTGCATGAACCACATTCTCTGGCAACAAATTCCAGAGTTTAATTGTGCGTTGAGTAAAAAAGAACTTTCTCCGATTAGTTTTAAATGTGCCCCATGCTAACTTCATGTAGTGCCCCCTAGTCTTTCTACTATCCGAAAGAGTAAATAACCGATTCACATCTACCCGTTCTAGACCTCTCATGATTTTAAACACCTCTATCATATCCCCCCTCAGT
Source organism: Rhinatrema bivittatum (assembly GCF_901001135.1). Lineage (NCBI taxonomy): Eukaryota > Metazoa > Chordata > Amphibia > Gymnophiona > Rhinatrematidae > Rhinatrema > Rhinatrema bivittatum. The sequence continues at coordinate 116,122,302 of NC_042617.1, read as the reverse complement.
CGTCTCTTCTCCAAGCTGAAAAGTCCTAACCTCTTTAGTCTTTCCTCATAGGGGAGTTGTTCCATTCCCCTTATCATTTTGGTAGCCCTTCTCTGTACCTTCTCCATCGCAATTATATCTTTTTTGAGATGCGGCGACCAGAATTGTACACAGTATTCAAGGTGCGGTCTCACCATGGAGAGATACAGAGGCATTATGACATTTTCCGTTTTATTCATCATTCCTTTTCTAATAATTCCCAACATTCTGTTTGCTTTTTTTGACTGCCGCAGCACACTACACCGACGATTTCAATGTGTTATCCACTATGACACCTAGATCTCTTTCTTGGGTTGTAGCACCTAATATGGAACCCAACATTGTGTAATTATAGCATGGGTTATTTTTCCCTATATGCATCACCCTGCACCTATCCACATCAAATTTCATCTGCCATTTGGATGCCCAACCCTCCAGTCTCACAAGGTCCCCCTGCAATTCATCACAATCTGCTTGTGATTTAACTACTCTGAACAATTTTGTGTCATCTGCAAATTTGATTATCTCACTCATCACATCTCTTTCCAGATCATTTATAAATATATTGAACAGTAAGGGTCCCAATACAGATCCCTGAGGCACTCCACTGTCCACTCCTCTCCACTGAGAAAATTGCCCATTTAATCCTACTCTCTGTTTCCTGTCTTCCAGCCAGTTTACAATCCACGAAAGGACATCGCCACCTATCTCATGACCTTCTACTTTTCCTAGAAGCCTCTCATGAGGAACTTTGTCAAACGCCTTCTGAAAATCCAAGTACACTACATCTACCGGTTCACCTCTATCCACATGTCCATTAACTCCTTCAAAAAAGTGAAGCAGATTTGTGAGGCAAGACTTGCCCTGGGCAAAGCCATGCTGACTCTGTTCCATTAAACCATGTCCTTCTATATGCACTGTGACTTTGATGTTTAGAACACTTTCCACTATTTTTCCCGGCACTGAAGTCAGGCTAACCGGTCCGCAGTTTCCCGGATCGCCCCTGGAGCCCCCCTTAAACATTGGGGTTACATTTGCTATCCTCCAGTCTTCAGGTACAATGGATGATTTTAATGATGTTAAAAATTTTTACTATATACATGTAAGTAGTGTGTATACATCTATATGCTGTTTTGGAAACATTGTGAGTACATACATACCTGCGGTGTCCCATGTAAATGTTAACAGGGAAAAAAGGGGGTTTTACAGGCATGCTGGGGCAGTTTTGGAGAAGTGTGCCCAGCTTGCTATTTTGTAAGTGGTAAGTGGAATAGAGAACAGCACCCTGTCTTTACTCTCCTACCAGGCTTTAACACCCAGACTCTGCTCTTTCCCAGACTCAGCACTCCTATCTTTGCTCTCATCCCACATACTTTACTCTCACCCAAACTCTACTTTCTTCCCAATCTCAACACCTAGGCAATGTTCTCACCCAGACTGCTCTCTCCTTGCTCAGTTCATTCGGACTTCCTCCTGATACATAACCATTAACAGCAACTTCTGCATAATTCATCCCTCCAGTCCCCTCTACCTTGACAGTAGGAGAACAGTGGGGCCGATACAATACAGTGCGCTCAGCCGAGTGCACTGTATAACCCGCAGTCAGACGCAGGTTAAATAGGTGCTAATCCACCCCCTAATGCAATAGGAGAATAAGCGCCTATTTAACGCGCGTCCGACGTAGAATGAATGAGATAGCACTCATCATCGGGATGTGCATTCGTTTTCGACGTATTGGCAATCCGCAATGTATATGTCCTTATTTGTTGTATTCGTGGGGACACGAAACATATGGCGAACCCCCACAAATACAACGAATCTAATGAATAAACCCCCCACCCTCCTGACCCCCCCAAGACTTACAAAAAGTCCCTGGTGGTCCAACGGGGGTCTTGGAGTGATCTCCAGCACTCGGACTGTCAACTGATGGTATTTAAAATGGTGCCGATAGCCTTTGCCCTCACTATGTCACAGGGGCTACCGGTGCCATTGGTCAGCCCCTGTCACATGGTAGGAGCAATGGACTGCCAGCGACATCTCCTGACTCTTGATCCCCACAAGACTTGCCAAAAGTCCCTGGTGGTCCAGGCGGTCCTAGTGGTCCAGCGGGGGTCCCCCCCAAGACTTGCCAAAAGTCCCTGGTGGTCCAGCGGGGGTCCTGGAGTGATCTCCTGCACTCTGGCCGGTGGCTGCCGGTATTCAAAATGGCGCCGATAGCCTTTGCCCTTACTATGTCACAGGGGCCGACCAATGGCACTGGTAGCCCCTGTGACATAGTGAGGGAAAAGGCTATCGGCGCCAATTTAAATACTGGCAGCCAACAGCCAGAGTGCAGGAGATCGCTCCAGGACCCCCGCTGGACCACCAGGGACTTTTGGTAAGTCTTGGGAGGGTCAGGAGGGTGGGGTGTTGTAGTTAATTAAATTTAAAGGGTTGGGATGGGGTTTTATTTTGGGAAATGAATACATACGTAACTAATGAATGGATCGGGGTTCCCCGAGAACGGATGCAATGGATTTGGCTCCCCATGAATATGAATACTGAATGGGACAAATCCATCCCTGCTGCACATGCCTAACTCATCACAATCAAATGCACGTGAATGAGGCTATTACTCATTCACTCCAAATGCAAAAAAATAAATGTGCGTCTCAGACGCACATTTATCGCTCAGATATTAATGCCTGCCCGGAGCAGGCATTAATAACTGAGCTCATATAAAAGAAGTACAGAAAAGCAGAAAAAACTGCTTTTCTGTACTTCTTCAGTAAAAAACCAAAACAAAAGAAAAATACCTCGGCAGACCGTCGAGTTATGAAAACCGACGCAGGTAAACTCGGCGTCGGTTTTCATAATCGGCCGTCTGCCAGTAATGAAAATGGCCACCTATAAACTCGGCATCCATTTTCATTACTGGCAGTTGGACATCAATCCGGCAGCCACCGCGGGGTCACTTTAGCAAGGAGGCATTAAGGTCGCACAAGCGACCCTATCGCCTCCTTGCTAGCGCGAACCCCTAATTTGCCTATTGCATAGCGCCCCCTTTGCGGGCGCAATGCGTGCATTAAGAAAGTGGGTGCTAAAAAGTCAGCGCCTGCTTTCTGCGAAAATTATTGCATCGACCCCAGTGTCAGTGAAGCTCCACAAGTCGCATCCTCCTCCTCTGCTGTCTGAGACCAGCATGTCACACTTTGAACTACACAGCACAATGGTGTCCCGCAGAGTTCAAAGCATGACACTCTGGCCCCGGGCAGAAGGGGATGAAGATGCTGCCCAAAGTGCAGTGCTGCCACTGTCATCCTCCTAATACCAAGTCCAGCTTAACATGGGGTCAGGAGGAGAGGGATGTGCGAGGGTCCTGCCGTTTCCACTTTCACCTGGCCCTAGAGTTGCCAACTGGCTCCAGATTTTCAGGACAGGTTGATCCAGTCCTGGTTTTATTTCCCCCTGCATGCAGGTACTAATAGTCATTCTTTTTGTAGGGAAGGCACTAGGGAAATCAGAATAAGTCCCAGCATGCAGTGGGGTAAAACCAGGATTGAATCAACCTGTCCTGAAAATCCGAAGCCAGTTGGCAACCCTACCTGGCACAGGGTCTCTTGCAGTAATTCCATGGGGAACAAAATTCCAAAGCAAGGGTTGGATTTTGTGTCCCTAACCACAGCCCTAGAATCACAGAGAATGGGGGAACTATTTAATATGTACAGACATAAGGAATTATTACAATCTTTATTTCCCCAATTTCATTCCTGGAAAGTCCATTTGTTGTGAAATGTAAGAAAATATTTTAATCCTCTTTGAAAGCCATGTTGTGGAAATGGACATTTAAAAACCAAAGAGATATAATTTCAAGCATGCTTACTTTCTGTTTTCCTTCTATAGAATAAGTTTATTAGGCATTTATTTGGTAGAGCAAACTGCTTGGAGACAGGAAATATTTCCAGTATTGACATTCTCATGCCTGTGTGTTTGGATATGAAAGAATGTTTTCAAGCAAACATATACCAAACTCTAAGAAGGAAGAATTTTGTGGAAGGATTCTCGAAAATGGATCAGTGAAAACTGATGTTCTGTCATGCCATATCATCCCTTAGAAAGAAAAATATTCCTTTTCTAGTATGAAGACAAATGAACTCCCAGAAATGTTTTGAAGTCTGGACACAAGAATGTATGTAGTAGAGATGTGAATCGTGTGATCGATCGTCTTAACGATCGATTTCAGCTGGGGGGGGAGGGAATCGGATCGTCGCGGTTTTGTTTTTTTAAATATCGTGTAAATCGTAAATCGGGGGAGGGCGGGAAAACCGGCACACTAAAACATCCCTAAAACCCACCCCGACCCTTTAAAATAAATCCCCCACCCTCCCAAACCCCCCCAAAATGCCTTAAATTACCTGGGGTCCAGAGGGGGGGTCCCGGTGTGATCTTTTACTCTCGGGCCTCCGGTGCATTGTAGAAATGGCGCCGGCGCTACCTTTGCCCTGTCATATGACAGGGCAAAGGTAGCGCCGGCGCCATTTTGGTTTTTGTCCCCCAACGTCAGGAGCGTAGGAGATCGCTCCCAGACCCCCGCTGGACCCCCAGGGACTTTTGGCCAGCTTGGGGGGGCCTCCTGACCCCCACAAGACTTGCCAAAAGTCCAGCGGGGGTCCGGGAACGACCTCCTGCACTCGAATTGTTTTGCCGTACAAAATGGCGCCGGCCATGCGCCGTATGGCTGGCGCCATTTTGTATGACAGTAATATTCAATAAATATATAGTGACATATATCTAGTTTTAGATCTTTATTAGTGAAAATCTCATAAAACACATACCACAATTATATTTCCATATTACCCCAGATAATAGACATTTAAAAATATCTCAACATACCCATACTTATCCCATTCACTCTTCATATCACTCACACACAACTTAATAATTCTTATTCATAAAAAACTCTAATAATTAAAATTAGAGATAGATATAAACATTTTCACATAACATTATCAATTTATAAATGTAATCTATTTGCAAGCAGAGAGAGTTCTATTGCATAAGGAATTTTATGTCCGTTACAAGAACGCCAATCCTTTCAATCCTTCTTCATCTTCTCCTTTCAATTTTTCTTCAACTTCTCTCAACATGTTTCGCCTTCCCTTAGGCTTCTTCAGGAGAATTTCTGAGGGATCTCCTACTGCTCATGTATCCTCAATATCTATCCAAAGGGTTTATCATCTGAACGTCCCAAAAAACCTTTTCTCAGACGTACAGCCAAACACATCCCCGACTCTTTTTTTAGCGTCTTACTCATTCAAAAGAACACTTCATCTCACGTAAAGTAAATCTTTTCGATCTTTAACACAAACTTCACCACAGCTCAAAGAGACGCCGCCATCGAGTGATTCAACGGCGCTACCTTTGCCCTGTCATATGACAGGGCAAAGGTAACGCCGGCACCATTTCTACACTGCACCGGAGGCCCGAGAGTGAAAGATCACACCGGGGACCCCCCCCCCACTGGACCCCAGGTAATTTAAGGCATTTTGGGGGGGTTCGGGAGGGTGGGGGATTTATTTTAAAGGGTCGGGGTGAGTTTTAGGGTTGTTTTAGTGTGCCGGTTTTCCCGCCCTCCCCCTTCCCCCGATTTACGATTTTTGACGATAAATCGGGGGAATTCCTATTAAATATCGCCTCTAACGATTTTTGACGAATTAAAATATATCGGACGATATTTTAAATCGTCAAAAAATGATTCACATCCCTAGTATGTAGTAGTTCCAATGTCGTAATCAATCATAAGCGTCAGAATGGGGTGAGCCACCCGGCCCGAACTCAACCAACTTTCAGGCACACTGTCCCAGAAGTGTTCCTGCAGCTTGCAGATGCCACATGAAGCTCTGCAAGTCTGAGACATGTGGGTGACTGAAATCTTGTGCTGCGTTTCATGAGAACAGCACAAGAATATAGGCATCTGTGCAGCTCAAATTTGCAGAGATCCATGCACTGCCTTGTTGGGTTGGAAGAGAAAAGGAGGCTGCTTGACTGGCTGGCTGGGGTGGTAGCCAGAGGCTTGAGGCTAGGGGAGATGGTCCAAGGCTCAAGGTAGGTTGGAGGGGTCTAAGGCTGGGGGATGGATTGGAGGGAGGGGGTTTGAAGCTTGCTGGGGGAAGATTGAGAAAGGTTGAGGTTGGTTGGCTGGAGGGAAAGTTGAAGAGGTAGAATAGGGGTGCGCATACCAGTTCTACAGGGCCGCCCCCCCCCCCCCCCCAGCCAGTCAGGATTTCAGGATATCCCATATGAATATGCATGAGATTTATTTGCATGCACTGTCTCCTGTATATGCAAATATTTATCATGCATATTCATTAGGAATGTTCTGAAAACCTGACTGGCTGGGGGGGGGGGGCCTGTAGGATCGGTTTGAGCACCCCTGAGGGAGAGGATTGTTGGCTTGGGGATAGGTTTGATGGCAGACAAGGCTGGCTGTCTGACTGGTTTGCTGGCTGGCTGATTGGCTGTCTCAGGGGGAGGTTTAGGATGGTTGTGGTGGAGATTGAGTAGGTTCAAGGCTGGCTGGTTGGGGGGGATGTTGAGGGGGTTGAGTCTGGCTGGAGGCTGGCTGGCAGGGGTAAGAGGTCGAGGCTAGCTGGCTGGCTGGCTGGCTGTGAGAGGGGTGTGTCGAGGCTAGCTTACTGGCTGTGGGTGAGGGTTGAGGCTAGCAGCAAAACTGGGGATGGACTTGGAGGCAGAGCTTGGCTGATTTGCTTGGCCACCAACCCCCCCCCCCTCCCCCTCCTTCTCTCCCCAACTAAAAAGGTATTGCACTGCCCCTGGTGATAAATCTTTGCTAACCAATCTAGATTCAAGATTACCTATCTACACAGGACTCAATAATAGAAGATCTATCCTTGCAGTGTCTGGAAATGTAGTTACCTAGCAGAGATTCAGATCTATTTTCCTTTTCTTCAGGAAAACAGTGCAGCTCCTCTTTCAATTCTTCATTAAGCTCTACTTTGAAGCTTAAACAAATTAAAGAAGTCTGGAACTTTATTTTCAGGGTTTGCTAAGTACTTCATAGTGAAACCTTTTCTCACATTCCAGATGTTGTGGTTTTCATGACCTCAGTTTATATTTCCCTGTGATCATGTGAACAAATTAACATCTCATTCTGGGCTCACCAGTTTCTCTGCAAGCTGGACAAAATTAGACACAATGGAGAATAGCGAAAAGAAAACCCAAACATGAGTTAGGAGCACAAAGGGACCAATGCAATAAATTAGCATAGAAAGCGGGTGCTGAACAGTCAGCACCCACTTCTTAACGCGCCTCAGGCGCCCCCAAGGGGGCACCATGCAACATTAAAATTAGGAGGTCACGTTAGCAAGGAGGCGCTGGGGTCGGAAACCAATGCTTGTCAGTCGAGCATCCGTTTCCTGAACCTGTCTTTTTTTTTAACTTTGTTTCTTGAATTTTTCATCCTACTTAATATCACAATGATATTAAGTAGGAGGCAGTAGAGAAAAGCAGTTTTTTCTGCTTTTCTTTTTCGCATCGGGAGTGACTGCCTAATAGCCTCATTTATATGCATTTGCATGCGATGAGCGCTATTAGATTCCCTCCACATTGGACACACATTGAATATGCGCTAATCCCCTGTATTGCATCAGCCCCAACAATATGTCCTCTGCATAGGTAACATGATTAGTGCAAATAAATCATGTTTTATGTACAAAAAATATGGTTTGTGCACAAACTGGGCTCATAAATCCTGAGCAGAGGATCTTCGCACCATAAACTCTAAGTTCAGGCCCAGAGACTAACTCTAGCCCCAGAAACTTTATTCCATCTCTGACCAGGAGTTAAATTTCCAGGATTAAGAAAACATGTTAAGCCTATGCACCTCTCTGAATTGGGGAGTAATAGCTATTATGCCTGGATTAAAATGGCATTTGCAGAAAGAGCACTAATTTATGCACATTTTTGTACTCACCTTTGTGCATACATCTTTTTGTGGGCTAAACTTCTTGTTAAGTTGGAAATCAAGTTGTATGCATAAAAAAGTGTGCACAGCTGTGCATTATCATGTGTATACAGCCCAGTGCACCTTCTTAGACTGGGGACCCAGGCAGTTAGGAAAAATTCTGCATAAACTGTGTGATACAATGAGGGGCTAAAGCTTCTATATTCTGATTTTAATTGGACATTGCTAAAATTAATTATGGGTCTCTTTAAAAAAAGAAGTAATTAATCAATCAACAATACTCTCATTACTTAAAATTACTATCTAAAATACCCATACGTTAATACTTAATTGTAAGTATCCCTTTGCCACATATCCTGTAAGTATTCACTAGTAAATTTCTCCAAATTATCTATGTTCATAGTTATCCTCAAAATGCTCATGCCGACCAGCTGACCTGCCTAAGTGACATCGGAGGCTCCTGTTTTTCTTCTGCTCTCCCTCTCTGCTCTATCTACCTGTCTCTCTGTCCCCCTCTTTCCCCTGTGCTTTCACCTGATTTCTGTCTCTTGCTCTTTTTGGTTTTTTATTTTTCTTCCGCTCCAGACGCTGTCCCAACATGCCCAGAGGAACCCGGAAGTCCAGCTGCAAGCTCTGCCCCCTTGGCTGATGCCCCTTCGTACACTCCTTTGTATGCCCCTTCGTACGCTCCAAAAAAACTGAGAACGACCATACAATCCACATACCAAAACCGATAAAACTCTGAACATGGACAAGGAAGCAGAAGCACCAGGTAAACAACCTATTACTGTCTGTCTAAACAAAGGTAAATATGGGAAAAAAAAATATTTAAAAAACGGAACTAGACATATCATAGAAGAATTATCGAAAACATCCCAAAGTAAACTTATATATATTCAAAGGACCACTAACTCAAAAAACTCGGCCATAAACAACTTGCTAATGTTAACATTCCTCTTAGTGAATGCTCAATCAGTTACAAAGAAGTTCCCAATTATCACGGACTTACTATATGACAATAAACCAAACTTCATTGCTATCACTGAATCATGGTTAAAAAAATCAAATATAGTTCTAAAAAATCAAATAGCTCATAGATATTACGAGGTCTTTTCAGTCCCTAGAATAAATAAGCGAGGAGGCGGACTCTTTCTAATTATTGAAAAATCTTTCAAATGTAAACTAATCCCAATAACCCCAATAAATCCCCACCAAACCATGAAATTGCCATCTTTGATACAAACAATATACAGATATGCCTTATCTACTGCCCACCAAATCTCCTAGAATTAAATATCTCACCATTAATCGAATTTCTTACTACACACTTAAACATCTCTAAACCTACCATAGTGCTAGGAGATTTTAATCTTCACATGGATATCCACCCTTTATCAAATACATGCCAAATACTAATAGACACATTGACAGCAATAGGATTCTCACTGATAATGGACAAATCAACACACAAGGCTGGACACTCGCTTGATCTCACCTTCATCAACCACAACTGCTTAGAACATCTTAAGACTAATTACACACAAATCCCATGGTCAGACCACTTCCTTATCCATTCCAACATCAAATTCCATAAACCACAAATAAAACAACATGACAAACCTATAGAATTTAAGTACCGACCACCTTATAATATTGAAAAACTTAAAGACAAACTAGAGGAAACACTAACAGATTTTGACTACAAAGACTGCATTTCCACAACGGAAGCAAGGTTAGACTCAACCAAAAAAATAGCAGAGGAAATAAACCCCATCAGGACAACACTTAACAAAGAAAAAAAAAACAAAATAATTCCTGGCATAATGAAAAAGTAAGAGACAAAAAGAAATCTCAGGAAAATGGAAAAAAAATTGGAGAAAACACAAAACAACCGAAACCCTAACTAAATACAGAAAACCCTAACTAAATACAGAAAACATCTAGCTTTTTACAAAGTTAATTTTTAACGCCTAGAAAGAATACTACAGCAATAAAATAGAAAAGTTCGCTAACAACCCAAGAACCCTTTTCTCCATTGTATCAAACCTTACTAATGACAAACAAGAAACACCTCAAAGTCTACCAGAATCAAAATGTATCGAAATAGCTAAGTTCTTTAGTGACAAAATTACAAACTTAAGAACCAAACTGCCAAACATCACCAAACAAGAAATTAAAATGCAAAAAAGAGACGATTCAATGGTCTTCATTTAGTGAAATATCAGAGCTAGAAGTAGAATCCATACTAAAAATATAAACCCAGCTCCACACAAAATCGACTCAATACCAACATTTGACATAAAAAAAAGCAGCCAACACAGTCTCCCCAACATTAACCAAGATCATAAACTTATCTTTAGAAGAAGGAATAATGCCAGATACATTAAAAGGGGCCATTATAAAACCAATCATAAAGAAGAAAAACAGCGACCCCCTGATCCTGAACAACTATCGCCCAGTCTCAAATCTTCCCTTAATAGCCAAACTAATAGAAAAAACTGTACAGAAACAGCTCGCTGAACACCTTGACAATAATAACATACTGTATCCATCACAACAAGGATTTCGTAAACATTACAGCACTGAGACACTACTACTCGCACTAACAGATAACATTCTAAGACAAAACAATAAACTGGTTCAGTTCATATTTAAACAATAGGTTTTTTCAAGTTCAGATCAACAACATATTATCTGAAAAGGTCACTCTCGAAACAGGAGTACCGCAGGGATCGGCCCTGTCTGCAACTCTGTTTAACATATACATGCTCTGCCCTATGCCACCTATTAGCAGGACTGGGAATCATACAGTACATTTATGCAGATGATATTCAACTAATTCTACCAATCGATGACACAATAGAGAAAACATTAAACCTAGCTAACTTGTACCTAGACATTATAAAACAACTGCTAAACCGTATGGAACTTGTGATTAACATTGAAAAAATGGAATTCTTACACCTAGAACGAAAAAATATCAAAATTATTCAAACTCTAATAATTCTAAAAAACAACCAGAAAATAGAACTAGCTGAAAAAGTACGATACCTTGGAATAATAATGGACCCAGAAATCAATCTAAAACAGCACATATGGCTAAAAGTAAAAGAAGCTATGCGAAACCTATGATCCTCAGAAAACTAAAACCACTTCTAACACCCACAGACTTTAGCACAGTGCTCCAGGCACTTGTATTCTCCAGCACTGACTACTGTAATGCACTTTTATTAGGACTCCCGAATACAACATTAAGACCACTTCAAATACTACAAACACAGCAGCCAGAATATTAACTGGAAAAAGAAGGAGGGATCATATAACTGAAACTCTAGCAGAATTACACTGGCTACCCATAGAACAAAGAGTAAAATACAAAGCCCTCTGTACCATACATAAACTAATACATGACGAAAAGGCCGACTGGTTAAACACAGCACTACGGGTACATGTCCCACATAGAAACCTTCGATCAGCAAACAAAGCACACTTAACCATTCCATCAGTCAAAATAGCAAGACTAACCCAAGTGAGAGAAAGGGCCTTATCTTTGGCAGGCCCTACACTATGGAACACAATGGGGTAGATTTTAAAAAAGCGCGCCTTCGCGTACTTTTGTTGGTGCATCAGGCGCAAACAAAAGTATGCTGGATTTTAGTAGATACGCGCGTAGCCGCTAAAATCCTGGATCGGCGCGTGCAAGGCTGCCGATTTCGTGTAGCCGGCGCGCGCTGAGCCGCGCAGCCTGCCACCGTTCCCTCCAAGGCCGCTCCAAAATCGGAGGGAACTCGCTTTCGCCCTCCCCTCACCTTTCCCTCCCTTCCTTTATCTAACCCACCCCCCCGGCCCTATCTAGACCCCCCCTTACCTTTGTTGGGGGATTTACGCCTCCCAGAGGGAGAAGTAAATCCCCGCGCGCCAGTGGGCCGCTAGCGCGCCGAGACGCGACCTGGGGGCAGTTCCGGAGGGCGCGGCCACGCCCCCGGACCGCCCCGGGCCAAAACCACGCCCCCGGGCCCGCCCCCAAAATGCCGCGTCCCGCCCCCAAAATGCTGCGCCGATCCGACACGCCCCCGACACGCCCCCCTCGAAAAACCCCGGGACTTACGCGAGTCCCGGGGCTCTGTGCGCGCCAGTAGGCCTATGGAACATAGGCGCACCGGCACGCAAGGCCCTGCTCGCGTAAATCCAGGCGGATTTACGCGAGCAGGGCTTTTAAAATCCGCCCCAATGCCTTTTGAAATCAGATTACAAAGAGATCTCAAAACCTTTATGAAAAGTTTAAAAACATGGCTTTATAAATAAGCCTTTTATAAAGAGACCGGAGAATAGAAAATACACAGGAATAGGCAGAAGAGCACCAGTAAACAGCACTATTCCTAAAATGTGCTGGATAATATTTTTAATAACTTTATTTCACAACTAACGTAGTAGTAAAACTTAAAGGATGTGAATTTTACCTGTGAATAGTACCTTACAGGTACACATGGTCAGGACCTACATCACTAAACAAGCGAAGCTTTTTTGTTTATGATAAAATGTAACCGAACCTTTTGGCACCTGTTAGAATGTACGAGAGTATGCATTCACAGGGATGTGAATCGTGTCCTCGATCGTCTTAACGATCGATTTCGGCTGGGAGGGGGAGGGAATCGTATTGTTGCCGTTTGGGGGGGTAAAATATCGTGAAAAATCGTGAAAAATCGTTAAAAAATCAAAAAATCGAAAAATCGAAAAACCGGCACATTAAAACCCCCTAAAACCCACCCCCAACCCTTTAAATTAAATCCCCCACCCCCAAATAACTTAAATAACCTGCGGGTCCAGCGGCGGCCCGGAACGGCAGCGGTCCGGAACGGGCTCCTGCTCCTGCATCTTGTCGTCTTCGGCCGGCGCCATTTTCCAAAATGGCGCCGAAAAATGGCGGCGGCCATAGACGAAAAAGATTGGACGGCAGGAGGTCCTTCCGGACCCCTGCTGGACTTTTGGCAAGTCTCGTGGGGGTCAGGAGGCCCCTCACAAGCTGGCCAAAAGTTCCTGGAGGTCCAGCGGGGGTCAGGGAGCGATTTCCCGCCGCGAATCGTTTTCGTACGGAAAATGGCGCCGGCAGGAGATCGACTGCAGGAGGTCGTTCAGCGAGGCGCCGGAACCCTCGCTGAACGACCTCCTGCAGTCGATCTCCTGCCGGCGCCATTTTCCGTACGAAAACGATTCGCGGCGGGAAATCGCTCCCTGACCCCCGCTGGACCTCCAGGAACTTTTGGCCAGCTTGTGGGGGGCCTCCTGACCCCCACGAGACTTGCCAAAAGTCCAGCGGGGGTCCGGAAGGACCTCCTGCCGTCCAATCTTTTTCGTCTATGGCCGCCGCCATTTTTCGGCGCCATTTTGGAAAATGGCGCCGGCCGAAGACGACAAGATGCAGGAGCAGGAGCCCGTTCCGGACCGCTGCCGTTCCGGACCGCCGCTGGACCCGCAGGTTATTTAAGTTATTTGGGGGGGGTTCGGGAGGGTGGGGGATTTAATTTAAAGGGTCGGGGGTGGGTTTTAGGGGGTTTTAGTGTGCCGGCTCACGATTCTAACGATTTATAACGATAAATCGTTAGAATCTGTATTGTATTGTGTTCCATAACGGTTTAAGACGATATTAAAATTATCGGACGATAATTTTAATCGTCCTAAAACGATTCACATCCCTATCACCCATCCTAATCTATGTGCCTACATGTAAACCGTTGCAATGGTATATAACTTAGAGACAGTATAGAAAAGATTTTAAATAAATAAATAAATAAACAAAATCCTATACACTTAGGGGTAGATTTTTAAAGTTGCGCACGGCGTACATATGCACGCGCTACTCGGCGTGCACACATGTACGCCCGATTTTATAACTTGCACACACTGAGCCGCGCTGCCTTCCCCTTCCCCCCCCCCAGCCCTACTCTAACCCCCCCAAAATTGTTATCTTACCAGGCAGGCGCAAGTTGTGTGTGAAGGCAGCCTGCTGGTAGGCGATCCTTCAACACAGCAGCAATGACCACTGTCTCAGAGGCCTCTGGCCCTGCCCCCGCCACGCTAAGCCACGCCCATGGACCATCCCTTTAATAAAGCTCAGGGACTTACACGCTTCCCAGGGCTTTATGCGTGTCTCCGGGCCTTTTTTAAATAGACCCAGTGCACATAATCTCCCCTACACGCGTAAATCCTCTGGATAGGTAGAGAAAGGGGGAAGGCAGTGCGGCTCGGAGCGGGCTCGGCGCATGCAAGGTGAACAATTGTGCACCCCCTTGCGTGCACCAATCCCAGATTTTATAACATGCGCGCGCCTGTGTGTGCATGTTATAAAATCGGGCATACATGTGTGCGCACTGGGTAGCGCGCGCACATGTACACCCACGCAGAACCTTTTAAAATCTATCCCTAAGTGCATTTAAAAAAAACCAGAAAATATAGGTTTTTCTTAATTTTTCTAAAGATTTATAATAATAATGAAGACCTCTGAAGATTACATTTTCCATTCAATAACTGTTGAGGTCAAGGGCTCAAAGGTCCTCATTCCAGAGAAATATCCTTTCTATTGGTCATTAAAGCTCAGCTAGTTCAGTCTGTTTATATTCCATATCTCCTTTCAAGTAAATGTGGAGAAATCAAAGTATGCACCACCTTTGAGTACAATGATGGATTAATCATTATGTAGTTCTCTAGGTTGTTAAAAAAAAACACCAGAGCTTGATTTATCAAAGAATTTCTCCATTCTGTGTTTCTGGGACAAAATAAACAGACCCTTTCTTCTTAACAGGGAACCTTGGAAACCTATGTCTATGTTTTTTGTGGCTACTTTTTTTTCAGAAATACCTTAGGTTTATGAGGCAATATTTATTTCTGTTTCACTGTATTTATATCACCACCTTTGAACAAATAAAGCCCAGCTTTTGAGAAATGCATTTCTTTTCATTCATATTTATTTTTTTATTAATTACATTTATTTGCATTCTGCTGTTTGCTTGGAAGTATTAGAGTTATATTCTTTTTTATCATGTGCTTTGAATTGGGTTTCATCCAGTATGATGTATGCTCTACTTGAAAACATTCAGGTCGATTTTAAAAATATTGCTCATGCAAAAATGCCTATATACGTGCACATTCGGGCCACGTGCCAGCACAGTGGATTTTAAAAAGCCGCAAAATACACGTGTTTGTACCCATGCACATGTGAGGAATAAGAGGCGGGAAAGGAGCAGGGCCAGGACACATGCGTGTAACTCCATATTTTAAAACCGAAAACTGCTAGATAAGGTAGATATCTGCATAACTTTACTGCTGCTCCTGATAAGGAACAAGTCTGTGGGTCTCGAGTTTTAGGCACTTATAGTACAGGGTGAGGAGTTCGGGTCCACAGGGCAGCGTGCAGGATGAAGAACCAGAAGAGTCTGAAAGACCTCGATATTAACGGAACAAACCGATGGACTAATTGGAAAACTGGGAATGTGCCTGGCGTGAGCATGTTTTAAAATCTGCTGACATCCACGTGTAAAAGCTGATAAATTCCTGTGAAGGACACATGCATTCTAACTGTGCCTGGGTAACCTCCTAAAATTAGAAGCAGATTTTCGCGCAGTTGGCAAATTTTATAACATACACGCCCAAGGGCGCGCACGATTGAAAATCCCAGAATATCTTTGTTCGCACACCGATATGTGTGTGTCTAGGCACACGTGTGCTCATTTTAAAATTCCCATCTAATAGGTCGATTTTTAAAAGCTTTGCTCACTCAACACAGGTTTTAAAAAGCTGTAAAATGCACGTGTATGTACCTGTGTGCAAGAGGACTAAAGGGGTGGGACATGAGCAGGGCATGGGAATTCCTGGGCGTGGGACAAGACTTATGCGCGTACCTCGGAACTTTAAAATTGAAAATTGCAGCACGCTCACTCTAGATATCTGCGTAATTTTATTGCTGCTCCTGATGAGGAGCAAGTCTGTACAGCTCACGTTTTAGGGCTTATAGAACAGGGTGAGGGGATCCAGATCAACAGCGTGGCAAGCAGGATGAAGTACCAGTCTGAAAGACTTCAATATTAACTGGACAAGCTGGTGGACTAATTGGACAACTGTGAATGTGCCTCATGCGAGCATGTTTTAAAATCCACTGGAATACATTTGTAAAAGCAGACAAGGTTCTATGGAAAACACTGGTGCGTTAGTTGTGCTCGAGTAACTTCTTAAAATCAGGAACATACTTATGCAAGGTTGGTATATTTTACAACATATAAGGTAAATTTTAAGACCAGCGTGCAGGCGCACATTTGCATGTGTTTGCTGACTCGCGCATATGGACGTGGCGATTTTATAACATTCACACGTATATGCACATATACGTGTGCCTGTTATAAAATCAGCTATACGCGCGTATATGCATGCGCATAATTTTCTATTGCCCCATGCATGTACGCGCAAATGCCACCTCGCTCGAGTAAGTGCAGGGGATTTTAGCAGATACGAGCGCCGACGCAATTACCTGTTTCCCTAGTTCGCCCCACTAAAGGAGAGGATTTCCTAAACACCCTAGATAACTTGCCTCCCTTTTACCCTATTAGCCCCGACTCTTAAAATTCCGCTGACCAGCCTATTTTTTATTTTATTTTATTACTTACATGCCGTCCATAGCAGAAGTAAAGTTACATGGTAGGGGTTCTGGTGTGCGCTTGTGCGTGTTATGTGCAGACTTCATGTTACGCCTATGTCCTGCCCATTCCCCACCCAGACCTCCCCCAGGCCCCACCCCATTTTTGAACTTTATGATTTGGGCACATACCAGGAGATATGCACATACTTGTCTGGTTTTTTAAATCCATGTGTTGCGTCCATCGCTGCTCGACGGCCTCACTCCACCCTCTCTACCTCTGTGGCGACTCCCTCCGGGTCTGATGGACGGTTTGATGCCGCGGCGTCTTCATGCCGTCTCCCTCCAGCATTCCCGGACCGGCACGACGCTGCAGATCTGCCATGTTCCTGATGACATAGGGCGCGCGTATGCGCTCTGATTGATGTACCAGCAAGGGCGCGAACCTCGGGGGTGTCTCCTGAGATGACGTCATCCTCTTCCAATATAAAAGGTCTCAGTATTTGCTAATGAATCGAGTTAGCAAGGACAAGGTCTAGGATTCGGAATCGCATTCAAATTTTGTCCAAGCTACTCTGCCTCCTCAGACTTACCAGGGGTACCTGCTCCTCGGGGGTCTTGTTCTTTTTTCTTTATTTCAGATTGCAGATAGGAACCGGTACTCGCTCCTCGAGGGCCCAGGTTCATAAACACTGAAGATTCTCCACTGCCTGGAAGCTATCACAGATACAGACAATTGTTAGTTACCATCGCTCTCTCAGAGCTTTCCCTGGAACCAGGTACTCGCTCCTCGAGGGCCTAACCCTTTCCAGCTACTGAGCTTCTTTAAGACCTTATGTGAGTTTTGTCATCTAGTTCTGGCTATGAACACAGCATACCCTGTCTACTCACTATCGATAGTTTCTCTATATCTCAGCAACCATGGGATCGCTGTTTCAGTTCCTGAGGGACTTCAGCCCTGCCGGGCATATCAGCTCACTACTGCCACCTCTGGTGGTTCTACTAACCTGTCTAATAAAAGAACTATCTGTGTCTGTCTCCATACCCAAGCCTAGCCGTTGGTCCCTCTCAGGATATCCTCCTGGGGGTGCTGCCATCTGCCATCGGCCCAAGGACCCACCTATCTACATTCCTTTACAGCCATATGCTCTCTCCAAACACTCCACTGGTAACAGATTGTTAACTCCTCATGGAGCCTCCAACAGATTGCTAATTCTTCCCTTCTACAGGAGTCGAGGCATAAAAGGATTGCTAGCTCCTCCTACCACAGGAGCATATTCATAACTGATTGCTAACTCCTCCCCCATCAGGAGTCATCAGCATCAGTTCCATAACAGATTGCTACTCTCATCTGCTTGCTCCTCCCATAAGCAGAGCAGATTATAATACCATGCAGTGCACTGAGCCGAGTCACGAGCTTATCTCCTGGCTTTGGCATGCATAGAGCTTTTAAAATCAACCAGTGAGTATGCAAGTGCATATAAGTGCACACATGATTAAAAATTCCACTGTTTTTTTCCTCACGCACTGATATGCAGCTGCATGGACACACGCACGCTCATTTTATAATTATGTCATTTACTTGAGAATCCACTAGTTTGTGGATAATTTATGAGTTGTTAGCTCTGCTATTTCTGACAATCTAAGTCCTTTCACTAGAATTTCAGTAACAACATGGATGGAATGATTTATTATAAGTTTATAAGATAGTTTAGGTGTGCAGACTAGCTTATCATGCCTAAACTACTATTGCCCTGTGGCAGACGCACTCAATCTGGCCACTAGATGTCACTAGCCCAGTCCTTAATTCCTTTTTCATCCATACCCTTCACTCTCTGCCACCTGCAGGCTCTGGATTGGATGTCTCAGTAATAGCTCAGCCATATTCTCGGGGGGGTTCAGTTTGAGGAAGAAGTCATAAAGTGAAGATGTACCTTCTCCATACTCTGGTAGGGCCTCCTGGCCTTACCCAAAGGAGTGTAATCCCTGCCAGAGGGTCCTTCTCATGTTACATAGATTGTTGAGCCAGGTACCCTCTTGGGGCGAGAGGGCTCTCATCCAGGGACCTGAAGACCCATGAGCCTATTCTAAACTCTAAGTAGGCAAGCACCAGGGACAGATCCTGCTGTGAGTGACTGTGAAGGTTAGAAGACTCCTATTTTGGAAAGAACTGAGTTCACTCTATTTCTTTGGGGAAAGTCATCCTCCCTGGCCATACTCAAAGTACAGTGGCTGAAGACTAGTGAGCCCATTCACAACCTGAATGTGGCTAGCATATGTGACAGTATAATTACCAGTTTAGGAAGATGGATACGGTTGAAGCTTTAAAGTATTTTTTTGACTTTGAGTTAAATGAGGAGGTTTTAGATCCCCCTTTCTCAATGGGATTGCAAGGCTGTGGTAAAGCCTGATCGTTCTGACTTTTCCCTAGGAAAAGTCCCCAAGAAAAAAGAAACAATCAAGGATAAAGGAACAACTGAACTAAAGGAATAAAAAAACCTAAATCAGGAGATCCCATTCGGATTTCCACCAATCAAGGGACTAGGACAGACTGGATGTTCAAGGAGGAGAAGATTACTAAAGGTAGGATTTTTGCAATGCAGAGGGATTCTAAGGGAACAGCTGGGAGGTTATGTGCATTTAAAATCACCATTGGTTCTACCCAGATGTCTGTAATAAGGACACCTATCTACCAAGAAGAAAAAATCCTGTATCAAGTCAGATGCATACTCATTTTATGGTCAAATGGACTTTATTTAACTTTATGAACCAGGAAACTGTTATTTTACATCCAGTCTTTGGTCCTGCCCAATTATTACTGCATCTCACATCATGGGAAGCACCTACACTTTTTAAAGACACACACTGGTGACATTTTTTTTATTGTCTTGGCTATAAGCGAAAGCTTTCCCATATAAAAAGAATCCCCCCAGGGACTGAGAGTCAGAATGGGATGTGACATGCTAGCCATACATGCCCCGAAGAAATAAATTGGATTGTGTACCCTGGGACTTAAAACAACCACAAGGGTGCCCAATAATTTGGTGCCCAATGTGGGGCTTAAGGTTGGAGGAAAAATGTGTACAGTGTGCTTTTAAGTGTAATTTGACATTAAAGGCATGTAACCCTTGCCACAACAGGTAGCTCACAGCACCGCGCATCATTTATAGATGCCAAGTAGCTAGCTGACCGCACTACCAGATTAAGTAAGTGAGCTTCCCATTTAGCCACCTTTAAAGACGATGTAACAGTTGCTTTAAAGGGCATTCTTTCCTTTGTTGCACAGACCAGCCCACTATAGTCTACACACATAGACGCCGAGTCACCCTGAAGAAGGAGTGGTTAACTCTGAAACATTGCAGTGTCGGATGGACTACGGATTGTAAAAAGAAGTCATTGCATTGTGGACTGTTTTCAGATAAGTGCACTTGATAGCTTCGATATGAAGAATCTATGAACTGTATGGATGGACTACGGTTTGTAAAAAGAAGTCATTGCATTGTGGACTGTTTTCAGATAAGTGCACTTGATAGCTTTGATATGAAGAATCTATGAACTTTATGGATGGACTACAGTTTGTAAAAAGAAGTCATTGCATTGTGGACTGTTTTCAGATAAGTGCACTTGATAACTTCGATATGAAGAATCTATGAACTTTATAAAATATGAGTGACCAATGATTATAAAGCCCTAGCGCTTCACAGGGCTTATTTCACATAAAGGCACAAGCAGTCTGCGGCGCTTTATGAAGGTCACTTTATATAAGATAAGTCCCTGTTTATAGCAAGTTTTTGAATACTATAGAAATTAACTGTGACATTTACAATAATATGGCGGTCATTCTCGTGTTTGAGAATCATTGGGGAGAGGGGTGCAAGCTAGAGAAGAAAAGCACATGTTAAGGATGCATCTGATAACACCACAGTGCATGTGATGTACAACCAATAAAGCAGTATAAAAGAGTCAACACACTTGCAACGTCATCCTCAGCATGAGGGATCGTGTGTAGCAGGTGTGGTCCTAAGCGATTCAAAGTGAAGACCATGATTCTTAATTTCAACAGGATAGCCAAGGGAGCAATCAAATTCCAAACCTAACAAACAATTCTATTTATTACAAATGTGGACATTCTGATTCTATATACAACTTGTAATAATTCACGTTTCATACTTAATGCAACATTTTCAGACCAACATGGCTGAAAAGCCAAAGCACTCTGGCTCCAGCGACAGTAGCCCTCCCAAACAGCTACCTGAGGAGACCTACGCGATTCAGACAGTCAGAAGGCAGTGGGTAAGCGAAGCCATTATCCCCAAAGTTGGGCCTGGCCAGTATTTTAGACTTAGGCAGGCTGCGAGACCTGTACAGTACTGTGCCAGAGAATGCATGTTGTTCGTTGGTACCAAAGTGAAACTAGCCATTGAGTGCATCAACTGTAGTGCAGTTCAATGCCTGGGGAACAAATTTACCCATTGCTATTGTTGTAAGTGACCACTATTCCAGGACATCAGAGTAGGCCCAGGGATTACTGTCGAATGACTGGCAGATCCATCCATGTCAAGAGAGTTCTCTTGTTTAGCATTGCCTCAGCGGGAAGTCCCTGAGACCAGTAGAAGTTGTACCATGAGAGCGAAAATTTCTTTGTCAGAGAAGCCTATTTCACAACCAGTGTTGGCAGCATCAAAAATGTTTCCTGCAGCAAAGGCCGAGTCAGAGTTGGATCCCATACCAGGAAGTGGCAACTCTCTAGATGTAGTGTGGAGGCATCATGGAAGCCTCCCCCCCAATGGGTGGGGCAAGCGGAGTCATGGGTGTACCCTCCTGGCCCAAGCACATGGAGATTCAGGAGCAACGTGAATTAATAGCAGCGATGATCCTATCTGTAATTGGGTGAGGCAGTTGAGTTCCAAAGCCTTAGAATCCAAACCTGTGCAGCCGTCAACCCCAGCAAACCACTTTGCTACCACTTTGGTTTGTTAAAGCAGCCACAGCAGCAGCAGATACAGCATCAACCAGCTCATGAGCATCATCAGACTGATATTGGACCAAATTGCAGCTGTGGCAGTCAGAACAGAGAGAGTGAACCACTGCAATTACACCTGAACATGCTAAGAAAATGTGGTGGTGATGCATAAGTGTTACCTCATGGTGAGGGACACAAAAACCTTTTGTGAGTTCTGTTGGATGGCTATGGAGTTGCCATTATGATTCTCCAGTTTAGGCATCTCAAGTGGGACTGTCTCTGAACCCAGCAGTGAATCCCACTATCCAGCAGGGAGGAGAGTGACTGCACCCGAGGGCCTGAATCCTTGGGTACCTCTCAAAGTGCCTATGCAGGGGGACCTCCTGGACCAGCCATTATCATTGGTGGTATGTGACCAGTTCTGAGTTGTACCCAGTGTCTTGGGGAGAAAGACCTAACATCTACAGGTTTTCGCAGGCATGTCCAAGGGATTTTTGGATTACAGTACCCATACATCCCGGTATATGTTTTGAACTTTGTAAAAAAAGGACTGGGATGAGTGGCTTGCAGAGTTCGCCAATAAGGTGACTGTAAAGGACTCTAAGAATCCACAATATATACAGGACATCTGGATTACTGGTAAACCCTAGACAGGAAGATAGCGAACTTGCAACTTGACAGGAACATCTTCAAACATCTAGTGTCTGAGGAATGGGGATCAAAATTCTTACTCAGTCAACTGCCTATTGCCCAATGGAGTAACAGTAAAGAAGCCCAGCCTAGAGCATTATGAGTGAAGGAGATATCCTAAGAGGATGTTCCCAGTGAAGATTTAATCTCCCTCTGAGGTGGGATCCCGGACAGGAAATGTCTTCCCTCAAAAGACTGTTGCAGTTACTGATCCAGTTGCAGAAGGGACATTGTTTCTCTTTTTTCTGTGTTCTTTCTCCTCTTGTTTTATTGCAGGGCATCCTGTTAGTGAATGCAGTTCCAGCTACAGAAATTTCTGCTCCTGTTCCTGATTTAAGAGTCTTTTGGTGGCCCTCCTTGGGAGGGTGAAGATATTTTTCTCCTACAGACATTGTTAGCCTGTCCTCCAAGGGAGGATGAAGTGTTTATTCCCTTAGCAGAGTGTGGACTGCTGTGACATCAGATACCCGACTTCAACTAAGAAGAACCAAAGATTTCACATTTATGAACTGTTTTAAGCCCTTTGGGGCAGGGACACATATTTAAAATGTATTCATAGCGCAGAATTTATCATTTCAAAATTGATTGTCCATTACAAATGTTTCAATGTGACATTATTATATGTTGTTATCCTTTTCTCAGGTTTTATAGAGTTATAAAACTTCATTAAAAGGGTGTTTGATTTATTTATAGTGTATTGTTTTCTTTCTCAGGTGGAGTCTCCTAATAAGATTTGACACCTTGCACTCTGATTCATTATTTATATACAGAAGAGGTAATCTGAAATAACATATGATCCTGTGTTCCAGCCTTTTTAAGAAGAATGCTGTCACTCTGTCATGATGGGATGGAGGAAGGAAATTTAAAGAGGAGATTGTCTATTTTGAGATAATAAGGTATCCAAATGTATTTCAGGTTTATTAGTGTCACCTTCTTAGGATATACCAGTATTTATGTGCACATTGTTGAATAAAAGAAGTTTAATAGGCTTTCCATTACAGGGATAGTGGATGAATATGCTGTAATGGAGTAATTTCTACCTCATATAGTATAACCTGTTTCATTACAATTGACGGTGAAAGTCTACCTCATTTGGGTGGTGCCAACAGCTGTACTGTTCCAGCAGTGGCAGTGCTGGCCTTATTTCAGAGTAACCATTATTCAAGCACAGAAAGATTAGAAATATATATACTTTGTACCTTGCTATGCTAGTCATAGTTCCCTAGGGAAGGTACCCCCTAGTTGTGAGATGGTACAACATTTCTTACTATGAGTGTCTATGTCTATCTATAGAAATTGTAAGTAATTAAGAGTCCTTCCTCTCAGATAATTATTTTTGGGGGGAGAGAATGTGGTAGACCCTCCCAGACTGGTCACTAGATGCCACTGTCCCTGGTCACTAGATGCCACTATCCTTGTCAGGATCTGTCAATGGTTCTTGCCTACCTAGGGTTTAGAGTCATAGGAGCCATCCATACCCTTCAGTAGGGGTGTGCATCTGTTTTCGATGTATTGGCAATCCGCAACGTATTTTGTCCTATCCGTTAAATACGTGGGGAGGCGAAATGCATCGCGACTCCCCATGTATTTAACTTATTATCCGTTTAATTTTGGTGCGCCCAGCGGCGCGCGCTTTTCTTTGCCCCCATTAGCTACTAGCTACCTATGATTTTCACAAAATGGCAGCGCCCATGCCCTACATTCCGGTATCCATGCCAACCTGTCTGACCCTTTCCTGTGAGTCACAGTGACTCACAGGAAAGGGTCGGACAGGTCGGCATGGATACCGGAATGCGGCGTATCCGCGCTGACATTTTGTGACATGCACTGAATGCAGCCAATCGCGCTGTCATTCAGTGCTCTCTGTCGATTTTACTGATGAGCCAGCACTATCAGCACGAGGAGCCACGCACTTATTTCCAGCGATGCTGTGGGGAGGTGGACTGGGTGTAAAAGAAGGCTGCACTGAGAGATAGGCTAGTTAAGCTAAATAAGGAAAGAAAAAGCTAATTATTCTTTGTTTTGCTGCAGTGCCAGGGCCAGCTAGTCCTGTTTCTTTCAAGCTGTTTATTTTGGTGATCTCTGACTGAGAAGAGAAGCTCTGCTAGGTCAGCTAGCACTGACCACCATTTAGGGTGTTGGGCTGGCTTGGAGAGATATATTATTTTTAATTTCATCCATTTTTCTGGAGTGACAAAAATTCCAGCTTTTTTAAACTGATTTTTTAAAATTCAAATTACTTAGTCTCTCTGTGCACTGGGCTTCACTGGGCAGTTTAACAGACTGAACCTAACTATTGGGTGGGTCTGTGCAGTCAAGTTCCCAGGGAGTGTGCCTCTTTTGTGCTTAAAAGCAAGCAGTGTTTCTGTGTGCACACCACACACATTAGTGCACAGCCAGGCAGCTTGATAGTGGACAGGGGGCATTTTTAACAGACTGTACCTTATTATTGAGTGGGTCTGAGCAGTCAGGTGCCCAGGGAGTGTGCCTCTTTTGTGCTTACAAGCAAGCAGCATCTCTGTGTACACACCACACACATTAGTGCACAGCCAGGCACCGTGATAGCGGACAGTGGGTATTTTTAACAGACTGAGCTTTAATATTGAGTGGGTCTGTGCAGTCAAGTACCCAGGGAGTGTGCCTCTTTTGTGCTTACAAGCAAGCAGCGTCTCTGTGTGCACATCACACACATTAGCACACAGCCAGGCACCTTGATAGTGGACAGTGGGCATTTTTAACAGACTGAACCTTATTATTGAGTGGGTCTGTGCAGTCAAGTGCCCAGGGAGTGTGCCTCTTTTGTGCTTACAAGCAAGCAGTGTCTGTGTGCACACCACACACATTAGCGCACAGCCAGGCACCTTGATAGTGGACAGTGGGCATTTTTAACAGACTGAACCTTATTATTGAGTGGGTCTGTGCAGTCAAGTGCCCAGGGAGTGTGCCTCTTTTGTGCTTACAAGCAAGCAGCGTCTCTGTGTACACACCACATGTCGCAATCTAAACTCTTTGTAGGGGATGGCAGTTCCATGCCAAAAAAAATGAAATCTGACCATGATGCATCGCCATCACCACCACTTGTTTCTGGCCCTGTAGTTTTGGAGGTGAGGGAAGGGGAGGCAGTGTCATGCCAAACAAAATGTAGACACCCAAAAGCAGCAGGGGAACAGAAGTCTCGACGAACACTTAGCATTGACAAGGTAGCGCAGTCACTGTTTGCTTCTGATTCAGATGAAGAATCTTCTTGTGTGGGATTCTCATCAGAAACGGAAGAAGTAATAACTGACGAATCTTCGGTAGGATCAGTTAGTCCTGTCTCCACAAATGTGCAGCAGGGGAGAGATGAAAGTGATAAGGAGGAGGAGGAAGAGCAGTCAGCACAGGTACAGAGGGTGACTGAGGCCCCCCCCTGGCATTGCTTCTCGGAGTGCACCCACTACCTCAGCTCCAGTGCCAGCATCCACCCCCAAGGTGTTAGAGAGGGGAGGATCACGAAAGACATCTGCAATCTGGAGACACTTTAAAGTGACGGAAGACACGCATTATGCTTGGTGTAATTACTGTGCCAGGGATATTAGCAGAGGCAAGCAAATATGACATCTATCTAATTTTGGCATGAACCATCATTTGAAGAGGCAACACCCAACAAGATTACTGCCATCTGGAGATGGTGGCAGTACCAGTCAGGGGACCCCTTCCAACCAGTGTGCAGTGGTAGGAAAGCAGCAGAGTCAGCCCACGCCCTCATCCCCTTCTAGCAGTCAGGTGGCAGGCCAGCAACCCCCTGACATGTGGCAGAAGCGACAATCCACCATGGAGGAAATGGGGTGGAGTGCGGTAACGCTATCCCAGGGTAGGAGGCAGGCAGCCTCAAAAGTTGTAACCAGGACCATTGGGGAAATGATTGCCCTTGATGACCAGCCCTTGCAGTTAGTGGAGAATGTGGGTTTCAAGCGTTTTTTGAAGGTCGTACTTCCAAATTACAAAATCCCCTCCAGAACCACATTTAGTAGAAAGGTCATCCCCAGCCTGTACAAGCAGTGTCGCAGTTGCATGCAAGCACTGCTAGCTAAGGCAGAGGGAAGAGTGCATTTCACCTGCGATATCTGGACCGCCATGAATGCTGCACACTCTTACCTCTCTCTGAGAGCACACTGGTGGAACATGGCTGAGGCAGGGGCAGCCAGCAGCTCTATTACTGAAGAAGGATCAGGGTAGAGGTGGGCTTTACTGCACACCCACCTGACGGACCAGGCCCATACCGCAGCCAATATTCTAGCATGCATCAGACAGATGCTGGAGGGCTGGCAACTACACCAGAGAGACAAGAAAACGCAGGCAGGGTTCTTTGTCACAGACAATGGTGCAAACATGGTTAAGGCAATAACCGACGGGCGCTTTAAGAACATCCAATGTTTTGCACACACTCTGCACCTGGTAGTGAAGTCAGCTCTGGGCTTGGAGTCCAATGACAAAGAGAATGAATACATGCATAGGTTAATACAGAAGTGCAGGAACATAGCAGCACACTTCCACAGAAGTGTCAAGATAGGGCAGGTTCTCCGACAAAAGCAGACTGATTTGGATATGCCTCAAAAGCATCTCATTCAAGACATTGCCACCCGGTGGAATTCCACCTTTATGATGCTGGAGAGGTTACTGGAGCTGCAGACACCCCTTCATGAACTTTCTGGTACAATGGACATAAGTGTGCAGAATCCCCTAGGGCATCATGACTAACCAGTCATGAGTCAGCAGGTAAAAATCCTGCAGCCCTTCAAGGATGTCACGGAGGAACTGAGTTCCAGAAGTGCCACCTTGGCTGACATCATCCCTATAGATAATTTCCTGGATGAACATTTGGAGGCCTTTAAATGGGAAGAGGGAATGACAGTTGAGGTGCTGCAGTGTCTGGATGTTTTGCAGCAGCAGGTGAAAGACAGATTAAGGCCTTTAACAGACGACCGCACATACATGCTCGCCTCAGTCTGTGATCCCCGTGTGAAAGGGAAACTCACCCTACAGTCCATTTGTCTGTCATTTGTGAAGGAGCTGCTGTTAGCAAAAGTCCGTGAAGAGGAGCGCCATAGGCGGAGACATATTAGGCTTGAAGCAGAGGTGGAAACAGCAGGCACTTCAGAGAGTTGTGCTGCTAGCCCAAGCAGGAGCAGCACTGTGTCAGCGACAGATAGTACCTCCTCCTCCACGTCAGAATGCCCAAGGCATGTTGCCCATAAAGATTCATCAATTGTGCAACGGGTGAGGGAGAAAGCAGCTGTCATGAGTGACTCTGAGCCCGCCCAAGCAAAGGAGACACCAGCACAGCTGTCAGTGACACGGTATCTCTCAGAGTCGATAGAGAACATGCAGACAGATCCGCTGGCATACTGGGCACACAAGTCCACTATCTGGCCACACCTAGCCAAAGTAGCTCAGCGACATCTGTCATGTCCACCAACCAGTGTGCCCAGTGAGCGTGTCTTTTGAATGACAGGGGATATCATGAGCCCTCACCGCTCAAGGCTGGCACCAGAGTTGATGGAAATGCTAGTGTTTTTGAAAGTAAACCTGCCTTTGCTTGAGTTTCCAAATTTTCCCTGTGAATGGCAAGATGAATAGAAGCAATTGAAAGCCTTGCAGCAGCTTAAACTGCTTCCTATGCTCCAGATAATATAAGTACTGCAGCACATATACCTGACCTCAAACACTGTGCCTGACCATCCACTGCCCAGTCCATACATCCCTACAAGGGCCTGACCTCAAATGCTGTGCCTGACCATCAACTGTCCATGCCTTATGTTCCTACAAGTGTTTGACCTCTGTCTGGCCACACCTAGCCAAAGTGGCTCAGCGATATCTGTCATGTCCACCAACCAGTGTGCCCAGTGAACATGTCTTTTCAATGACAGGGGATATCATGAGCCCTCACCACTCAAGGCTGGCACCAGAGTTGATGGAAATGCTAGTGTTTTTGAAAGTAAACATGCCTTTGCTTGGGTTTCCAAATTTTCCCTGTGAATGGCAAGATGAATAAAAGCAATTGAAAGCCTTGCAGCAGCTTAAACTGCCTCCTATGCTCCAGATAATATAAGCACTGCAGCACATGTACCTGACCTGAAACGCTGTGCCGGTCCGTCCACTGTCCAGGCCATACGTCCCTCCAAGGGCCTGACCTCAAACACTGTGCCTGTCCATCCACTGTCCAGGCCATATGTCCCTACAAGGGTCTGCCCTGAAACGCTGTGCCCGTCTGTTCACTGTCCAGGCCATACATCCCTACAAGGGCCTGAACTCAAACGCTGTACCTGACCATCTACTGTCCAGGCCGTACGTCCCTACAAGGGCCTGACCTCTAACGCTGTGCCTGTCCGTCCACATTTGGAATGTAAGAACATAAAAAGCTGACTTCAGATGTTTGGACCTTGTATATTTCATATGCTCAATATTTTTCAATACCTTGCCAACAGTAATGTTTCAACTGCTATTGAAAACTGGTGGTAGTTGCACTCTAGTTCATCCTCTGTGTTCCAATTGTTTACAGAGGCACTGTTTAAACCACAAAGTCAATATAGGTTGATATTTTAGATTTTGACTTGAGTAGCGGTTTTCTTATTTCTGAGAGTTCTTCATGTTCCTTTGTCATCAGCTGAAGTGTATAAGTATAATTAATAGCTTCTGGGTATTAAAAAATAATCTCCAGCTCAGTTCTTGCTTCACAAATGGCAGACTATTTCTCTAAAAGCATCCTCTGTTGAATTTAATTAGTATTTATTTATTTAAAAACTTTTCTATACCGTCGTTAAGTTAGATAACCATCACAATGGTTTACAGCAAGGCACGCTAATGAAAATGTGAGTGGTATAGATTACAAATTAATCATGTGCCATCATAGTGCGGTAACAATTCATTTGAAAAAAACTATGTGTGTAAATTAGGCTTGTCTGTTGGGATCATATTAGGCAGTTTGAATTTAACATTAATGTGCATTTGTAACTTACAAGTAACTATTTTTAGTTTGGTGCGTCCTTATCAGTCAACTGTTTTTTTCCTTCTCTTTATCTTTATAAAAAGCTTGTTTAAAAAGCCAGGTTTTCAGATTGGTTTTGAATATTTTGAAATTACTCTGCAGCCTTAGTTCGAGTGGCATGGTGTTCCATAGCACGGGGCCTGCCAGTGAAAGTGCTCTCTCCCTAACTTGCATGAGGCATGCTGTTATGACAGAGCGGACAGTTAGTAGAGCCTTATTAGCAGATCTTAGGTTTCTTTGCGTGACATGTACGCACAGTGCAGTGTTGAGCCATTCAACTTTTTCATTGTGGATTAGTTTGTGTATTATGTATAATGCCTTATATTGAATCCTTTGTTCAATTGGGAGCCAGTGTAAATCAGCGAGCGTTCCTGTAATGTGTTCATTCTTTTTTTTTTTTTTTACCAGTCAGAAATTAAAAAGATGCCATTTTCTTCTGGCAGTGAACCAGTTCAGGAAGAAGTGACAGGTTAACACAACATATCTGCACAAAGGAAATTCTCTATTGCTGTGCCTGTCCATCCAGGCCTTATGTCCCTAAGTGGGCTTGACCTCTGTCCTCGATTGCTGTACCTGTTCGTCCAGGCCTTTGTCCATACTTGGGCTTGACCTTTGTCTTTGATTGCTGTGCCTGTTCATCCAGGCCTTATGTCTATACGTGGGTTTGACCTCTGTCCTCGATTGCTGTGCCTGTTCATCCAGGCCTTTTGTCCCTATGTGGGCTTGGCCTCTGTCCTCTATTGCTGTGCCTGTCCGTCCAGGCCTTTTGTCCAGTCCTAGCAGCTGAACCTTCGTTGCAAAGGGAAACCTCAGTCTCTGGCAATTCAAACTAGTAATCCTTCACAGCATGGATCCTTAAGTAAAACAGTTTTCTTTAGTTTCAGGGCAGAGAAGAGAACTACCTCTGTCTTGCTTATGAAGTCATGATCTGTTTGCAAATGCTTAAATCCTAACAATTTGTACCATTATCCACTCTAGAGGCCAACACATTCCAGGGAGCCCTTTCCCACTCAAAGGAAAGGGAACTCTCCCCGGTGTTGCAGCCTATCTCTTAGTACCTGTTGATCCATGTTGATCCACTGTTCACAGTGAGACCTCCTCCACGTCACCACGCTTTGAAGGCTCGTGCTCCACTCTAGGAGCCAACCCATTCCGGAGAGCCCTTTCCCGCTCAAAGGAAAGGGAACTCACCCCAGTGTAGCAGCCTATCTCTTAGCACCAGTTGACCCATGTTGAACCACTGTTCACATGGCACCCTGCTCCACGTTGCCACGCTTTGAAGGCTCGTGCTCCACTCTAGGGGCCAACCCATTCCGCGGAGCCCTTTCCTGCTCAAAGGAAAGGGAACTCTCCCCGGTGTTGCAGCCTATCTCTTAGTACCTGTTGACCCATGTTGAACCGCTGTTCACAGTGAGACCTCCTCCATGTTGCCACGCTTTGAAGGCTTGTGCTCCACTCTAGGGCCAACCCATTCCAGGGAGCCCTTTCCCGCTCAAAGGAAAGGGAACTCTCCCCGGTGTAGCAGCCTATCTCTTAGCACCGGTTGACCCATGTTGAACCGCTGTTCACATGGCACCCTGCTCCATGTCGCCACACTTTGAAGGCTCGTGCTCCACTCTAGGGGCCAACCCATTCTGGGGAGCCCTTTCCCACTCAAAGGAAAGGGAACTCTCCCAGATGTAGCAGCCTATCTTTTAGCACCGGTTGACCCATGTTGAACCGCTGTTCACATGGCACCCTGCTCCATGTCACCACGCTTTGAAGGCTCGTGCTCCACTCTAGGAGCCAACCCATTCTGGGGAGCCCTTCCCGGCTCAAAGGAAAGGGAACTCTCCCTGGGTGTAGCCAGCCTATATCTACCCTCTGACCCATGTTGAACCGCTGTTCACATGCACCCTCCTCCACCTTGGCCTTGAAAATTCTTGTTTGTATATCTGCTACGACCACCAGATTTTAAAAGACCAGCAAGAGCTCCCTAGACGCCAACGGAATCAGCCCACTCTAGGGGCAAACCCATTCTAGGGAGCCCTTTCCTGTACAAAGGAAAGAGAACTCTCCCCGGGTGTAGCCAGCCTGTATCTACCCTCTGCCTCTGTGCCTTGCTGCCATACACCAGATGACTCACTCAACTCCTTGTGGTGTTCTGGCCACTATCATAGTTGCTCAGTGTGTTGGTGCTAGTCTTTCTGCTTGCTATGTTCCCCCTTCATTGTGCTGTAGGATGTTGATGCCACTTGTCTTGCCACTTTGCCTGTCGTGCTGCCTTCGAGGGTTCATGCATCTGTTATCAGTGCTCTCTTTTGAAGCTATGGTGTGTTTTTGACACTCTCGCTGCTGCTTTGCACCTCTACTAAATCACTCTTGCCACTCCTGGTACCCCTTTGCCCCTTTAAAGTACCTTAGGCTATTCATGCCACTTTGGTGCCACTTTGCCACAGTTTAAGTACCTTGGAGCTCTTTTGTTGTTCTGATGATTGCTCCCCAGAAGTTTCATCAAAATTGATAAGAAAACCCCAATTCTGCAGCCAAGAATAGGCTGCAAATACTTCCCCCATTGTTTTTAATGGGAACTGGAAAACGAATGCACTTATCAACGTATCGGGGGTGCATTGAACGAATGCAATGAATTTGCCCACTGACAAATACGAATACCAAATCGGACGAATCCGTACCCTCTGCACATCCCTACCATCTACCAGGGTCACAATTGCATGAGAAGTATCTGCCTCCACCTCACTCCCCTGTCCCGGCAGTGAGGAGCAGCACAACCCATGGGAGCCATAAGAAGCATCAGTCTCCTTCTCCCTTCCCCGCCCTGGCTATGAGGAGCAGCAAGGCCTCCAAGGCCACAAAAAAAGCATTGATCACCTTTCTCTCTCACCGCTCCAGCAGTGAGGAGCAGTGCGGCCTGTGGGGCTGCATTCTTCAGCCCCTCTCCCCACAGTCAGAAGCAGGAGCAGCACACATGGAGGCCAGAAAAAAGAAATAGAGCCTGGTGGGCCCTGGGGGCTGAAGGGGGAGGCTGCTGCTACTGCTCTTTGTGTTTCCAGAGGGGGGAAACAAAGAGAGGGTGTATGTGTGTTTGTGTATGATTGAGCATGGGACAGAGCATGTATGTTTGGGTGTGACTGAGACTGAGCATGTGTGAGAGGGAGATGATTTAGAAAGTTTGTATGTGAAAAGCCCCTCCCCTCTCCCTGCTAATCCACAGCATTCTCTGGGGATCTGGAAATCAATATTTCCAAGGTATGGAAAGCGGGGAATTTTTTAAATCCTTATTAGTTTTTATTATTGGATATTATTTGATATATCTGCTGTTTGAAAATATTTTATTGGCATTTGGAAAAGTTTCATATGAGTTTTTAATAACTGGATCTTCTATTGTCGTTTTTTAAAATATTTATGTAATGGACCCTTTGGTCTCATTATCATTAAGGCCCTGTAGTTACTCTTTTAGCAAGGGACAGTGTAGGTTAAAGAGTGAGGGGAGGTACCTTTCATATGTAGAACCTCCCTTTGAGGGTGGTAGGATGGTCGTCCCCCTGGATAGGATTTATAAGCAGCTCCCTACTGGGAGACTGTGGGCAGTGCCTTTTGGTTTTGGAGTGTTAGGTGACAGTGAGGAGCATTGAGCTTTTCACTGTATAAAAGGAGGTGGGTTTTGGACTAGAGGGTGAAGTAGAAATCATGGGGAGGGGTTTTGAGGCAGGAAGAGGGTCATCACTGTATGGTGCCATTTATTTTTAAACTTTTTTTTGTGTACTGGCCCAGGGTGAACAAGGTATCTAGTAAGAGCTCCAGTGGATTTTTAAACTATTTGGGGGATCACGTTAGGCTGCATGGCCCTTTAATTCTAGCATGGGAGCATCTGGACCTGAGTTAGAGTCTCAGTGCTCCCGTGCTAGGATAACGTTTTCTGAATTGGTGTAGCTAAATAACATGGCTAAAATATTTTAGGGTCTGAAGGGGTTTGAAAGCAGGGTTTTGAAAAATTAATTTACAAAATGATGTATTTTAAGAGATTACAAATGTCTTGGATATTGTAATTTTGGTGTTTTTGAAAAGGGATCAAAAGCGGTTGTCAGGTTATACTGTTTATGATATGTATGAATGAGTAGGCAAAATTATTGTGATGGAAGTTGATGAGACATTATGTTTTTACATTAATGTATTGTATGTGATTGGGTTTTAAATTTCAATGTGGAGTACTTATTAACAAATAAATTTTAAAAGAAGAGCACGTGCACCCATAATCACGTGAGCAAAAATACGCTCGTACCATTTAAAATGTCTCCACTTCACATACGTATGTGTGGAGCCTTTATGCACGTATTCACAAGTGGAGAGGGAAAGGGAGAGAGAAAGACTATATATCTCCCACTGTAAGAGGGGCACTTTCAACTCAGGGTGGGTTTTGAAGGGCGGGGGGCAGTGTTACAAGCGTCTATAGACCCTTGTGCTATAGGCAGACCACTGTAACACCGTGTCCCCCCAAAAAATCCACCTTGAGTTGACAGTGCTCCTCTTACAAATGATGACAATTAGTGGCATTTCACCACTATCACATGATAGTAGTACAGCACTGCTAAGCAGTGTCACTTAGAAATGTGCAGCAGTGCAGCAGGAAGGTTTTCAAGTCCCTCCTGCCAGTGAAGATCAGGACCCTCTGGAATGATGGTGCCTTCTGGAGGGATCAGAGGGTTTGGCCTGCTCTAGGCCTTGAGAGGATTACCTTGAGGGCAAGACTGGCCTTCATGGGGGGTTTATAAAAAAGGAAGACAAGAAGAAAATCACAAAAAGTGATTTTCACTATTCAATAACTGAAAGTAAGGGGTGCACTCATAGCAACAACCAGTACTGAAAATCTACTCAGCCAGGAAATTATAATCATCATTCACCCCAGAATGTTCTTTGAACATATTTTGAAAAGAAAAAGTTATGCACATAAGAATTTAAGAGCATCTACATAGCTCCAAAATATTAAGGATGTACTGTCATTTAAAAACTAGAGATGTGAATCAGAACCAGAATCGGTTCGGATTCCGGGTCCAATTCACATGTGGGGTTTTTTTCCATCGGGCCTGATCACTGTTTTGTTTATCGGCTGCGCCCGAGCCGATAAACAAAAAACCCACCCCGACCCTTTAAAACTAATACCTTAGCTTCCCCCACCCTCCCAACCCCCCCAAAAACTTTTTACAGGTACCTGGTGGTCCAGTGGGGTCCCTGGAGCGATCTACTGCTCCTGGGCCGACGGCTGCCACTAATCAAAATGTCGCTGATGGCCCTTTGCCCTTACCATGTGACAGGGTATCCGTGCCATTGGCCATTGACCCTCCTGACCCCCACAAGACTTGCCAAAAGTCCAGCGGTGGTCCGGGAGCAACCTCCTGCACTCGGACCGTCGGCTGCCAGTATTCAAAATGGCGCCGATAGCCTTTGCCCTTACTATGTCACAGGGGCTACCGGTGCCATTGGTCAGCCCCTGTCACATGGTAGGAGCACAGAATGGCGCCGGCCATCCAGTGCTCCTACCATGTGACAGGGTCTGGCCAATGGCACGGATACCCTGTCACATGGTAAGGGCAAAGGGCCATCGGCGCCATTTTGATTAGTGGCAGCTGACGGCCCGGGAGTGGGAGATCGCTCCAGGGACCTCCACTGGACCACCAGGTACCTGTAAAAAGTTTTTTGGGGGGTCGGGAGGGTGGGGGAAGCTAAGGGATTAGTTTTAAAGGGTCAGGGTGGGTTTAGGGGTTATTTGTGTGCCATTTTTCCCGTCCTCCCCCAAAACGGTAAGAGAACCCCCACAATCAATATCGTGGGGTTTTCCTATCGTTTTGGGGGAGCACCCGATTTCTGACGATTTTGAAAATATTTTCAATCGTCCGAAGCCCGATTCACATCCCTATTAAAAACTACATTTATTGTTTTGACATTTTCCTTCTGAAATGACCCAAGAACAAAATATTGTTGTTGTAGTTTGTGTTGCGTCAGCGATGGTATCAGGAATGTTCTGTGCTAGTTAAAGGGACCCCCAGCCTAGAGTAAGAAACCCTGTCTCACACCCTCCCTGAGCCCCATAAGCTCACTTGTAAAATCAATGGCTCTTTGTTCCTCACAACTAACTCTCAAAGCATCACCTGAAACATCACCTCTACCCTATAAAATCCCAAATTGACCCTTACTACACCCATTCCCCACCCTGGACATCTCCCTTTCCACAAATCCAAAGTCATGGATTCTCCCAGGGGCCGGAGCTATCCCCAGTTACTCCTTCCCCCCCCCCCCCCCCCCCCACTGGTGCCATCGTGCAGGAGGACCCTGGATTTAGGGTAAGTGGAGCTACAAAGATGAGAGGATGGGGTGTCATGGGAGTAATTTTGGACTTTTAGGGTGAGGGATGGTGTTTCAGGAAGAGGGCAGAGCTTCATGGACATTTCTTGTTGGGGGGGGACAAGGAACAGAGGTCTGTTGGCTTTATAAAAGGACATATGTGGGGGAGAGGCCTTGGAAGTGTGAGAAGGGAGGATTCCTACTCAGGCCTTATTGCCCTTTAGCCAGCAGAACAAAACGTGAAGCAAAATTTAAAAGTTAGGCAACAAAACAAAGCAAGGAACATTTTTTTTTTCCCATTCAACTGCTACAAAACATATTATCATTTATAAAACAAATCATTGATATATGAACTATAATTCCCTAATGGCAAAAATCCAGCCAAAGTTCATACTGAAACGGGAACCACCAAAATCCAGCATGGTCCATAATTCAATATTCCTGCATTTGGGGCAACAATCTCCTCTCCATCTCTAAAACAACTTCATCATGGTCAACAAGTCTATGAACCCTTAATGTGGAGATTGTGGCCTCAAATAGGGATTTAGGGAAATCTTGATAGGGGTTGGGGACAGATAAAATTCACCTTACCTTGGGCCAATTAGAATGGGGGCTTTCAAGATGCAGCATAAATGCTAAAAAGTTAACATGGTCTGAGAAAGATGTTAATTTTTTAAGTGTTAACTGGCATACAGTAAATAGCAGGTATAGGAAAGCACAGTACACTATTACTATGTGTCCTTAATGCCTAATATGCATATAACATTGCCACATTTATGTGCAAATATACACTCGTTTTATCATATATCTGCTTTGCTCTCTGATCCTGATTTAGTGTTCATACTAGGACTTTAGTGCATAGTCTACTGTTATTTTGTGCATGCTAACTGGCTTTGGCAAGCATTCTAACCTTTAGTGCATAGCCCCCTTAGAATACAAAGTTTAGTGCCTGGTCAAATCCAATCTGGAAAAAATTAGTGCTAGTGGGATTCCAACTAGCACCTCCAGATAGGCAGTAGCCTGAAGCAATTGCTTCAGACTGTCAACAATAGTACTCCAGAAGAGATTTAGCATGTCAGTGTAGTCAAAGTTAAAGTTAAAACCATGCCTAAAATTTTTCTTCTCAGGGGAACAGAATATTGTAAGTTTGAAGAACAGATCTGAGTATAAACTGTATCCAGTGACAAGCTAGGAATCAAATACTGAAACTCCAATGAGAGAAGATAATGTTTACAAGGAGTCAAACAAATCACGACATATGATCTAAAATCATAAATTCACCAAATGCACCTCAGCTCTGAAGTTCAGTGATGAGAGCAGATGATACAGTACATCTGAAACATTTCCAGTAGAAACATACAGTGCAACACTCAAAAGTTGATGTAGTGCAAGGTTCTAGCAGACAAATTGATCCTGTTCAAAATTAGACTGCTTGCAGATTGTCATGCCTTTCAATAGACTAACATAAACATTATTCAAAGATGTTGTTTGACCTGAGTTTTCTGAACCATTTAGGTTTGCAAAGAATAAAAGTAATTTGGGAGCCAAATAATCAAGAAAATATTTTAAACTCCAGTGGAGAAAACACTAGTTTACCAATACTGTGCTTACAATTTTATAAAGTAAAATAAAATATTTGCAAACCAGTTTTGGTACTGAATTCATTTCTGAACTATTTTAGTAATAATAAATTGCATTCAGAATAGTTCTTATAGTCACAGATCTAAGGCTTCTTTTAGCTTTTTCATTTGCATGAGCTATTTTCATTCCGTAAGGTTTCTTTTTAGGTATGACAGAACAGAGCTATCACATCTTATACTGAAAACCGTTTATGAAATCTATTCAAGAAATTGCATGTGTCATAACATTCAGTGAAATCACTTAGCATGCAATGGTAAAATTCAATAAGGGGCTATATATAGAATGCACAAAAAAGTGTGAGAAGGGTGCTGCTTTTACTAAAATTGCATGATATTGCAGCAAGCATGCAATGAGGTCAAAACGCAAGATCCTGTTTATTAATAAGGATGGATAGCATGTGATATGCAAATTGTATGGTAATGAAGAGTTATATCCAAATTAAGTATGCAGCTGCTATTCATTAAGCTGAACAAAGGATCTGAAAGCATATCACACACTAAATAAAACCAGATTAATTACAGCAGTTGCAGGCAGGCATTATAGAATGATTATCATACAACATACGTAGGTCTAGCATGAAGGTAGCAGGGAGTACCTTTTGCTATTATTGAGCTTTTGCTGTATGATGACTGCTTCTGTCAGACTTGGATAAAGAAAGCAAGAAAGAGCAAAAGAGAAGGAGCAAATGAGAGAGAGAGAGAGAGAGAAAGAGAGAGAGAATAGATGAAAAGAACTTCAGAGGAAGAGAACTTATGGAGCTAGAATTTTTAGCAACAGGAATACCTTAAAGGGGCTTTCAAAGCAGGAAGTTCTACTGAGGTACAGATTGAATTTAAATGCTTGAATAAAGTTTTGAAGGGAGACTTGGAGCCTTTGACAGCCAATGATTATGTGATGCCTAGGTTTGTTCAAAACCTGACTTCATTCCTTGTTTTGGCTTTTGGGATTTTTCAGTCTGTATATGGATATAGGTGAAATATCACAGGCAACTTTCTCCAGATGTTTCTGCAAAGTACTGCATGCTCTGAAAAGAAGTGCTAGGAATTATGTACACGATACTTCTTTTTTCAGCAAAAGAACAGTAGGTTGGGTCTCAAGAGAACCTTTTATGGCATTGCTGGACTACACAATATGATGGGTACAATTGATTGCACATATATAGCACTAATGCCAGCTCATGAAAGGGAGGAAGTATACTTTACTAGGAAGCATGTCTTCATTTGTATGGCTGTAGCAAACCAAGATTAATAAAAGTGGTAGGTTAAGATTTGCCTCACCTACATTCTGGTTGGGTCTCTGCCAACCGTACTCTCACTCTGGCCTAAACTGAATTCACTTCTTGGTTGTACCAAGCCCAGGTTGCCTCATCCTCACATCATACCTGGATACTCCCCCACCTTGCTGCTCTGTCCCCATCAGTCTCCTACTTGGGTCATGATGACATGCAAGACCTGACATCACCACTGACCAGTAGGCCCAAGAAAAAACTGTGACACACTCACACGGCTAAGTCCAGGAAAAATAAACACCTATACAGCAAAGGGAGAGAAAAGGCAGAAAGGAGCTACTTTACCATGTCATTTAACTTCCTGTTTAGCCACATCCACCCGTGGACAGAAGAGAAAAAATAAAATATGTTTTTTTTTACCTTCTGCAGTAGGCAACCAGGGAGAGTCTTTCCCTGCCTCCTGTAGCACATCTTGAGGGCAGCATCTGGCTGCCATGGGAGGGCCTTCCCTCCCTCCAGAGGCAGAAAAAGAGCAGGCTGGCAGCTGCGGGAACAAGTCATTCAACTCCCACAGCATTTTGGAGGGGAAGAGCAAATAAGCAATGTAGCCACAGCGGTTTTTTTCCTTCAACCATGGCAGGGAAGGATTGCTCCTGCTACTGCTCTTGACAGTGCGGCAGGCACGAGAGAAAGGCAGGAAAAGCAGAGGGGAGTCTTGGGAAATCTCCTGCAACCAAAAAAACAGATAAGGCCAGTCTGCAGGTACCTCAGTGGCATCATGAAGATGGGACTACCTTAAAGGGCTGGGCCACGTCAGTGTCATAAAGAAAATAAAAAGGGAAACAAAGGAAAATAAATCAAAACAAAATAAAAATAGATTAAAAATAAAGGTCAGGGGAGCATAAGTAGGTAGCAGTGGGCCCTAGTGTAAGCCAGAAGCTTAAGATATTGTTCTTGCTCTGATTGGCAAAGGTGAATTAAATTGCAAAGGGGAGAACCCCTGTTCACTCTCTTTTTGAAGTAAAAAATGCCAGGGAAGAACAGTAAAGGCAAATGGTGAGATGTGGATTACTTGGCAGTACCTTTGCTGGTAGAGACAGAGAGGGGCCAATACAAATTCTTTCCTTTGAAGCCTACAGAAGTCCTTCTCACCTAAGCAAATGTTAAATTACCCTGTGGCTCCACTACCAGGGGTGCCATGGCTGGAAGCCAGTGATTTATCCCCTGAACTGCAGTGACATCAAGTGGACTTGGCTACAATTGCTAGGATTAGATGGATATTTCCCCAGAAAGAAAACGTTGAGTTGAATAAACCCATGGCACTTCTTGGAATCAGAACTTGGGGTGTAGTCCCAGACCCGAGCCAAAGAGGAGCAGGGGATCAATTACTAATGAACGTTTTTAAATTAGGTTTAAAAGAAAGGTTGGACATAGCAATGAGGCGAGGTTCCTACCCAAGCCACATGGCTGCTAGCACAAAGGAAAGAGCAGTTGCAGATAGATGGGAGAGCTCCTCATAGCCATAGTCTGTGGAATAGTAATGATATAGCAGTGCCAAGGACAGTATTTATAACAATATCTGCATACATTCAGTATCAGGCTGACTTAGTTGCAGGGAAATTCAGAAGATTTGTCACAATTTTATAGAGTAGAGAGGGGATTTATATATTTATATTTCTTTTTTGTGAGAACCGGGACTTCCAATCTCCTGAAGAAAGTGGACACTGCAGCTGAACCGAGCACAGGATCTCAAGCATCTGCATTGGCTTCATCAAGCACCCAGTAGAGCAGCTTATCTAAAGAAAAGGAAAACAGAACTCATGTGAGACTTATGTTATTATTCTGGCCAGAATTTAGGTGAGAGTTTGAAGTATTTTGCAAGTGAACTGAACTGAGATACAGAGTAGGGCTAGTGATTTTTTCTTTTATATCTTGCAACCTGATTTTCCTCACTTTTCCATGTTAATAGAATCTTCCTGCTTTTTTTTTTTTTACTATAATGCCATTTGTCTGTGTTTGCCATAGGGTACAAGAATTGTAATGCACTGTCAGGCCGATACAGAAAGAATCGCGGGAGAGCGGGCGAGCGCGGGAATAATTAATCGGGCCATCAACGTGCATTTGCATGTTGTGGGCACTATTAGTTTTGGGGGGGGGGGGGGGGGGGGGTTGGATGCGCATTTTTGACGCTTTACCCCTTACTGAGGAAGGGACCATAGGAAAATCCAGCTACACTGGTGAAGATTACAGTGAAAAGCCAGAAGGCAGCCCCTCGAAAAAATAATTAAAAAAACAGAGTTGAGGCAATTTGAGTGTTGGGGGTGCCCAATACATGTCTCCATCACCTGTATAAAGATGTTTTGGCATATTTTTGTGAGCAAGGAATGCTCCTGTGCCAGGTCCCTGCAAGAATCCAGTCCAGGTTTTACCTGCATCTCATTGTTCTCACACCCACACCCACCCCAGCATACTGAATGTAGGGGGATGTGACCCTG
Source organism: Rhinatrema bivittatum (assembly GCF_901001135.1). Taxonomy (NCBI): domain Eukaryota; kingdom Metazoa; phylum Chordata; class Amphibia; order Gymnophiona; family Rhinatrematidae; genus Rhinatrema; species Rhinatrema bivittatum. The sequence goes on along the minus strand of NC_042617.1, from coordinate 116,081,318 downwards.
GCAACCACAGCAGCTCGAGGAATAGCTTTGTGGGGGCTGATGCAGCCAGCATGAGAACACCAGAGGAGTAAGAGGACTAGCCCCCCCCCCCCCCCCCCCCCCCCGGGATTTTTGAGACACTACAGCTACATTACAAAATGTTGAAGTTTTACTAGAAGTGGAATGGGGAAAGCTGATGAGCACAGGAATAAGGTCAGTGGAAACTTTTAAAGTGGCACTATTTTTATGATGTATTCAGAGCAAGGAACTACTCTCTGGGGACAATGGGATTTTTGAAAAAAAGAAACAAGGGAGAAGATGGGTGTGGTTGAGCAAGGGCAGGAGTGCCATTCTGGGTCTACCTGACCACAAGGAAAAGAAAGAGAAAACTTAAAGCATCCAGCCACTATTTGAAGGGCAGCAGCCAGGGAAAGCAATGCAGTATCAATGCTAGTGTGTTCATGAGGAAATTTAAAGAGGCACAACAGGCTTTTTATTTGAAACTACCCCTGATTCCCTGCGATTTAGTGCTTCAACCGGTTCTGCAGTCACTTTCGGTTTCTATAGAAAGATTTTGAGGTGAGTTCTTGAAGACTGGTATAGAAGTTCACTTTGTTAAATTAGATGATATAATGGGGTTGGTTGCTGTACGTAATCATCCAAACCTTAAAAGGCCCGCTCACGTAAAAATTGGGAGTTATGCGTGTAGCCGGGCCTTGCGCACACCACACGCATTTTAGAACAAGTCCGGCCACACGCGTGTAGCTTCCGATACATCGCAAGTGCCAGGCCTGCTGAAAGGGGCAGGCTGGGGAGAGAGATCTGGGTGCTGAGGGGTGGGGCGGGAGGCAGACTGGGACAGCGCCATTAAATGCTGTCCTGGGGAAGCGAGGCCAGAAGCCAACCAGTGCGCAGAGATTACTTCTGCTCCAGAGGAGCAGTAAGTACAAAAATTTAAAAAATGGGAATAGGTAGGGTTAGTTTAGGGCTTGCGGAGGAGAGGGGAAGAGGGAGGAAGGATAGGATTAGGAGTAAAGAAGTTCCCTCCCAGTCCAGCACGCACAAGTTACGCCTGCCTCGGGCCTGCCTCGAGCAGGTGTAACTTTGTCAACAAAGGTAGGGGGGGATTTAGTTAGGGCTGGGGGGTGGGTTAGATAGGGGAAGGGAGGGGAAGGTGGGGAGGGGCCGGAGGGAACGGGGAAAGCCATTGGGGCTCCCCTCGGGCTCGGCGCGCAAGGGGGTGCACACATGTTATAAAATTGGTCATAGATTTGTTCGCGCCGGGTTGCATGAACAAATCTATGCCCGCGCATAAGTTTTAAAATCTGGCCCAAACTTTTTAAAATCCGGCCCATTATGTTTAGAGAGAAAGGGCAACTGAGATGTATGTTATTAAATGCTAGGTCCATCCAAAAGAGTTGGCTTACTAAACATTTAATTGTGGAAATATGTGCTGACATGATATGTATCACAAAGACCTAGCCGACACAGGAATGTGGCCATTTCACAGGTATACCCAAAAGGATTTAAAATAGTTATGCATAAACATGTGAACAAAAGGGGTAAGAACATAAGAATTGTCATATTGGGTCAGACCAAGGGTCCATCAAGCCCAATATCCTTTTTTCAAAAGTGTCCAATCCAGGCTACAAGAATCTGGCAAGTACGCAAACACTAAGTAGATCCCATGCTACTGATCTCAGTAATAGCAGTGGGTATTCCCTAAGTAAACTTAATTAATAACAGTTAATGGACTTCTTCAAGAACTTATCCAAACCTTTTTTAAACCCAGTTACACTAAGGGGAAGATTTTAAAAGATACGCACGCGGCATACATTTGTCCACGCTACCCGGCATGCGCAAATGTACGCCCTATTTTATAATGTGCACGAGCAGCCGCGCGCATGTTATAAAATCAAGGGTCTGCACACGCAAGGGGGTGCACACTAGTGCACCTTGCACGCGCCGAGCCCTCAGGGAGACCAGTTGGCTTTCCCTGTTCCCTCCCCCACCTTCTCCTCCCTTCCCCTACCTGTCCCGCCCCCAGCCCGGAAAAAAAAAACCCCATACCTTTATCTGACAAGTTACGCCGGCCAACTGCCGGCGTGCGATCCCCTGGCCCAGCAGCATTGCAGAGGCCTCTGGCCATGCCCCCACCACACCCCCAGATCACCCCACCCCCCAGACCGCCAATTCTTTCAAGCCCCAGGACTTATACACGTCCCGAGGCTTTTTGCGCATCACCGAGCCTTTTGAAAATAGGCCCGCTGAGCGTAACCCCCTTACACGCGTAAATCCTCCTGGATTTACACCCATAGAGCTTTTAAAATCTGCCCCTAACTGCACTAACCACATCCTCTGACAACAAATTCAGAGCTTAATTGTGTGTTGAGTGAAAAAAAATTTCTGCAATTAGTTTTCAATGTGCTACTTGCTAACTTCATGGAGTGGCCTCTAGTCCTTCTATTATCCCAAAGAGTAAATAACTGATTCAAATCTACTTGCTCGAGACCTCTCATGGAAGAGTTGCTGTGATTTTTAGAGTCCTTATCTTTGAAACAATTATTTGAAGAACAAGTAAAAGGATGTGAGAGCATTCTTTGTAAACTTATTGTTATCTCTCCTTGGTATTGCCCTCTGGGTTATTTGAGAACTTTTCTAGAAGAGGTTTTAAAAGTTTTATTGGCTCAGGCAATGAAATATCCCTATTTGTTAGTGATGGGGGACTTTAACCTGCAAATATATAGGGTAGACTGCTTGAAGAGGAAACAGTTTTTATCTACTTTGTTAGTGAGCGATTTGGTGCAGATAGTGTGGGAGCCTATCCATGAGAAGGGGTCATGCTTAGGTTTAATATTTGGATCTATTACAGTTTATTCTGGGTGACTTTAATAAGAACATAAGAAATTGCCATGCTGGGTCAGACCAAGGGTCCATCAAGCCCAGCATCCTGTTTCCAACAGAGGCCAAACCAGGCCACAAGAACCTGGCAATTACCCAAACACTAAGAAGATCCCATGCTACTGATGCAATTAATAGCAGTAGCTATTCCCCAAGTAAACTTGATTATTAGCCATTAATAGACTTCTCCTCCAAGAACTTATCCAAACCTTCTTTGAACCCAGCTACACTAACTGCACTAACCACATCCTCTGGCAACAAATTCCAGAGCTTTGTTGTGCATTGAGTGAAAAAGAATTTTCTCCGATTAGTCTTAAATGAGTTACTTGCTAACTTCATGGAATGCCCCCTAGTCCTTCTATTATTCGAAAGTGTAAATAACAGAGTCACATCTACTCGTTCAAGACCTCTCATGATCTTAAAGACCTCTATCATATCCCCCCTCAGCTGTCTCTTCTCCAAGCTGAACAGCCCTAACCTCTTCAGCCTTTCCTCATAGGGTTGCCCTTCTCTGTACCTTCTCCATCTCAACTATATCTTTTTTGAGATGCGGCGACCAGAATTGTACACAGTATTCAAGGTGCGGTCTCACCATGGAGCGATATAGAGGCATTATGACATTTTCCGTTTTATTAACCATTCCCTTCCTAATAATTCCTAACATTCTGTTTGCTTTTTTGACTGCTGCAGCACACTGAGCTGACAATTTTAAAATAATATCCACTATGATGCCTAGATCTTTTCCCTGGGTGGTAGTTCCTAATATGGAACCTAACATCGTGTAACTACTGCAAGGGTTATTTTTCCCTATATGCAACACCTTGCACTTGTCCACATTAAATTTCATCTATTCACTTTGATACATTAGATCGACTTTCCAACAGAAAGTTTTATTCACTGTTTGTGAATTAGGCCTTCATCCATGGGTGGCTTATGACACCCATAATGCAAGGCCATACTTTGGATCTTATATTTTCTTCTAAGACTAATCTGTTGGCTCCTGGTTCTATCTCCTCTTCTGTTTTTCTGTGAATGGACCATTTATTAATCACTTTTCTTTTAAATCATGATTTCCCACAAAATGTCCTATATGAATCTACTTATCACTCGAGGGACCTATAAAATCTAGATATTTTCTCACTAGCTATTGAATTGGACATGTTCCCTGAAGAGTTTGAAATTATGACTCCTGGTCAGCAAGTTGGCATTTGTAATAATGTTCTTGCTAATGCAATTGATAAAGTTGCTCCAGTGTACAATTGTAAATTTAATAATCATCCTTATAATCCTTGGTATCATTCAGGTCTTAGATTTCTGAAAAAGCAAGTACACCAATATGAACATTTATGCGTAAAGAGAAATCATTAGAGAGGAAAAAGCTTTAGTCTAAGGCCAATAAGCAGTAGCAACTTGAATTATTAGCTGCAAAAAAAAAATTTGTTTCACAGAAAATTCAGTTAGTTGAGTCCACCCTAATAAATTATTTAAAACTATTACTACATTATCCAATCCACCTCAATTGCCTTCATCTTATCATGTGGACTGTTTAGCAAGCTCTTTTGTGTGTCTTTATTTTTTGATAAAGTTAATATTATTTGTAATAGCTTTATAATCCCATCAGTAATGATTCTATTTTAGCTTCTTCCGCAATCTGTGAACTCTCCTTTCAATTTTCTTCATTTAATCCAATCTCTCTCTGTGGGTATTGGGCTTTTATTGAAATCATTACACCTTATGACTTCTAAGTTGGACCCAATGCCTTCTAAATTACTGAAAAATCCAGTTTTTGCCCTCTCAAGTCCAATTTCTTGCATTGTTAACAATTCATTGTCTTCTGGAATTTTCCCTGATCAATTGAAAATTACCAGAGTTCATTCCCTTCTTAAAAAAGAATCTTTAGACCCTAACATTTTATCTAACTACAGGTCTGTTTCCAAATTAACTATGCTATCTAAAATTATTGAGAAGGTAGTCTTTGACCAATTGACTGATTTTGTTAATAAAACTGTCTTACATCCTTCTCAATTTGGTTTTCACAGAGCTCATAGCACTGAGACTGCATTGTTGGCTTTAGTAAATGATATTAGACCTAGAGTAACTTAGACTCAGGGAAGGTCATGGTCACTGTCTTTTTAGGGAAAATGATTAAAGATGGGTGGAATAAAAGAAGGGAAGATGTGCAGTTATTGATGGATGCGTGGTATGATTTGTTAAAAAGTTACTAGGATGTTAAATTGATGAAATGCACATACAAGAATATATCTCTCCTTAGTTTACGCCAAAATTGGCAAATAAGAAATGTGGGTTGCATAGGCTGGAGTGAAGATGGAGAAAAACTGGTTTGCAGAAAAAAAGATTGAACTGGCATAGGTCCATTTTAGATAGATTGTACAGGTAAAAAGGAAATATTACTCTGTGGTTATTGAGAAGGCAGATAATAACCATAGGATGATGTTTAATTTGGTAAAATCTTTGTTAGGTTATGGTGTAAAGAAATATCTAGTATATGAGGATTTGCTTGGTTGTGAGAGTATGGCTGCCTTTGTTGTGAAAAGGTTGTTCATTTGAAAAAGGAATGTGAGAGATGTCTGACTGCAAATGATGATTTGGGGATTCATGGGGAGTTGGTCGCATCCCATGTTAGTGGGGACCAGGAAAATATGAAGGAATTTGCCTTTGTGACTTTTGTGTATCTAAAGTCATATTTGAAATTAATTAGGAAATCCTATTTCCCACTGGATCCACGTCCTTCCTATTTGATTAATGGTTTACCTGATAAGGTATTTTTGGGTTTATGGAAATTAGTTAATTTCTCTTTGATTGAGGGGCTGGTCCCTGGCGTATTAAAAACAACTGTGATTACTCTGTCATAAAGGATAGTAAATTGGATTCAAGAGATTGTAAAAACTATAAGCCTGTGTCTAATTTATCCTTAGTGGGAAAATTATTGCAGAAGATTTCCAATATTTTGGAAGATACTAGGAAGTTGAATGGGGAGCAAGCTGGATTTAGATGAGGTTCTAGTATGGAAATCATCATAGTAGCTTAAATAGAGCAAGTACTACCCTAGTAAGACATTGATCAGCTGGTTTTGGTAGTGTCCCTTGATTTATCCAGAGCATTTGATTTCCAGGAGCGTGGGATAGTGTTAGCTAGGGATGTAAATCGGGCTTCGGACAATTGAAAATATCGTACGATATTTTCAAAATCATCAAAAATCAGGGGCTCCGGGGGCGAAGTTCCAAGATGGCAGCTCTGTGAGAAGTGAGAGAAGGACACTTTTACTAAACGTTCTCTTTTCCTTTTGAAATAAGTTTCCAATGCTGCATACGAAGCAAAAGGCTCGGCTCCGTGAGATGAGGATAGAGTCATTGGCTATTTGTTCAAAATTTGTACTTAGATACCCTTGTAAGTGCATTGTTAAATATCATGGATTAGTCTATGTCTTTTTTGAACCATCTCAACTCCGTTTCTTTTTAGATTCACACCCTAATGCAGCAATAACAGTCCAGGAGGCTTAAGTAGGCAGAACATAGCCGCCGTTTATTTTCTTTTTTCCTTTTCCTAATATTTGAATCGCTTAAGAATCTGTTTAAAATCCGCCCCCTTTAAATTCTTATTATGAAGATAGTACTCACAATTGTAAATGATAATTGATTCCAGTAGAAATTTCTGAGTTAACTTAGTATTGTGATACATCTGTTTTTTCCATTCACAAATGTTATTTTGTGTTATTAAGTTAAAACTCAATAAAAATAAAAATAAAATTAAAAAAAAAAAAAACCGGGGGCTCCCCCAAAACGATAGGAAAACCCCACGACATTGTTCGTGGGGGTTCTCTTATCATTTTGGGGGAGGGCGGGAAAAATGGCACACAAAATAACCCCTAAACCCACCCCGACCCTTTAAAACTAATCTCTTAGCTTCCCCCACCCTCCCAACCCTCCCAAAAACTTTTTACAGATACCTGGTGGTCCAGTGGGGGTCCCGGGAGCAATCTCCCGCTCCCGGGCCGTCAGCTGCCACTAATCAAAATAGCGCCGATGGCCCTTTGCCCTTACCATGTGACAGGGTGTCCGTGCCATTGGCCGGCCCCTGTCACATGGTAGGAGCACTGGATGGCCCGCACCATTTTTAAAGATGGCGCCGGCCATCCAGTGCTCCCTCCTGGGATTGCTCCTGGGACCCCCACTGGACCACCAGGTATCTGTAAAATGTTTTTGGGGGGGTTCGGGAGGGTGGGGGAAGCTAAGGGATTAGTTTTAAAGGGTCGGGGTGAGTTTTTTGTTTATCAGCTCGGGGGCAGCCGATAAACAAAACCGCGATCGGGCCGGACGAAAAAAAACACGATGTGAATTGGAACCGGAATCCGAACTGATTCCGGTTCCGATTCACATCTCTAGTAGCTCGCTGTATGGAAGTGGGAATAGACAGGCAGATTTTGAGATGAATTAATTTCTTCTTACAAGGGCATTTGCAGATGGTTAATTTTCAAGAGTCATGTTCCTCCTTAATGGAAGTGACGTATGGGGTGTCCCAGAGATTATCTTTGTTCTTACTTCTTTTTAATGTGTATTTAGCTCCCCTGGGGAAATTGATTCATATCTTTGATTTTATTCCATTTATATATGCAGACTTCATTATGTGGTGGCCTCATTAGAGCATGAAAGAGATGAAATGATAGAGCACCTGAATGATTACCTAAAGGCAGTTGGGGATTGGCCAGCAGAAAGTAAGTTAATGGTGGACCCAAATAGAATTGAGGTATTGCAGGCTGGGGCTGTAGTTGATAATTACAGATTAAACATCGGAGTAGAGGATTTGGTTACGATAGAGGAAAAGAAATCTTGAGGAGTCAGATTAGATTATAATTTGACTAATGAAAAGCAGATGCAGCTGGTAGTACATAATGCTTAGCTGTGATTGAAATGGGTGAGGCAACAGAAGCCATTTCCGGAATTTAGTTTTAAGATCTGTGGTGTTTCCATTATTTATTTATTTATTTATTTATTTATTTATTTATTTATTTAACACTTTTCTATACCGACCTTCATGAAAAAATTTCATATCAGATTGGTTTACATGTAACAAAGGGTATAACTTAAACATAATCAATTAACCAGAAGCGGAAGTTACATATAACAAGGGTAAGTAACTTGGGGGCTAGGCAAGTCAGAGGTAAAGGACAGTGTAACTGAAGAGAACTGGAAAAGGCAATGAAACAAAAGAAACAGCGGCTTAATTATAACGTCAAAACATGGCGGGGCGTTAGCCAGGAACGCAGAGTTCTGTCTGGTTGACAATTAATGGTTTAGAAAGTTAGGGGAAGGCTTGGAGGAAGAGCCAGGTCTTAAGTTTTTTTCGGAAGGTTCGAGGGCAAGGTTCTAGTCTGAGGTCCGTGGCATATTGTTCCAGATGGTTGGACCCGCTGTAGAGAATGCTCGTTCTTTGGTGGATGATAGGCGCGTGGATTTCGTTGGGGGAACTTGCAGGGTACCTTTGTACGCTTCTCTTATAGGTCTTGAGGATGAATATAATTTGAGAGGAATCTGGAGGTCTAGTTGTTGCTGATTGTATATGGTTTTATGAATTGTGGTGAGGGCCTTGTGCAATATTCTATATTTTATTGGCAGCCAGTGAAGGTTCCGTAGTATGGGAGTGATGTGTGATCCTCTGTTGGTGTTGGTTAGGATTCTGGCTGCCGCATTCTGGAGCATCTGTAATGGTTTCATAGAGGAGATTGTTGATAAATAACTGGAGTGCCCTTTACTTGGGCTTACCTGGGAGGGTTTTAAGGAAACTACAGGTAATACAAAATACATCTACAAGCATTGTGTGTGGAAGATCTAGGAAGGATGCAGCAGCTCCCTTTTTGAGGAAGCTACATTGGCTATCAATTAAATCACATTGTGCATGGTTTGGGCATTCAAGATTTTGAGAGGGGTTTGATCCCAGCAGTTATCAAACCAGTTGAGTTGGAGATGTTCAAATTGCCCATTAAGATCCAGTCAGTAATTTATGCAGCACCTCCTCCCACTGAAAGCCTTCTATCACATAAGAATTGGGCTTTTTCTCCATTAGTTCTAGTATCGTGGAATAAGTTTCTTAGGCAACTAAAAACCTGATTGATGATTTCTGGAGAGTAGGAGGAGGGTGGGGAAGAGATGCTATATGGTTTTGATGCTTGGAGATTATTTTTAATAATGATAACTAGATGGTCCAGTTGTGATGTTGGAGAATTATATTTTAATTTTATTTAGTTTTTATATCTTGTAGTTTGATATTATAATTTTGTATATCACTTTGGGTGATTTATTGAATACTGTAAAGCGATTAATAAATATTTTAAAATAAATAAATAAACAGCCTTTTCTGGAAGTATTGTTTAAAGAGAAAATATTTGTTGAGAGGTGTCAAGTATCTGTTATATTGTTTATTGCCAGACTTTTTAATATATTTTATTTTTTCTAGTAAAATAAAACTGTTAAAAACATTTTTAATTATATCACTATTGAATTTTACACATTTTACAATGTAAAAAAACAAAGAAAAGTAGCTAATACTCCAGTAAAAATTATATCTGTTGCACTGGAGGTGGACCCTTGGCCTGGTGCAGGATTGGTACGGCCCTCTGGTTGGACCCGGAGAGCACCTGCCACCAGGAGGCGAAGCACAGGAGGAGACAGAGGCTAAGAAAATAAGAACATAAGAAATTGCCATGCTGGGTCAGACCAAGGGTCCATCAAGCCAGGCATCCTGTTTCCAACAGAGGCCAAACCAGGCCACAAGAACCTGGCAATTATCCAAACACTAAGAAGATCCCATGCTACTGATGCAATTAATAGCAGTGGCTATTCCCTAAGTAAACTTAATTAATAGCGGTTAATGGACTTCTCCTCCAAGAACTTATCCAAACCTTTTTTGAACCCAGCGACACTAACTGCACTAACCACATCCTCTGGCAACAAATTCCAGAGCTTTATTGTGTGTTGAGTGAAAAAGAATTTTCTCTGATTAGTCTTAAATGTGCTACTTGCTAACTTCATGGAATGCCCCCTAGTCTTTCTATTATTCGAAAGTGTAAATAACCGTGTCACATCTACTTGTTCAAGACCTCTCATGATCTTAAAGACCTCTATCATATCCCCCCTCAGCCATCTCTTCTCCAAGCTGAACAGCCCTAACCTCTTCAGCCTTTCCTCATAGGGGAGCTGTTCCATTCCCTTTATCATTTTGGTTGCCCTTCTCTGTACTTTCTCCATCACAACTATATCTTTTTTGAGATGCGGCAACCAGAATTGTACACAGTATTCAAGGTGCGGTCTCACCATGGAGCGATATAGAGGCATTATGACATTTTCCATTTTATTAACCAATCCCTTCCTAATAATTCCTAACATTCTGCTTGCTTTTTTGACTGCTGCAGTGCACTGAGCCGACGATTTTAAAGTATTATCCACTATGATGCCTAGATCTTTTTCCTGGGTGGTAGCTCCTAATATGGAACCTAACATCGTGTAATTACAGCAAGGGTTATTTTTCCCTATATGCAACACCTTGCACTTGTCCACATTAAATTTCATCTGCCATTTGGATGCCCAATCTTCCAGTCTTGCAAGGTCCTCCTGTAATGTATCACAGTCTGCTTGTGATTTAACTACTCTGAATAATTTTGTATCATCCGCAAATTTGATATCCTCACTCATCGTATTCCTTTCCAGATCATATATATATATATATTGAAAAGCACCGGTCCAAGTACAGATCCCTGAGACACTCCACTGTTTACCCATTTCCACTGAGAAAATTGACCGTTTAAACCTACTCTCTGTTTCCTGTCTTTTAACCAGTTTGTAATCCATGAAAGGACATCGCCTCCTTTCCCATGACTTTTTAGTTTTCGTAGAAGCCTCTCATGAGGGAATTTGTCAAAGGTCAGGCTAGCTGGAGTTTCACCAATATTGGTGAAGCTCCAGCTCGGGTAGGAGCACAAGATGGTGGTAGGCCATCCATTGCTCCTACCATGTGACAGGAGCTGACCAATGGCACTGGTAGCCCCTGTGACATAGTAGGTCAAAGGCTATCGGTGCCATTTTGAAACCGGCAGCCGAGGGTATGAGTGCAGAAGTTGGCTCCCGGACCCCCCTCTGGACCACCGGGGAGTTTTGGTAAGTCTTGGGGGGGTCAGGAGGGTGGGGGGTTGTTTAAATTGGCTCCTTTAGACAGCCAAATAATTCGGCAAAATTGTTGTATTCATGGGGAATCGCAATACGTTTCGCTTCCCCACGAATACAACGAATATGGCCCTATATGTTGCGGATTACCAATTCGTAGGAAATGATTGCACACCCCTACAAGACACTAGAACACAGAAGGCAAACTAGAGTCACCGGAGTGTACGACCCGATTGCCAAGGGAACAGGCCTGGCCTTTATATACACGGGAGCTGTGTTGTCATCAGAGGGCAACGGGTTGGAGTTTCCCACTCTGGTGTCTTTAAATACCAAGACGTCAGCCACGCATGCGCCTAGGGGCTGGGCCGAGGAGCAGGACAACGTGGAGCCCCTGAGGGAGCTCCGCTGTGAGGCTGGTGTCGGAGACAGTGAGCGAGGGAGCCGGGGACACCGCGAACTTGCTGCAGCGGCAGAGGGAGTGAGGTTGGAGCTGGTAGACGGATGGGAGAGGTGAGCAGAACTGGCCGCGGAGCAGACGTGGCTGGGAAGCGCAACAACACCACCATAATACAGAGTATTAATTCCATTACTATCGCTAATACAAGTCCCCGTAAAAGAGGGTGAATACAAAACAACTAAAAAAAGAAAGAAAATAGTTCCCAATAAGAATCCAGTGCTGCCTTTACACAACTTTAAATGTCCTAATTACCTAAAGTTGCTCTACATTATCAACCTTATCTAACAAAAATCTACATGGACAGGGTCAAAAAAAAAAATTCTTCTAAAGTTACAGATGGAAATTCTAATCTGTTAAAGCCTATTGTTAGTTCTAATGTCTACTTTTGTAGATGCCCTCACTATATCTGATCATCGTATGGCATTAGTACAGGGTGGCCTATGGAAAAGTAGCCCTCCTCCAATAGCGAGCGCGGAGGTGCGGTCGCTACTGACAGGAGTTGTGAGCTCTTGGATCTCCACGCCGCTCAGGGAGGAGCCCTGAGAGCACAGCGAGAGGTGAGCTGAGCAAACACGGGCAGAGCAGAGTAAGGCTGGATGAAGACAAGGATAACTAAAAGTCTGACCTGCACACTTCAGGAAGACCAACAACGCAATGGTGGATCGTTGAATGGTCTTCCGACCATTCCAAGCCCTTTCGGACCTGCCACTGGGTAACAGCAAGAAGCAGCAGGCCGGACAGAGGACAGCAGACGGAGGCCTTGAAACATGAAAGACTCAGATGTGAAGCTTGGAGACGTGAGGACTCAGACAAGAAGCATGGAAGCTCAGACAAAGAACTTGGAGCATAAAAGCTCAGGAACAAGGTTCAGGAACAAAGTCTAGTACTGGGTTGAGGCTGCGACGCAGCACACCCTACACAGCCCACCACAGGGTGAACCCACAGGACTGGTCGTGGACCATGCTTGAGTGCGAGGCAGACTCCAGACAGATACATGGAAGATGAAGCTGGTAACATGGAGAAGAATCAGTAGAAGCCTGTACCGCGGCGCGCCCTACACAGCTGCCCATGGCTGGTCACGGACCACACTGAAGTGGAACAGGTTCAGTCAGAGTCTTAGGCATGGACGGAGCAGCCCCAAGAACATCTGAGGGCCGGAACGAAGTCAGGACACAGGGCCAAGACGAGACTTTTATTTATTTATTTATTTGAGTTTTTCTATACCGGCATTCACGGAGATTCGTATCATGTCGGTTTACATAAAACAGGGGTGATCAATACATTATAAACGTGTATAAATATAACATGAGTATACATTTTATATATTTACAAATTATAACAAGTTATAACAGTGCGCAGAAAAAATCAGTTACAATAAAACAAGGATGGTTCTAACTGGGAAAAGAAGAAGAATAAGACGATAGAAATTTAACAAGAATAAGAACGTGTAGTGTTTGGTATGTCCGAATCAGTTTAGTGGGAGATAGACCGTCTTTCTGTATTTGGTGAGATCATCAGTCAGAGTCCGGAAAGGCTTTCTTGAACATGTCATGTCTTAAGCCATGTCTTAAGTCTCTTTCTGAAGGTTGGAAGACATGGTTCCTGTCGTAATTCTAAGGGGATTGAGTTCCATAGTGAGGGGCCTGCTGTAGAGAAGGCCCTGTCTCTCAGGGTTATGTGTTGGGTGGTATTGGCGTGTGGTACCTGTAGAAGTTCTCTGTACACTTCTCTAGTGGGTCTGTTGGAGGAGTGTTTTTTTAAGTGCTATTTGTAGATGGAGTGGAGCTAGTCCATGGATATTTTTGAAGATTGTGGTTAGGGATTTATGGATTATCCTGAAGTGGATTGGCAGCCAGTGAAGGTCTTTAAGGACCGGCGTGATGTGATCTCTTCTTTTCTTGTTAGTTAGGATTCTTGCTGCCGTGTTTTGAATCATTTGGAGAGGTTTGGTATGGGATGATGGGAGGCCTAGTAGTATAGCGTTGCAATAATCTATTTTCGCAAAGATTATTGCTTGGAGCACTGTTCTATAATCATGGAAATGAAATAGAGGTTTTATTCTTTTTAATGTGTGTAGTTTGTGGAAGCAGTCTTTAGTTGTTTGCTTAATAAATGCTTTTAGGTTTAGTCTGTTGTCTATGGATACTCCTAGATCTCTTACTTTTGATATTTGTAAGTTGGCTGGCGGGTTCGTAGTGATTTTGCAGTTATCCAGTGAGATTAGCAGGAATTCACTTTTTGATTGGCTTTAAACAGGGAACGCTTGGCTTTAAACAGGGAACGCAGGACCAAGACGAGACTTGGCTTTAAACAGGAGACACAGAACCAAGACGAGACTTGGCTTCGGGAAAGGCTGACCCTCTGGAGACTTGAGCTGCAGATGAGAAGACAGGCAATGTGCCACAAGGAGACGAGATCACCACATGGCATGCCAGGAAGGGTGGCATCAAGGAACCAAGAAACTGGACACAGAGGTGAAGACAAGGCATCAAGAAGAAACATCAGGAGCCAGGAAATTCGGACATCAGGAACATGGAACATCTGGAAATATGAATGAAGGAGTTCCGACAGAGGACAAGTCTAGGAACATCAAGACGAGGAGACCAGGAACATGAAGAACACTGAACACGAAGCCATCTACACAGATGAAGACCACGGAGGACCTGGACTTGTCATGGAGCACAAACAACTGTGGAACCCGATCCAAAGGCCAAGAGTGACTGAAGAGAAGTCCTGCTATAGGGCTGGAACAGGAAATGAAGATCAGCTGGCTTCCAGTGGGGCTGCGGGCTTTTCCCGCTGCTGGCCCATTAAATGGAGTTGAAGAAGCGCTCGCCAGTGCCTAGGAAGGCCCAGGGACAGGAAACAGGACCCTGGACAGCAGCGTCCCTGCCACACAGGAAGCAGACGGAGGAGGAGCAGGCCCTGATGAAGAGGATCCAGGGCAGCTCCATGCCGTGAAGTACACTGAGAACTGTGGCCTCTAGGCCTCAGAGAAGATGAAGACATTGGCAGCAATGCGGCCTCTGGGCCGCTTGAGAGCAGCAGCTGCTGCCGCACTGGGAGATACAGGGGCGGCTCCAAGCCGCAGGAAAGCATCGGGGATGTCGGCGGCCTGGCCAGCCACCGGAGCAGCAGCAGCAGCAGCAGAGAAGTCAGCAGAGGTAGGTGGAGAAGCCTGCTCATGGGATGGGCACCACAAGTAGGAATCGTAACATCAGTGCATTGGAGGCAGGCTACTTTTCCATGGACCACCCTCTATAACTACTGTATGGGTGTGTCAGTGATCCTAGTGGGTGGTCACAAGAAGGTTTTGGATGACAAAAATATTTAAGGGGACAATGTGTGACAGAGGCCCAAAAATAGGTCCTGCTCACTAGAAATTTAGCTTGAGGTAAATGTCATGGGAAGTCACATAACCTCTAATTTTGGGTTATGGTAATGGGTTTTTGTGGCAGAGGTTTATTAAGGGGATTTGGTGGTATATTCTTTTAAGGGAGTGTTATGAGGGAGAACCACAAGGGGGAGCTTTTTTTTTTAGTTTTAGAAAGTGGTGGTCAGAGTAGGAATTGTTAAGTGACAGAGAGGAAAGGAAGGGAAAGTGGTGAGAATGGTGAGTAACTGAAATGGAAGGGAATGAATGAATGGAAAGAAGAAGATGAGTGACAGAGGGAGGTGATGAGTGTCAGGGAAGGGAATGAGTGGGAGGGAGGGGTGAGTGACTGAGAGGGAAAGGGATTGAGTGAGAGGTGAGAGACAGAGGGGAGTGAATGGGAGTCATAGTGAGTGACTGAGAGGGAAGGGGGAGGAATGGAAGGGGAGGGAAGGGAAGGGAAACAAAGGGAGTGAATGGGAGGGAGGGAGAAAATGATGGATGAGTGGGAATGAGGGGTAACTGAGAGGTAAAAGTGAGAACGAAGCAAGGAAAAGGGTGAGTGGAAGTGAGCAGGTGGGTGACAGAGGGAGGGTCAGGGGATTGAATAGGAGGGTGAATAACAAAGGGGAGAGAAGAGGGTGAGTGACAGAGAGAATGGTAGAGGTTGAGGGTGTTGAATGATTGAGAAGGTAGGAGGGTGAATGAGAGGGTGAGTGAGAAGGGAGGGGTTGAATGACTGAAAGTGAGTGAGAGGGAAGGGAAAAGGGAGGGAGGATGTAGAACAGGGGTAGAAGGGTTCATGAGTGTGTATGTGTGTGTGTGTGTGTGTGTGTGTGTGTGCGCGTGTGAATGAGTGTGTGTATATGAGAGAGAAAGGAGGATGTTTGTGTGTACCCTCCTCTCCTTCCCCTTACTATTCCTCTACAATCTCAGGGTGACTGAAAATGAAAAGTTTCCAGGTATGGGGGAGATTTTTTTTTTTTTTTTAATCATAATTAGTTTTAATTTTGGGGTGTTTGATATGTCTGCTGTTTTGAAATATTTGATTGATTTTGGGGAAATGTTTTACGTTTTTTATTCTTATTCTTCATAATTATTACGTGGTGTTCTATTTGTCATCTGTTTTGAAATATTCCTTTTAATAGCATGGTTTCCTCACTTATGAATGATTTATATTTCTTGACTTTGTTTTATGAGGAATGATGATATTTCTGTTTGCACTGCATATGAGTCTGGCTTTCAGTGGTTTCCAGTCCACATTTTTGGTTGCATCTTACTCGATGGCCTGAATTTGTGACTGAGGTGAGGTAGTCTTGCTGGCTAGGAAAATGCCTGTTAGGTTGAAGATTTTTCTGATTTTGGTAGAGGCTGGGATCCATGATTAAAGGGCTCCTCAGGTGCTAAAAATGATGGGGGCTTAAGCCTGCTGGATACTGAAATGCCTACTAGCAAGTGCTGGGGATATGATTTTTGGGTCAAGAAGCTCCAAGGGTGGGGGAGACTCCCCCCTCAGTCCTTGTTGCGCTCGATGACTTGTAATGTGGCCCCAGCACAAAAAAGTGTGCCGACCCCTTGTTTAGAGGCCTGTGGCAGAGATTACATGAAGGAACTTTTATTAAATACTTATGGGCCAGGTGGTGGCTGAGATAGTACAAGGGCTTTTAATTGGCCTCCACAGGCCACTGGGATATTATTGAGGATGCTGGAATGCATGATAATCGGACTTGTGTCCCTTTTTAAACCAGCCACCTGGGAGCATTATGAGGCACCATTGCCTGGTGATGGACCCAGGGGAAATTAGCTACACTTCTTGTGATGTAGCTGACTTTCCTGGAGTAACAAAGTTTTTAAGTTTTTTTTATGAGCTGCACTATTGGTTTGCTTGGTAATGAGCTACTTTGTATGCATTCCAGTGCGTCGCTGCTCATTATATTTACCTTGTGTTATGCCCAATTTATATGTGAGGTAGGCTACGAAATCCCCCAATAATGTGCATTTTTGGCAAATAATGAGCAATATTTGGGAAATATTTTGCATTATTTGCTGATACCTCACATTATTGTGATTTTGCACCTTAGTAAATAAGCCCCTAAATCTGCAGCTTTTATAGACAGCTAACAAATATCTTGTGACATTTAGAGAGCTTCACATTAATGCGTAATACATTGTACGTGGTAAAGGTATGCCAATTAAGGAGACAGCTTTAAAACGATCTGCCTAGGTGCAAAATCCACAGGTACATATGTATTTTCCCCTTGAAAACTGCTACAAGATACAAAGTACCCATGGTCTCGTATACCTATTTTAATCTGCATTTACATTTTCTATGGAAAAATAATGGATGTAGATTTAAGAATACAATCTGTGCACATTATTTTCAAATCCCACCCAAAGCACTCAGCCCGGGAACGTTGCCTTTCAATCCAGCTAAAAATACACATGATACAGACTCTGAGCGTCATTTCCCTCACACTGAATGAGGGTGATTTTCAGACAACCAATTAACTCAGGTATGTTTACCCAGGCAAGGTAAATGGCTTTGAAAATTGACCAATTACTAAATATTTTGAACAGAAGATATCCTCTGCCATGTGTTAGGCAAACATATCCTCGTACCTATTATGCCAACCTTGACTTACTTATGCAGCAACCACAAAAAGAGGAAAGAAACTGGCAAGAGTGGACATTGGACATTCTACAATTTCAACCCAAATCTGTGCCATTGTTAGAAATCATTGGCTGATTTTAAACAGTCATCCCGTGCTCACTGAACCTCTGAGGTTCACCTTCTCTCAAGGTAAAAATAGTGAAGAACAGATCATTTGGTCCACATTGGACCAAGAGACAAGTGAACGGAAGACAGATTGCAAACCAATATTTATTTATTTATTTATTTTAAGTTTTTCTATACCGGCATTCGCAATAGATATCGCATCATGTCGGTTTACAATTAACAAGTAGATAGGTAACAAAAAAAGGTAAGAAACATTTATCTTATTAATAATAATAATAATCGTTGTAGTAATAATAATAATAATAATAATAATAATAATAATATGCAGTCAGTGCCAGATGTTTTCATTTAGATTGCAAGGTGACCAAGTAACATCTCCGATGGGTCAAAGTATTACCATCAGACAACGCTGGGAATGTACATCTACGCTTCTATTTTGTCTCATTATGTGTCCATGTATTTTGCAGTATGTAGGTAAGACCAAGCAAATGTTACAGACCAAGCTTATTGAGCATAGGAGTTGCTTGAAGACAAAAAGACAGGAGACCCCCTTTGGTTTCACATTTTACACAGATGGGTCATTTATTCGAGGATATAAAATGGACTATATTAGATCATATATGTGCTCATTGGCGGGGACAGGGTCAAAGGGAAAAAGAATGGACTTATCGTATGCGATCTGTTCACCCTGGTGGGTTAAATTCTGAAATGAAATGGAGTTTATTACTTTAAAGTTAGGAAGTTTACGTTTCCTTACGTTCTGCATTCTTAAATGCATTTGTCATCATGACGTGTTTCAACATGCCCACTGTAGAGTGTGAAAGCTTAAGACAAGCAGTAAGTTCTGTGCTACCAGGAACTGACTGTTCAAAACTGATGTTGCACTTACAGTGACAAAGATCTCTAGTGTCTCCTATTTGTGCTTTTCGGTCATATTTGGGAAAGTTTCAAGAGCAAGAGCAGCGTTTCGTGCAGCATGCGAAGTGAGCTCCTGAAGCAGCGTTAGCAAAACGTGAAATCATGTTGGTCTGTTGCCAGATTCAAGGAAATTTTAAATATTTTTTCTGCATAATAAAATGAAAAAAGTGTGCATAACGGACCAACTGATTAGTGGTGACCCATAGTATTTGAAAAACAGATATGAGTAAACATACACAGGTGGTATGATGGTCCCTATTCATTGTTTTAAAATATTGTGGTGCTGTTATTTGAAAATTGACCACTATGATTTTATTGCATGGCATCTGTGCACAAATTATTCTTATTGAATCTGGTGTTACTAGCTTGTTTTATAACATGCAACTCTTTTTCTTCCTCTAGCAGTTTTATGATTTAACACCCTTTATTGACCAGACCCCTTAGGGCCTGATTCATTAAGGCTTCCCTCTCATTTTATGACCATGGGAGCAAAATGTTTACTGAATCAGGTCCTAGTCTATAATATAAATCCTTTAAGGAAACAGGAGTATATCACGCTCAATAAAATGCAGAGCTTTGAATTTACTCTCCTGCCCTTGGACAAACTATTCAGGCTTTCAGTTTGCACACTTTTGTAAATCTAGGATCATTTGAAAATTGTTTCCTTTCAACAGTTTTTTTGGTCCTAACGAAAGGCAGTGCTGCGGCACGCTTTCTCCGCCCTGCTGGCAGCGCAGATGTGCCAGTTGTATTCTCAAGGCATGGTTTCTGCCTTGGGATCAAATGTTAGCACTTTAAAAGCTAAAGTTTGATGTGGTTGAACAACTGTCTATAACATGCATTAAGCTCTTACCCAGTATTGTATTTAATTTCACACTGACTCAAGGCATTGCTCCTGAATGGATTACAGCAGGGGGCTACCATTGTCTCACTCAACCGTACTGGATAAAGAAATCCTTAGGCTGTAATGCTGTTCTAGCACAGTTCATGTAGAGTAACACTTAAAGTGTATATTTATCCTTATTGAAAACATTTTTGCTTTGCCTGAAATGCATCTGAAACTAGCATTGAAAAGATAGAAAATATGGCTAACACTAATATTTGGCTTATGCCATTATTTTTGTAATTGTATTCGTAACATTTATACCTGCACCCTCTCTTGTACTGCAAGACACGGCATGCTCTGGGAGAATTGTAAACCTCAAGCAAAATAAGTGCAAAAAGCCTGTAAGTCAGGCTGCTTGCATAATTTGAACTACTGTAGTGTATCTTTTGTGCAAGAATTTGGAGAGTAGTTTCCAAGTGATCAAGCAGGTAGACCACAGAGTTAGGAAGCTAGCAGAGATGGAATTTGTACTCTGCCACCCCTAGGAACTATGAGTGCGAGCACTGTGCCGCCATCCCCCTGGCCCTGGACCTCAAGTTTTCTGAAGCCTCTCCCTAGAAGATCTGTTTCTTGAGGACCTGATTTTTTGCACCCCCCCAATTCTTTCCCTCCTGCTACTCTTCCATTGACCTTTGATCTCTGGCAGGTGCTGCTGTTGAGATAAGGCAGTGTGTGCATAGGGACTCTGACTGCCCACAGCCCCCACGCTCACAGGCACCGTAGTGGAACACCACCTCTGGGCTTCCCTGCGGCAGGCGCTGGCCTGGAAGCACAGGGCTAAAGGCCGACTCAGTCCCCCATGTGCACGCTTCCTTGTCAGAACAGCAGCACCAGCCAGAGGTCTGAGAGCGGGGCAGGGCAGGCGATAGCAGCAGCAAAATAAGCAGAGGACCAGCAGGAGAGCAGGTCTGGGATTGGAAGCCTGCGAGGTGACGAGGGCCTGGAAGTTTGCTGCAGTAGGTAAAGGCCAAGTGTGCATCAGGCATAAATCCAGGCCTGGCAGCTATGTCTCATTTGAAAATAGCTACACAAGGTGTGGATAAATCTAGCTGCCCAGTTTCTATACTTAGGTGCTCTAAATATAGATATTCTGAAGGGCATAACTTGTTGGCGGAAGGGGAGAAACCATGTTCATAT
Organism: Rhinatrema bivittatum; assembly: GCF_901001135.1. Lineage (NCBI taxonomy): Eukaryota > Metazoa > Chordata > Amphibia > Gymnophiona > Rhinatrematidae > Rhinatrema > Rhinatrema bivittatum. The sequence goes on along the minus strand of NC_042617.1, from coordinate 116,060,756 downwards.
AACGAGAATGCAAAGATACACATGCACGTTTCCCCATCCACAGATATAGCAGGGGCAAAGTACATGGATACTTTTATATTTATGTACCTTTAATGAATTTCCAAAAAGAAACCACCCACATAGTTTCTCTTTCAGAATTTATTAAAGGAACTCAGGTAGAAAAGTTCCTTCATCTTTTGCCAATATGCAGCTTTGGAAAACTTCTCCCCCTAATTTCTTGCTTCTTCCATAGGAGAAAAAAAAAAAATCTCCACAGCACAAAATCATTCCAGGAAAATCCTGAGCAAAAACGTACTTTGGCATTTGAACCTGGTTCTTAAAATTAGCACTTCTGGTCTAAAGTTCTCCAGCACTTTTTTTTTTTAGACATTTTTGCTTCTACAATTCTTTCCTGTGGTTTTTGGCCCTTCCTGAATTTGCCGGAAATAAAATCCTTGGGGGGAAAATGTGCTATTTCAAAATATGTTGAAGCAAGCTGACTTGTGGGCTTTTTTTTTTTTGTACCTTCTTGCCATGCCTCTGCCTGAAACTTGCATCTGGCCCTTTGTGCCTGCAGGCATTTTGCTATCTGAGAAAATGCGTTTAGCATCCTGGTAAAATAATACCATGGGGGCATTGTCAGGCACAAATGTGTTATGCAGCATGCAGTAATGGGGAAAGCTTCCTCTCGAGTTCAGTACAAGCTCCAGGTCCAAGCATGGAAGATTATGATCAAATGAACCCTCTGTTTACGATGTGTGTTATCACATTAATATTTGGCAATAGACAGGGCAACTTTCAAAGCCATGTATTTAAGTAAAGCAATATTTTACCTGCAACAATGGCCCTTTTGAAAATTTCCCGTCCAGTGTGCGTGTAAGTTTACGTGCATACACGAATTATGTGCACACCAGGAGAGGCGTTCCGGGGGTGGGAGCGGAGTCTGGTCAGGGTCAGGATTTACGCACAGGGATGGTGACTTTAAAACGTGCCTGTGGGAGCGTACACGCATGCATATGTGTGCGAGACTGCAAATATGCCAACATTTTCAATCGCGTGCACAGTTGCGCACTAAAAGGTGAATTTTAAAAGCCCAGTGCATTCATTAATTAGGAGATGCGTAAATAAGTCGGGCTTATGAGCACTGAGCAGATTTTAAAAGCCTATGGAATATGCACATATCACCCGCAGCACGCACATCTTGAAAGTTTTCAAAAAGGAGCGGGGCATGGGTGTGGTCTGGGCAGGGAATGGGCATGAACATAAGATGTGTGTGTAAACACTTGTACGATCCGGCGCACGCCGAGGCCCCCTGCCATATAACTTTACGTCTGCTATGGATGATGTGTAAGTTAAAAAATAAAGATAAATAGGTAGATCTGAAGGGTTTTAAGGATCAGAGCTAACTGGGGGAGCGAAGGCCAGGGGTGGATTGCACTATCACGGGATCGGGCTTTCCCCGTTGGACAGGTCACTCCCATTGCGTCATTTTTTTTTTTTTAAACTTCCTGGCACCCAGGAGGGCGGCAGCAGCAGCAGGAGAGGCTAGAGATGTGAATCGGAACCAGAATCGGTTTCATCAGGCCCGATTGTGGTTTTGTTTATCGGCTGCGCCCGAGCCGATAAAAAAAAAACCCACCCCGACCCTTTAAAACTAATACCTTAGCTTCCCCCACCCTCCCGGCCCCCCAAAAAACGTTTTACAGGTACCTGGTGGTCCAGTGGGGGTCCCGGCAGCGATCTCCCGCTCCCGGGCCGTCGGCTGCCACTAATCAAAATGGTGCCGATGGCCCTTTGCCCTTACCATGTGACAGGCTATCCGTGCCATTGGCCGGCCCCTGTCACATGGAAGGAGCATTGGATGGCCCGCGCCATCTTGTGTGAGAATGGAAGCCTGGGTGTTTGCATGGGTGGAATGGGCACCTGGGTGGGGGAATGGGTGGTGGAATGGGTGCCTGGGTGTGAGTATGAGAATAGGAGCCTGGGTGTATGAGTGAGAACTTGTGTGTGTAAGGGAGTCTTTGAGAGAAAGCATGAGCCTTTGTGTGTGTGTTAAATAGAGGAAGGGAAAAAGATAGGAGAAAGAAAAAGCAAAAAGAGAAGAGTGACCCTGGAGAAAGTATTACAAAAAGACTGACAGGGGAAAATGGAAAAAAGAGACCTGGCCCAACTGATTAGAAAAAAAAACAAACCAGACAACACAGGTAAAACAAATATATATATTTTGAGATTTTAGCAATTAAAATATGCCATCTTTGGGTTTATGCATTTCTTATCATTTTGTATTTTGCTTTTTAGCCTTCCACTGTTCAGAGTCTGGTTTCTCAGGCTTTCTATTTTTTGGTTTTGTTTGTATGTTTCTATTTCAAATTGTAGTCCCTTATTTCTGTCGGGCCGATACAGTAAGGTGCGGTAGAAAGAGATGCGTTAGAGCCGGGCGCACCCACGTTTGCCGCACGCACAGTTCAGATCACATACCACTCGATACTCTATTTAAATGGCATGCAAATGCAAGCTGCGTCCAACGCCCGTCCAACGCGCGTCCATGAAGCGCAATCCATTTTACTGTATAGGCGCTGTACAGCGCCTATACAGTATCCTGGGTGCGCTGGTACCTGTCAGCGAAAGCGTATGAACGTACGCTTTCGCTGACTTGGGGGCCCGTCGATTTGGGCGCTCAAGCCAGTGAAGCGTATGAACGTACGTCGTGACATCACGCACGCCCATTCATGTGCTTTCGCTGGCTTGAGCACCTGTGCACTACGGGCGTGCATTCATCTGTCTTCACCGGCGGAGGCCGCTGGAAGCCGCTTTCACCGCCGGCTGCCCCCGGGAGGCAGGGGAGCCGCGGTGCGCGCCTCCGGCAGAGAGGGCTGAAAGAAAGAAAAAATAAGTTAACTTTGGTTACACTTATTCACAATACTTTACATGTCAAGTAGCTTTTCGCCCTGCGCCTTGCTTCGGGAGGAGGGGATTTTAGGTTTTTAGGTTTTCTTTTGGTTAAAGTTGCTTCGGGAGGAGGGGAGAGAGGACTGGGGCTGCCCCGGAGACCCGCACCCATGGACGCGGCCAGGGCAGGTGAGCAGGGGCTGGGGGAAAGTTTGCCATCTACCCTTACCCCTGCCTCTAACGCAGCATCTGGAAGATACGCACACTGCAGGGAAAGTGCATGAGGGTGTCAGGTTTCCCATGGATCAGTTTTGAAAAAAATCCCAGGCCGATATTTTCCTGCAATCCACCCCTGGTGATGGCTATTAAACTAGGGCACTTTGGAGGACCTATCTCTTAACTGGGTGAACTGGGGATAAACTGGTAAAAATGTTAATTGCATCAGCATGCACCCCTTTTAAAATCCCCCGATTTATGTGGTAAAAAGGCATTTGCGCGCACAGGTGCATTCCCACTTAAAATTTGACACACATGCATGTGGCCAGGCTATTTTGTAACATGCATACGTTATAAAATGGCCACGTCACTGGGTGCGGGCCGACGTACGCACGCTATTCTGCGCTCCCGTGCCGGTTTGAAAGCTACCGTCCCTAGATTTAAAATCACCTGCCATGCATATGTGTGCTTCTAAGTTTAAGAAGTTACTCGAGCAAACGCAATTCACGTAACATCTTTAGAAATCTGTCAGGCTTTAATGTAGACAGGAAAGCAGATTTTAAAACATGTTCACATGAAGGACATTCCTAGTTATACCAATTAGTCCATCAGTTTGCCCACTGTCTCTCAGGGCAATGTCATCCTGACCCCTCTAGTTATTCAGCCTGCACTCCTCATTTTCCCAGACCCCTCATCCAGTGGTTTTTGGCCTAAAATAAGTTTTCTTCAGACTTACAACTCATCGAGAGTAGAAGTAAATATGTGCGGCTAACAGCCCACCATGCACTGCAGCCACCAGTTTTAAAATACGGATTTATGCACATAAAGGTTGGCCCTGCCCCAGAATGCTGCTGACACGCCCTAACTCTATCCCTTTTTCCCATGTCTTAGATTTCTCATGTTTGCACATATACGCATGTAATTATGCCGTTTTAAAATATGGATCATTTGTGCTTGGCCCAGATACTCACATATATGGGCCTTTTAACGGGAACAACGCTTTTAAAATTCACCCAATACATCTCACTTTCCCAAAGTCTGCACATAAATTCTGCTAGAAAAGGAGCCCACACAAACCACCGGTGCAAGTCTGTACTTTTCCCAAATCAATTTTCAAAGGAAATTTTTTGCCTATGAAAACCAATATAAACCTGTGATTAAAAAGAACCTGCAAAACATACCTTTCCCTGCATGATCTTAAAATTGCCCCTGGAGAAGATCATTTTCCAAATCATTTCTGTGCATATAACAGTGTTTTATGCACACAGAGATGGGGTCTTTGCAAACCACCTACTCTATCTGCATGTCAAAGTAGGTGTGCAGTGCCTGTATATGTGGACTTTTATGTGCAGAGAGCATAGCAGAGTAGGGGTGTGCATCCGTTTTCCACGTATTTGTAATCCGCAACTTATTTTGTCCTATCTGTTAAATACGTGGGGAGGCGAAACGCATCGCGACTCCCCACGTATTTAACAGATTTCTGTTTTATTCGGCCTCCTAAATAAAAATTTAAACCCCCCACCCTCCTGACCCCCCCAAGACTTACCAAATCTCCCTGGTGGTCCAGCGGGGAGTCCAGAAGCCATCCCTGCACTCGTTTGCCGGTTTCATCATGGCGCCGATAGCCTGTGTCACAGAGGCTACCGGTGCCATTGGTCAGCCCCTGTCACATGGTCACCGGTGCCATCTTGTGCTCCTACCATGTGACAGGGGCTGACCAATGGCACCGGTAGCCCCTGTGACATAGTATGGGCAAAGGCTATCGGCGCCATTTTGAGTCCTGGCATCGAATGGCTGGCGTGCAGGAGGTCGCTCCGGGACCCCCGTTGGACCCACAGGGACTTTTGGCCAGCTTGGGGGGGCCTCCTGACCCCCACAAGACTTGCCAAAAGTCCACCGGGGGTCCGGGAGCGACCTCCTGCACGCCGGCTGTCCGATGCCAATACTCAAAATGGCGCCGATCGCCTTTGCCCTCACTATGTCACACATAGTGAGGGCAAAGGCGATCGGCGCCATTTTGAGTCCCGGACCCTCAAAATGGCGCCTCAAAATGCCCTCACTATGTGTGACATAGTGAGGGCAAAGGCGATTGGCGCCATTTTGAGTATTGGCATCGGACAGCTGGTGTGCAGGAGGTCGCTCCTGGACCCCTGCAGGACTTTTGGCAAGTCTTGTGGGGGTCAGGAGGCCCCCCCCAAGCTGGCCAAAAGTCCCTGTGGGCGCCATTTTGAGTCCCGGACCCTCAAAATGGCGCCTCAAAATGCCCTCACTATGTGTGACATAGTGAGGGCAAAGGCGATTGGCGCCATTTTGAGTATTGGCATCGGACGGCCAGCGTGCAGGAGGTCGCTCCCGGACCCCCGCTGGACTTTTGGCAAGTCTTGTAGGGGTCAGGAGGCCCCCCCAAGCTGGCCAAAAGTCCCTGTGGGTCCAACGGAGGTCCCGGAGCAACCTCCTGCATGCCGGCCGTCCGATGCCAGGACTGAAAATGGCGCCGATAGCATTTGCCCATACTATGTCACAGGGGCTACCGGTGCCATTGGTCAGCCCCTGTCACATGGTAGGAGCACAAGATGGCGCCGGTGACCATGTGACAGGGGCTGACCAATGGCACCGGTAGCCCCTGTGACATAGGCTATCGGCGTCATGATGAAACCGGCAAACGAGTGCAGGGATGGCTTCTGGACTCACCGCTGGACCACCAGGGAGTTTTGGTAAGTATTGGAGGGGTCAGGAGGGTGGGGGGATGTAGTTAATTTTAATTTTAGCTGGGACACAAATTTAACTCGCCGTATTAACGCATCGGGGCGCCATATGGCCGAATGTAACGCATTTGCTCCTCGACGAATCCGAATCACGAATGCAACAAAAACTTTTTGGCTGCACATCTCTATAGGAGAGGCATTCCAAGGGGTGGTGTAGGGGCAGGATAAGCACTTAATGCACATTCAGGAAGCACACCAAAGAAATCTACTGCAACAGCACTGAACTTTCAAAAAGGTGCCTATGATAAAATGAAAATAGGCAAAAAACTGAAAGGAGCAACAGCAAAGGTTAAGAACTTACATCAGGCATGGCTGTTATTTAAAAATACCATCTTGGAAGCCCAGTCCAGATGTATTCCACACATTTGAAAAGATGAAAGGAATTCTAAACGATTACCAGCATTGTTAAACAGGGAGGTGAGAGAGGCTTTGATAATTAAAAAAACATCTCTCAAGACCTGGAAAAGGGATACAAATGAAGAAAACAGGAAGCAATATAAGCACTGGTAAGTTAGATGCAAAGCATTGATAAGGAAGGCAAAGAGAGAATTTGAAAAGCTTGCCATGAATGCAAAAACTCATAATAAAAAAAAAAAACATTTTGGGGTACATTCAAAGTAAAAAGCTTATAAGGGAGTCAGCTAGACCAATAGATGATCAAGAGGTAAAAGGAGCACTTAGGGATGACAAAGTCATACCAGCGAGACTGGCTTTGACTTCACTGAGGAATATGTAAGAGTAATACCCATCATCACCCATAAATACCCCTTACCTGATTTTATACGACTTAACGGCGCATCAACTATATGACCTTAATAATAGGCATCATTGTGTGGTAACATGTACCTTCATTCACTCTGCCTTATTTTTAATCATTGGTCAGTCCATATAATATTTTTTGTTGCTTGTGCTAAAGTGCTCTTGTGTATTAAAACAATATCTATTTTCTTTTTTTCAAATAGTGTTAGTATATAGTAACATCCACTTATCTTGATGTAAATGATATTGTTGAATGTTATTTCTCCAACCCGAGATCTTCTTATCCGATTGTAACCAGCAATGTGTAAACTCCCCACATTGCTTCTCCGTGCCCAACACTGTACAATGTTTCGGACTCTCTCGTCCTTCCTCAATGGTGGAATCTGCGCCACAAACACAAAGTTCTTAAGACATTGATTTACATTTTTACTTACATAGTCCAAGTGTGCAACACGCTACTCACTCATTCCCTGACATGGCGTTTCTCAGCGTTTGTTATCCTTCTCTTCCGGTTCTTATTACCCACCTTCATTTTTCAACCCCTCTAACAAGTGACGTGTTAAATCCCAGAGTGTTAAAAAAACTAAAAACTGAAATTGTGGACTTGCTATTAATAAATTGTAAACTATCATTAAAATTGTCTATGGTACCTGAAGACTGGAGAGTTGCCAATGTAATGCCAATTTGTAAAAAGGGATCAAGGGGTGATCCAGGAAACTATAGGCCAGTTAGTCTGACATCTATGCCAGGCAAAATAGTAGAAACTATCATAAAGAACAAAACTGTGGAACATATATTGTATATAGGCATAGTTTAATGGGACAAAGCCAGCATAGATTTAGTCAAGGGAAGACTTGTCTCACCAATATGCTACATTGTTTTGAGGGTGTAAATAAACATGTGGATAAAGGTGAGCCCGTTGATATAGTGTATCTAGATTTACAGAAAAAACATGACAAAGTACCTCATGAGAGACTTCTTAGGAAAAAAGCCATGGGTTAGGGGGCAGTGCCCTATTGTGGATTGTGGGCTGGTTAAAGGATAGAAAATGGAGAGCATGGCTAAATGGTAAATTTTCCCAATGGAGAAAGGTGAATAGTGAAGTGCCCTAGGGATCTGTTCTGGGATCACTCCTTTTTAATATATTTATAAATGACCTAGAAATGGGAACAGCAAGTGAGGTGATTAAATTTGCCAATGATACCAAATTATTGAAAGTTGTTAAATCACAAGAATATTGTGAGAAATTGCAAGATAACTTTGCAAAACTGGGAGCCTGGGCATGCAAATACAAAATGAAATTTAATGTGGATAGGTGCAAAGTGATGTACTTAGGAAATTACAACTACACAATGCAAGGTTCCACATTAGGAGTCATCATCAGGAAAAGGATCCAGGTGTCATCATTGATAATATATTGAAATCTTTAACTCAGTGTGCAGCAGCAGCCAAGAAAGCAAATAACTTGCTAGGAATTATAAGGAAAGGAACCGAGAATAAAACAGAGAATATCATAATGCCTCTGTATCTCTCCATTGTGTGACTTCATCTTGAGAATTGTGTGCAGTTCTGGTCACCACATCTCAAAAAAGATATAGCAGAATTAAAAAAGGTACAGAGAAGGACAACCAAAATGATAAAGGGAATGGAAAGTTTCCTCTATAAGGAAAGGCTAAAGAGGTTAGGACTATTCAGCTTGGAGAAGAGACAGCTGAGGGGACATATGATAGAAGTCTATAAAATAATGAATAGAATGGAATGAACAAACGTTAATTAGTTGTTTACTTTTTCAAAGAATACAAAGAATAGGAAACACACAATGAAGTTACTAGTGATACATTTAAAACTAATAAAAGAAAATCAATGCATAATTAAGCTCTGGAATTCATTGCCATAGAATGCGGTGAAAGCTATTAGTGTAGCTGCATTCAAAAAAGGTTTGGACAAGGTTCTGGAGGAAAAGTCCATAAACAATTATTAAAGTAGACTTGGTGGACTTGGTGAACTTGGTAAAATCCACTGCTTATCCCTGGGATAAGCAAGATGGACTCTTTCTACCCCTTGGGATCCTGCCAGGTACTTGTGACCTGGATTGGCCACTGTTGGAAACAGGATACTGGGCTTGATGGACCCTTGGTCTGACCCAGTATGGCAAGTCTTATGTTCTTATGTTCAAAGAGACCTTTTTCTCTTTGAACATTGACAAAGTATGTAGATACAAAATACCCACAGAGCTCACACTTCTGTACATAGCCCTTATATAAGGGAATTTTCAACAGCCCACATAGGGCTTAAATCTGCAGACATAAAGGGCCTGATTTTAAAAAGCATTTACTTGAGTAAAAACCAGGTTTACTGGAGTAAATTCACTTTACTTGAGTAAGTGGGTTTTTGAAAATTGCTACAATATATGCCATTGACTTGTCTATAGGATTTACTCACATTAGTGCACTTTACTTGAGTAAATGGCTTTTGAAAATTGCTACAATAGTAGCTACATTTACGCATGTAACTCCTTTTGAAAATTACCCCCAAAGTAACTGCAGTCTTTAGGCCAAATTTTCAAAGTGAATTTATGTGCATAAGTATGCTTTGAAAATTCCTGAGTTGTGTCGGTATGTGCATGAAGCATAGATGCAGTAAGTTACTCCTGTTCCCAAACATGTGTAACCTTCTGCAAGTACATTTATATGCATACTTTAAAAACAGAAAGAATGACGGTAACTTTCATACCGGCATGCAGATACATATTGGAGCACTTGCGCTGGCACGTGTGCAGGGATGCGGCAGTTTTAAAACTTGCACGAACATATGTGTGTGTAGCCTGGATGCACATGCATGTGCACCTAATTTTAAATTTGCATACATCTAGGCACGCAAATCCTGCTTCTACCACATAAATCGTGGGATTTTAGAAGAGCCGCATGCCCACACCATTGCTAGTTTCACCAGTTTGTCCCCCAGTTTGATCATGTAACAGCTAAGTCCTCCAACCCCCCCTGGTTAAATAGCTTTCACTCCCCCCAGTTACCCCAGACTGTTAAAACCCCTCAGGTATGGATAGTTTTATTTAATTTTTTTTTAACTTATATCTCGTCCCTAGCAGAAGTAAACTTACGTGGCTCTGTACCTGGGCACGCATCCAGACAAGTATGTATGTGCACATCCTACCCATGCTATGCCCTGAAACTCCCATGCCCCACCCAGGCCATGCCCAGACCACGACCCTTCTGTAATCCAAGTGAGATACGCACGTATCAGAGATGTGCACCTATCTCGGCGGCTTATAAAATCTAGTGGGCATGCCTAAGCCCGCCTTCTGCGCACATCTCTTGATTTTGGTGCGCACTGGGCTTTTTAAATCTTTCTCAATGTGTGTAAGTGTTTTTTCCCTTCCAAATGCCACCTCCCAGAAGACCTAATACGAGGGCAGAGAAAAAGTACATACTTGATTGAGTTACATGAGTACTTTTCTTTGCACACTCCTCCTCCCCTACTACTGAATGTTTTTAAAAAGCCGATTTGCATGCATAAATGCTATTGAAATGTATTCCCTGTAATGTTTTAATACATGATTTTAAGTGCAGTGTTTTTTGCATTAGCAGCATGATGTGTGCTATATACTTCTCTTTTTTTCATTTCTCTCTTTCTTTGCATCTACATCCACAGGCTTTATAAAACCCTCATCACTGCACTGCCTGGTAGCAATGTCAACTCTCCAGCTGTCACATGGTGAAAACTTGCAGAGTTAATTAAACAATGGATGGGCCATCCTCATATCATGATTTACTTGTAACATTAGAGATAGCAATGATGATCTCTCCGGTAGAGACTAAGCAACAATGATCTACTACCATTTTTTGAGAAATTACTTCCTATTTGTACCTCTCTTTAAGGTGCAAAGTATTCCTTGACATGGGCTAGGCCAAACAGACATTTTATACCAAAACTCAACTGTACTTTATCTGTAATAAATTGTTTTCCATGGATTGTTTTTTGGCATAAATAAGGCAAAGGTAGAGAAGGTTAAAAAAAAAAGCCTTTGAAAGTCTTTTTTATTTAAACTACAGATTTAGAGTTTGAAAAGAATGTTGGAAATCATCAGATGCAAGGTTGGGTAGAGAGTGTTAATTCTTCCATATCTAAGCCTCTTTGCAGAAATTCCCTTTGTATCTTGCCCCAAGTCATTAAACACTAATCCCATCACTCTTTCTAATCCGCTGCAGTGGAGCCGGAGTCCAGTTTCCAAAACTTTCTTTGTTGCTTTCCTAATAGACAGATTGCTCTGTATTTTGGTTGCTGGAGTCACATTTAAGGCTTCCCAGTTGCAGTTCTTTAATGAAGTGCCATTAATGAATCTTTTCCTCCTTCATGCAGTGTGCACTGGCATCAATTGGTTTAGTGTGTTAAGTAGACTAAAATGCTTGGTCATCTCAGGAAACTTTGCAAAATATGACAGTCATTGGCAAAACCGAGGAAACAAGCCCATTCAAGACTATAGCCACTGAAGTACTCGTAGCTTTTAATTACTACGGATTTACAAAGACAAAATCTGCCTTTTGTGAATGACAAAAGACAAAATGCTAAAAGATAGCAAAAGGTTTCTAGCAAATCCTAAAAGAGGAAACATGCTTGAGTGAAACCATCAGAAGCTATTGTAAACTCTTTCCAAGAAGTGTTAGCTTCCTAAATATTAGGTATCCCACTCCCTGGAGCTGACTTTTGGTCCTAGCAAGTAATATAGACAATGAATCTGCATACATACACTCTTTGCAAGTATACAATCAGTAGAAAAACAATTGGCTTCAGTGCTGAAGTGTATTAAATAAAGCATTAGCTATAATGTAGGCATCATTGTGCCAGTTTTCCTAGTTACTGTGATAGAAATGCAGGGCTAAAAAAATCATTCTTGAAAGTAAATACTATTCTTGCAACCCCCTATAGCCAATGGTTGTTCTAATTTTTGACATGCTATCAAATACATTTTCAAAGGAGTTACACATGTAAATGTAATGTACTATTGTATGAATTTTCAAAGGCCATAACACAGGTAAAACCTATTGACAATTTGATGGCATATATTGTAACAATTTTAAAAAGCCCACTTATATGAGTAAAGTGCATTTATACATGTAAAACACAGTTTTAAGCATATAAATACTTTTGAAAATCAAGCCCTTAATGTGCAAAATTGTTCTTTTGTGCAAATTTTTATAAGATTAGTTCAAATCTGTGCACTACGAGCCAAGGGGCCGATGCAAAAAAGGTTGCTCTGAAAGCAAGCACTGAGTGTTCAGTGCCTGCTTTCCTAATAACATAGAAACATAGAAATGACGGCAGAAGAAGATCAAATGGCCCTTCCAGTCTTCCTGGCAAGCTTTCACACTTATTTTTTTCTCATACTTATCTGATACTCCTGGCCTTTATTAGTAACTTTTTGGTTCTATTTACCTTCCACCCCCGCCATTGATGTAGAGAGCAGTGCTGGAGCTGCATCTAAGTAAAGTATCTAGCTTAATTGGTTAGGGGTAGTACTGCTGCAATAAGCAAGCTACTCCCATGCTTATTTGTTTACCCAGCCTGTGCAATTCAGTCCTTCTTGGTTGTTGTCTGAATATAAATCCTCTTTTCTTCATCCCCCCTGCCGATGAAGCAGTGAGCTGTGCTGGATATGTATTCCAAGTGAAGTATCAGGCTTAATTGATTCGGGGTAGTAACCGCCGTAACAAGCAAGTTACACCCATGCTTATTTGTTTACTCAGACTATGTAATTCAGTCCTTGGTTGTTGTCTGAATATAAATCCTCTTTTTTTCATTCCCCCTGCCATTGAAGCAGAGAGCTATGCTGGATATGCATTGAAAGTGAAGTATCAGGCTTATTTGGTTTGGGGTAATAACCACCGCAACAAGCAAGCTACTCCCCTGCTTTTTTGTGAATGCAAATCCTTTTTTCCACATTTCCTCTTGCCGTTGAAGCATAGAGCAAAGTTGGAGTCGCATTAACCTTGTGTATGTTTATTGAATAAGGGTATTTATCTCCAGGTAGTAGCTGTCATTCCCGCAAGCCACCCCATGCCTCGTCTCTTCATTCACATCCTCTAGATTTTATGGATCCACAGTGTTTATCCCATGCCCCTTTGAAATCCTTCACAGTTTTGGTCTTCACCACTTCCTCCTGAAGGACGTTCCAGGCATCCACCACCCTCTCCGTGAAGAAATACTTCCTGACATTGGTTCTGAGTCTTCCTCCCTGGAGCTTCAAATCGTGACCCCTGGTTCTGCTGATTTTTTTCCAACGGAAAAGGTTTGTCGTTGTCTTTGGATCATTAAAATCTTTCAAGAATATGAAAGTCTGTATCATATCACCTCTGCTCCTCCTTTCCTCCAGGCACCTCTCCTGGGGGTGCGATGCAATATTTAAATTAGGGCTCACACTGTTAACAGCGTGCGCCGGAGAGGGGTCCGCTGTCGGCGGCTGTCCGCGGGTTAAGAAAACCGACGCACATGCATGGGTTAGGAAAATGAAGCTGATAAATTCAGTGTCAATTCTCCCAACCTGACTACCAGCACCAGAAGGAGTTAATAAATCAATATTAAAGTGTCATGCACTTAATATTAATTTATTCACTCTTTCACAATGCCGATTGGTCCCTTTACTGTCACATGTCAGTGAAAAGGACCAATGGGCAATAAGTGAAAGAGTGAATAAATTAATATTAAGTGCCCAACACTTTAATATTGATTTATACATTCCTTCTGGTTCCGGTAGTCAAGTTCGGAGAATGGACGCTCAATTTATCAGCATCCAATTTCCTAACCCATGCATATGCCAGGGGTTCAGAAAATGGATACTTGTCATCTGAGCATCTGCTTCCTGCACCCGACTGCCAGTAATTTTTAAAACTTTTTTTTATTATTATTATTTTAAAGAGTTGTTCCTCCTACTTAATATCATTGGGATATTAAGTAGGAGGCAGTACAGAAAAGTAGTTTTTCTGTACTAGTTTTAATAGTGCTCAGCAATTAATGCCTGCTACGGGCAGGTGTTAATTTCTTAGCGCTAAAATGTGTGTCCTAGATGCACATTTTTTTTGCATTGGGAGTGAATAGCTAATAGCCTCATTCATATGCATTTGCATGTGATGAGCTCTATTAGTTTCACTCTACTTTGTAGAGGCGCTAATCCCCTTATTGCATAAGGGGATTTGTTAGTTAGTTACTGGCCAATACAGTAAAAGTCGTGGGAGAGCAGGTGAGCGCCAACTCTCCTGTGCGCGCGATTTAGTATTCAAATGAGGGCCCATGGTAAAAAGAGGCGCTAGGGACACTAGCGCATCCCTAGTGACTCTTTTTTGACAGGAGCAGCGGCTGTCAGCGAGTTTGAGAGCCGACGCTCAATTTTGTCGGCGTCGGTTCTCAAACCCGCTGACAGCCACGGGTTCGGAAACCGGACGCCGGCAAAATTGAGCGTCCGATTTTCAACCCGTGAGCCGTGGGCTGATTTTAAATTTTATTTTTTTTTTATTTTTAATTATTTTTTACTTTTGGGACCTCTGACTTAATATCGCCATGATATTAAGTCGGAGGGTATACAGAAAAGCAGTTTTTACTGCTTTTCTGTACACTTTCCCGGTGCCGGCAGAAATTAACGCCTACCTTTGGGTAGGCACTAATTTCTGAAAATAAAATGTGCGGCTTGGCTGCACCTTTTACTTACTGAATCATGCAGGAATAACTAATAGGGCCATCAACATGCATTTGCATGTTGCGGGCACTATTAGTTTTTTTTTTGGGGGGGGGTTGGCCGCACGTTTTCGACACGCTATTACCTCTTACTGAATAAGGGGTAAGGCTAGCATGTCAAAAACGTGCATCCAAACGTGGGTTAACAGTGTGCTCCGCTGGAGCGCACTGTACTGTATCGGCCTGTTAGTTAGTTAGCCCCCAAGTGTGCCTGAGCAAGTATAATGCAAATAATGGGATTTTGAATGTTATTTATGTAATTGATTTAATGAAAAAATTCTACATTAATGGGTGAATTTTCAAAGAGTTTCACATGTAGAAATTGCCATATACGTGTGTAAGTAGCATCTACTTGCGTACATGTTATTATATGTACATTAAACATATAAATGTATTTTTGCTTTCATCCACACATATGCACATGCAACAAAAGGGGTGATTTAGGGGTGTTCTGGAGTGGGGCCAACATATCCATGCTAAGAAGGTAATATTAAAAAGAGTTACATCTGGAAATGTAACATACTATCATAGCAATTTTAAAAAGCCATTTAGTGCATAAAGTATACAAATAAAACAAATGGTGCCAGCGTTCTTTGAAACCCTTATTAGGTTCAATTTTTTAAAGTATGTCAGAACCATTACAGCCTTCATTTTAAAGAAAATTTGCACAGTTGGAGTTCTGCCTTTTTTGCAAACTTGTTGCAATCAGTTGCACAAACTTTTCTCTGATCAAATCCACTGATGTGCTGGAAGAGGCCTCTGGGACTTTCCTTGGATTTCCTTGTTAAATGTATTATGAAAACAAAGAGTGTCTCACCCAGCAGAGCAGACCCTTGATAAGAAATTAGTAGAACACTGCTGATACAATCAAGCCAAAACAAATTTCCAGTGCTGATCCCATAGGGAGTTTCTGTGGCATGTTCTCATGGAATCAGGTAAGTGCTAGACACTTCAAACTTCATTCATCCAAATTCAGTTGCTAAAAAAATTTCCAGCAGTTATTCATCTACTTTGGCAAATAGAAATAAATATATCTCATGTTAATAAAACTGCAATTCAGTGTCTTGCATATGTCAGAGAAACCAAATAAACACAATTTAAGTAAATTTTTCAACTGGTCTCTGCTTAGAATTGTGAAATACCTTACCAGCCTAATTGTAATATGCATGATCCCCTTTTCAATGCACAGAGGCATCATGAATATCTGGAAATGGGTGAAGCAAGTCTATTAAACATGAGCCCACTATGATACAACATCAATCCAGAGCCGGCTCCAGGCAAAAATTGTCAATGGAAGCTTCCATACATTCTACCCTGCTTCTCTCTCCCTCCCTGACTTCAGACAATCTTTCCCTCTCTCCCCATTTCTCCATCCATTTTCCCCTTCTTTCCCTCCCTCCAGGCATTCTCCACATTGCCTATTCTCCATCCATTCTCTCTTTTCTCCCTTTTTCCATTCATTTTGTCACCTCTCTTTCCCTCCCTCCAGGTAATCTCTCATCCTTTCTGGCATTCTGTCTCTCTCCTCCAGACAATCTGAGCCCCCCTCCCTCTTCCAGACATTCTCACCTCCTTTTCCCTTCCCGCAGGCATTCTCTCCTCCCTCCAGGCACTCCTCCCCTTTTTCCCACCTCTCCTCCCTCCAGGCATTCTCCAGCTCTGTTCTCCACCTCCCCTCCCTCCAGGTATTCCTTTCCTCATCCAGACATCCCCCCCTCCTTCTTTCCCTTCCCTTTCTCCCTCTTATCCCTCCAGGTCTTCCTTCACCCTTCCTCCACCTGCTATCCATTGTTTCTGGCACTCTCTCTCTCTCTCACTCTCTCCCTTATTCCATTTCCCTTTCCCTCCAGGCATTCCCATCTCAATGTACATAATATACAAATTCTGGCATTATCTTAGTAAAAGCAACACAAATTCTCCATTACCAGACACTATGGGGCGGATTTTCAGAGCCCTGCTCACGTAAATCCGCCCAAAACCGGGCGGATTTACGCGAGCAGGGCCCTGCGCGCCGGTGAGCCTATTTTACATAGGCTCACCGGCGCGCGCAGAACCCCGGGACTCGCGTAAGTCCCGGGGTTTTCGGAGTGGGCGTGTCGGGAGGCGTGTCGGGGGCGGGGCCGGAGCGCGCGGCGTTGCGGGGGCGTGTCAGCAGCGTTTTGGGGGCGGGTACGGGGGGCGTGGCTACGGCCCGGGGGCATGGCCGCGCCCTCCGTACCCGCCCCCAGGTCGCGGCCCGGCGCGCAGGAGGCCCGCTGGCACGCGGGGATTTACGCCTCCCTCCGGGAGGCGTAAATCCCCCGACAAAGGTAGGATGGGGGTTTAGACAGGGCCGGGCGGGTGGGTTAGGTAGGGGAAGGGAGGGGAAGGTGAAGGGAGGGCAAAGGAAAGTTCCCTTCTAGGCCGCTCCGATTTCGGAGCGGCCTAGGAGGGAACGGGGGTAGGCTGCGCGGCTCGGCGCCCGCAGGCTATACGAAATCGATAGCCTTGCGCGCGCCGATCCAGGATTTTAGCCGATACGCGCGACTACGCGCGTATCTACTAAAATCCAGCGTACTTTTGTTTGCGCCTGGAGCGCCTGGAGCGCAAACGAAAGTAGGCTGTTCGCGCTCGTCTGAAAATCTACCCCTATGGAAATAACACATAGCCACATTTAAAAAAACATTCTAAACTATATAGCAAACTTGCTATACCAAAACAGCACTAACATATAGGATTCAAACAGCCAAATCACCATCTATGAAAAGCAGGACTGCAAATATTTCTCTGGATCCTAGCACACCAATACAGTTCCTACTGGCAAAACAGAATAATTCAGACTGCTACACATCCTTGCACAGAAACTAAACATTAGTAAAATAGCTTATCTGTGTCAAACATGCAGAGCACAGACAGACTCTCTCCTAATACAAAATAAGGGACCACAAATTAAAAACAGATAATTGCAGATAAAATCTGAACTGAAAACCTCATGAAGCCAGACTCTGCATTCAGTGCAACACTGGAGAAAGAGAAACAGAAATGCACTTCCTCTTATAATGTGCAAAATTCAAAACATCAGAGTTGAACATTTCCCAAAGCTAAAACATTCCAATCACTAAACTTAGGGACAGTAACTTTCAAACCAGCGTGCAGGCGCATATTGCAGCGTATTCATTGACATGCACCCAGGGATATGGCCATTTTATAACATGCATGCATATATGCATGCATGTTATAAAATACCCTGGCCATGCACATGTATGTCAAATTTTAAGTGGATGTATGCATGGGTGTGCAAATCCCGCTTCTATCACGTAAGTCGGGGAATTTAAAAATAGCGCATGTCCATGTCATTGCCAGTTTTACCAGTTCATCCACCAGTTCACCCAGTTAATAGCTAGGTCCTCCAAGCCCCCCTGGTTTGATAGCCTATACTCCCCCCAGTTCCTCCAGACCCCTCAGAAATGGCTCAATCATTTTATTTTATTATTTACATACCAGAAGTAAAGTATGCAGCAGGGACCTCGGTGCATGCCGGGCATGTAAATATTCACAGGCTCATCTCTTGGCCAGGCCCCAAAATGCCCATGCCCCACCCAGAACATGCCCATGCCCCACCCCTTTTTGGAATCTTTGCAGCTGTGCACAGAGTGTGTTGGCGCATGCAAGTCTGACTTGTTCACACATCTCTTAATTGATACACATGCCGGGCTTTTAAAATTCACCTTTAAATGTTTTCTACCTTTGCTGACTGGACATTATATTTTTCTAATTGTGTTGCTGCTGTTATATTTTTCTGTTTTCAGGGTCTTCCTCTTTTCCATTTTCCTTTTCTAGTGTCTCTTTCTCATTTTCTCTTACTTCTCTCTCCCACTGTTTGTTTCACTTCATTCCCTATATCTGCTGCTGATATTGATCTATTTTGTTCATCTCATTTCCCTGCATCTCTGTTCACTTATTATTAGATTTCACCCCATTTTTCTCCTCTCCCTCCAGTTCTGGCTGCTCCAGTTTTTTACCTCCCTAAATTTCTCTTCCATTACCCTCTCTCAGCCCTCCATCTTCTTCTCACCAGCTTCTAGATTTCTGACTCCATTGTCCTTACCCCTCCAATTGCTGCCTCCTTTCTGACTCCCTCACAATCTTCAAACTGATTGTCTCATTACCAACCTCCTTCAAGCTTTCATATATCAATCTCTTTACCTCTCTCTGCATATCATTTCTTCACATTTTGTCTTGCACCTTCCTTCACTCCTCCCCATTCTACTTCTTTCCTCCATTGTCTTTCTAAATCCTTTCAATCTCCCTATTTTGATCTCTTGCCTATTTAACAGTGATTTATCTCCCAGTCTCACTCTCCTTCTTAGCCCTTCTTTCCCATTTTACTGCTTCCCCATCTTACTCCTTCCCCTATCTCCTGTTTCCCCTCTCACCCATTTTTTCATCCTCTATTTTCACCCTCTATACTCACCCCCATTCCCAGCCCTCATCTACATGCATCCCTTCATCAACTCAAGTTCTTGGTACTTTCAATCTACCACCCCCCTCACCTACTGCCCACAGTTGCATTTCCAGCCCTTTCTTGGGCCCCAGTGGCTGGCAGGAGCAGCACTTAATAGGGTATCAGTTGCCTTTGATACAAAGGGCCAGTTTCATGGTTTGAGCGATGAGATCCCATAATCTCGCAGTTCATACTGCGAGACAGGCCCTGCATGATGGAGGAAGCTGACAAGCTATTAAACACTGCTCCTCTTGCCAGACATGCTCCAATTAAGGAGCGGACTAGGAGGGATCTTGGGTAGGCCTACTTACATCACCACTGGTTGTTTTTTTAAAATTCCACCCTGCGTGGAATTTTTAAAATTCCACCCTGCGTGCGAGTCGCGACCTGCCCACACATGCATGCACAGATATTAAAATCCTGTGCGCATGTGCAAGTGGGAACTGTATTTTATAGCATGCGCGTGGTGACGCGCGCATGTTAAAAAATCAGGGCGTCCATGTGTGCGCCACGGGAGCCGCACACACATGGACACCTACGCAGACTTTTGAAAATCGACCCCTAAGAGTATAAAATAAAGTCCAAGCTTAAACAAAAGAGAATAAAAGCAGCCAGAACAAGGCCACAACCATTCATATTAGGATGAGAGGTGGAAGGTAGTAAAAGACAGCCCATAGGACCAAACACAGCATGAAAGAAAATATTCCAAATACCCTCCATAATAAGGGAGATGGGGAGTAATCATGACAGTCTACAATTGCACATTATATTTGTACAGGGAGACAGCAAAAGCAAACAACAGACAAAATACAAAGAGAGCAATGTAAAATTAATGTCCATGCGATCCTGCAACTAAATAAAATATTCAAATGCAGAGAGGTCTAACAGTGTGTAGAAACCAGATAAATGCAAAAACAAAATAGGGTCCCGCATCCACCACATACAACCAATCCAAATCTTTGAGCAAAATCAATGGAAAGACTTGCTGGAGGACGGTACCATCCACAGAAGGGAAGGAGAAATTCTGAGGAATCCAACAGCAACCCAGGCAACAAATGCGAAAAAATGGAAATCTGCGCCACAAGTCCAGTCAGTGAGAAGTTCAATGCACATCCATTTTAGAAGAGACATGAGCAGCTAAAAACGTATGCAGCTCAGCTGGGTCAGTATAATTACAAGTATTATTATTATATAGCCTCCCAACCTTCAGAAAAAGACTTAAGACCTGGCTGTTTAAACAAGCATTCCCAGACACTAACTAATTCTCATACCATCAATCTATACATCATACAGCCAGTCCTACCCCTTCTTTATGTAAATATCTACAGCTAATGTTTAGCTAATGTAAATATCTTTATCGTTATCTAATGTTATCCTATCCTTTTTTTCTCTTCTCCCAGTTTTATTTCCCCTGTTATTTGTAACTGCTTACTTCCTCACCAATAAGTTACTCAATTGTTCATTGTACACCCCTTGTTTTATGTAAACCGGCATGATGTGATTGTATCACGAATGCCGGTATATAAAAATCTTAAATAAATAATCTTAAATAAATAAATAAATAAATATGTTAATCGTATTCTGGCCAGGTAGAAAAATCCATATGGTGCCCCCCAAGAATTTCAGCTGCAGCCGCATAGCAAGAAATTATTTATGACATGCCACAGTGGTCTTCACTAGATCGGCGAGTATAAGCATTCAATGACCTTGCCACATTATCGGTGCCTTCGCTTTTGCACTCTGCAGAATAGTAAGTGCCTGTGGGTAATGGAGGGCCTTAAAGATGAATGGCCGTGGGTAATCTTTATTCTGCGCTGATTTACCAGAAATACAGTAGGCCCATTCAACTTCAAATAGTCTTGCAAATGAAAGACCTAACAAACGAGGGATGAAATCCTCAATAAAAGCAATAGGATCCGTTCCTTAGGAATCCAAGCAAATGCACATTCCTTCTTCTGCTACAATTGTTAACCTCTTCCAAATCACATTTTAGATCAACTATTGCTTTTCAATCTCTTTTCCGTGGCAGGCATTTCATCTCCTAAATGTGACACTCTATTTTCCACCTCCTCCATTCTTTGTTGAAACAAGGCAATCTGAGTACCAATGGCAGTTAGCTCCCTCCTAAATTACTGAATTCCATCATTGTTAACTTTTAACATCTCCTTCAAATTGAGAAGTTCAGCCATTACAGGGGCAAAAGCTCTGGAATGGCTTTGGCAGTTGCCATCTTAGAAGGAGAAGGTGGGTCTGGTTTGATCTTTTAAATCTGCCTGAGAGTGCAAAAACAATCTTGAGTTGTTTACCTCCAGACATATTTAGCTCCATGGATTGCAGAAGAATAAGAAAAAATAAAACTCAGGAGCACAAAATTGAGGGCCGTGTTAAAAAAATATGCTAGAGCAAAGTCTCTATGGAGCCATCTTGGTCGATACCTTAACCACACCCCCAAGGACCCGTGTTTTGATGGCACGGGCAATTTGTACCTGCTGGCTGTGACCTATCAAGTAGGAACTAAATCATTTTAATACCCTGCCAGTGATTCCAATATCTTGGAACCAGACTAATAACATCTAATAATTAAGGGTATTGAATGTGGCTGAGATATCTAATAGGATCATAACAAATTTATATCCCCTATCAAAGCCACGTTGGATTGTGTCAAAGGTGGAAATAGTAAGGTTTCAGTATTAAAAAATTTCCTGAATCCAAACTGCTGCTGATCCAAAACTGAATGGTTATCAAAATAGGACAATATTTTCACTGACCTTTACAAGAAATGTCAACAAAGATGTAGGGTGATAGCTGGATAATGTCATGGGATCAACCAAATGGTTTTCAAACTTGGGCAAGCAAAGGCCTGTTTGAGGGAAGTGGGAATATTGCCCTCAGACAGTGACAAATAAACAACCTTTGTAATAAAGACATTTAATGTCTTCATGTATGAATTTTTTCAATCCAGCTGAAATCTGATTTAAAGGGCAGGCAGAAGAGTTCATTTTTGCCAATATCTGTAAAATGTCACTATCGAAAACAGGAGTAAATAGATCAAACAAAGCCACATCCATTCTCTTCTCAATAGATGGTACAATATTAATTGAAGAGAAATTATCACAGACACATACCGATAATTTAGAGAATTTATCATCAAAAAAAAGATGCAAAATATTCACATTGTTCAGAAGTCAGACATGACTTATGTGTGACATTTGTTTTAAAATCAGCTTTAGTGAGCTGTTTCATGATCCAGAATAATTCTCTTAGATTATTCTTGATTATCTGAATTCTAGAATAAAAATGCTTCATTTAGCAGCTGTCTATATTTGGCCAATTGGGTTTTATATCTCTCTAAAGAACCAAGAATGCAATGATTACTCCATTTGAGCTCTGTTTTCTATAAACCATGTTTTGCATTTTTCAAAATTGGAGCATACCATGTGACATTACTTCTGAGATGATGTTTTATTGTATATACGGGTACTAACTCATCTGCTACAGCATGCAGAGCCTGGTGCCAGTCCTTTATTACAGCATGCAGATTATCAGCTGAAATCACTGAAAGCTGGTGAGAAAGGCAATTTTGGGATCAATATGACCACAAACACTGTACTATCAATCTCATAGAACATTTTTTAATGATAATAATAAGCAATGGTCCGATCAAGATATGATCTCTGAACTGATATTTAGAGCACTAATAATAAAAAAAAGGATGGATTCACGAAAAACGAAATCTAATGTGTGGCCATACTTATGTCGAGGCAGTGCATGCAAATAAATGTCATGTATATCTGTTGTGGAAATCCTGAAAAACTGACAGGGTTGTGGCCTTCAAGAATCAAGTGCCTGATTCACTAACAGGACGATGCATTATAGTACACTCAGCCAAGTGCACTGTTTAACCTGAGGTTGGACACGGGTTTTGGACATGCGTCCACAACCCCATATTCTATAAAGGATAGATTTTTAAAACCGTGCGCAGGCGTCCATGTGCGAGCGGTTCCTGGCGCACGCACATGGATGCACCGATTTTATAACATGCGCATGCCAGTGCATGCATGTAACAAAATCCACTACCCATGCGCACATGTGCGCCTGATTTTATATGGGCGCATACATGTGCGCACGAATGCCGACTCGCGCGCATAAGGGGGGATTTCGGTAGATGCGCACAGTGAGGTGATAGGCCCTTTCCCAGTTCCCTCCCAGTCCGCTCCCATAAAGGAGCAGACTGGGAGGGAACTTTCTAAATCCCCTAGCTAATTTACCTCCCTTTTCCCCTATCCTTCCTGACCCCTAAAACCCCGCTATCTTTTTTTTTTTCAATACTTACCTGCTCTCCAGAGCAGCAGTAACTAGCGTAGGTCCAGCATTCCCGGCGCATGCGGCAACAGGACAGTGCCTTAATAGCACTGTCCTGGCCTGCCCATGCCCTGCCCATGCCATACCCAGACCCCATCCCTGACCCTTTCCTGGGCCTCCCTTTTTCTCAATTCAGGTTTTTTGGTGCGTACCAGGAAATATGCGCGTGGCCGCGGACCTTTGAAAATCTCCATGGTGCGTGTACGGCCTAGGCACACATGTATCTCCTGGTTTTCAGGCATGTAGGCCTTTTAAAATCAGGCCTTAAGGGGATTAGTGTGTCCAAAATGCATGTCCAACCCCCCTCGAAACTAATAGCACTGATCACATGCAAATGCAATTTGATGAGGCTATTAGCTATTCTCCCCCGATTAAAAAAAACAAAAAACAAATGTGCGACGCATGCATGTTATAAAATTGGTGCATTCATGTGTTCGCACCGGGAACCACGTGCGGGTCTTAAAATCGACCCCTTAGTGAATCACGCCCTTAATGTTTAAATCTTTAAATTTGTCCCATATGCTCTAGAACGAAGATCATTGATTGTTTTAGTAGTCATAATCTGGACTGATTCCATCAGTTTATATCCTTTACCAGATGTGGTCTCCAGAATTGAGCACAGTATTAAAAATGAAGTCTCATAGGGGATTTAAAAGGGGCAATATCACCTCTTTTTTCTGCTAACCATTTCTCTTCTTATACATAAAGCATCTTTCTGCCTTTTGCTATCACCTTATCCACCATTTTGGCTACATTAAGATCATCAGATACGATCACCCCCAGAACCCTTATTATGCAGACTGCAATTTTTAGCATTAAATCTTAGCTGCCAGACCATTCCTTGTACTTCGCTAGATCCCTCCTTATGGTTTGTACACTTTCCGGGGCATCTACCCTGCTGCAGATTTTGGCAATATCCACAAAAAGACAAACATTTCTCTATAGTCCTTCCACAATATCGCTTACAAAAATATTGAAATGAACCAGTCCAAGGACCAATCTCTGCAGCAACCCACCAGTAAGTCCCTCACTCCTTAGCATGAACTTCATTTACCACTACCCTTTGTCACCTCCCATTCAACTAGTTTCTAATCCAGTCATTCACTTTAGGACCCATACCAAGGGTGATCAGTTTATTTACAAGTTGCCTATGCAGAACTATGTCAAAGACCTTAATAAAATCCAAGTATACCACATCTAGTGCTCTCCCATGTTCCAACTCTCTGGTCACCCTGTCAAAGAAATTGATCAGATTTGTCTGACAAGACCTAGCTCTGGTAAAACCATGCATCTCAGATCTCGTAATCCATTGGATTCCAGAAACATCATTATCCTCTGTGTTAGCATCAATTCCATTAATTTACTCACAACAGAAGTCAGACTCACTTCTTGAGGAGCATACAGTATATCACTTTGGCCAGATTCAGGATTAGAAAGCTTCCAGAGTGATCTAAATAGCATAAGCAGATTTTGGGAGACAAAACATTTAGAGGTAGATTTTAAAAGCCTTGCATGTGCAAAAACAGCCACATACGTGCGTTAAGTGATGCAAAATTTTAAATAGATGGGAAGGATGTGCATCCAGAAAAAGTAGGCAGGGCCAGCACTGACACACAACCCCTAATTTTCCTCAGTCAGTATGTGTATGTTATGCATGTAACTTTGCTATAGCTCCTTAGTAGATATAGTAGGAGAGAAAGAGGCAGAGAAGGCTTAGCCTGACACTCAATATATGGACCATTGTAAGGGGAGGACTTAGATTCAGGGTGAGTTTTCGGGAGGTGGGTTGGAGTGTGGGGGGTGTTATTACAAAAACATTCAAAAGTATTCATTGTAAAATTGACATCATAAAGGAATTTTTGACCTTATAAGCAATGAAAATTCTAGCAAGAGAAGTTGTTTTGTACACTGTAGTCTACAAATCAACTCCTTTTCATTACTTATAAGGTCTAAAATAATTTTGTGATGTCAATTTTACAATGGATACCTCTGAATGTGTCTATAACAACATTCCCCCAAACCCCAACCCACCTCTTCAAAACTCACCCCTTTACAATGGTCTATATATATTTTGAGTGTCAGGCTGAGCCTTATAGAGAATCCCTCTCTCTCTCTCTCTCTCTCTCTCTCTCTCTCTCTCAAACCTATAAAAATGGCACATGTGCAGTCTGTTTAAAATCTTCCCCGTTACTCAGTAACTGCTCTGGAAAACAGGCACAATTCTAGCAATCTTCAGAACTAATAGATAGATGCAGTAATTGAATCAACAGCCAAAATAAAAGTAAATATTCATTACCAGCTACAAACACCAGACTGACAGAATGTCGGTTCTAAAACTCATCTCATTTCTCCCTCAGAACACTACACATGAGTGCTTATTCACTTTCAAACCTACTCAGCAGAACTCTTCCTGAGGATCATGACCATAGACATATTCACACAGGGACTCTGCTCTAATATATGGACATCATGGCTAAACCCAGGAAACCTGACCATCCCCTTTGTCACCAGCATATGATGAACACCAGGACACCTGCTTGTTCAGACTGTGATAATGCTTGCAGTTGCACTAGATTCTGGAAGATAGGCTAAGCGTACTGTTGTTACATGACCTCAGGTTCATTTCCCTCTCATATGGAGCAAGACGAAGCACAAACAGAGATGTCTGAATATCTTTATCAGGAAAGCTTTAATAGGAGAAAAAAATAAATTTTCTTCACCCAGCAGGATGTAGTCCTGCCTTTTCTCAGCAAACTGTTACATTCGTACTGGAGGTATCCTTCTTATTTATCAGTCAATATTGGCATACACACATATAAAAATGTGGCATTTTCAACCAGTCATCATTTCCATCTGTAGTTTTGATATTCATGAATTTTGCTGTTGGATGTTTCTGGTCACCTTTATTGCCACTGCCTTCACTTAGACCAATATTGTTAATTTCTCTATTATAAAGGTGCAGGTCTCATCATAGCTAGCTCCTTAGCAGACATTTCTCATGTCATATGACAACAGCAGCAGATCACTGTAACTGATAACTGATTTATAAACCATTGTTTGATTCTGTTAATCCTGACAGATGATTGTTCAGACCTTCAGAGCTACCCCACATGAGTAAAATCAATAATCCCAATTACACTGAGGAAGTAAACAATTTCACAGAAGCCTCTTTACACCTGCCATCTCCCCTGCTATGTACATAGATAAGAGATGAAATCAGACATGTAGGCAACCATGATGCTATCCATAAAGGAGTCAACATAAGCCTATATATCCCGACTTAAGAGTGAGATTCATTCATAATGCTCATTAGAGCTATAACGCGGTTTGATGGATGAGTTAGATTGTGAGAGAAATGGGGACAGGAAAAATACCAGCAGTATCTGAATATAATCTGCTGCAAAGTGGCTGAAAGGTGGAATATAAATAAATATATAATTTAACAAAATAAATAAATATATATAGAGAGAGAGAGAGAGAAAATTTTCAATATATACCTGTAATGTGAATTTTCTTAATACCTAATTGATTGCAGATATGGAAGTAGCTCGCCCAGCAAGAATCTTGGTCTGGAGACAAAAGATGTTATCTTCCTACAGTTGATCTGCCAGGAAGAATACTGGAACCCCAAGGTGATTTCTTAATGGGCTGTTCCTCTACCCTTATATGTACATTTTTGTTCACAAATTTAGATACTAGAAATTTATTTTATTTTATTTATTTATTTACACATTTTTTTCTATACCGCCTATAACAAAAAAACTATGCTAAGCGGTGAACAATAAGGAAAATAAAAAATTTCAAATTAGAAGCATTTCCAACAATAAATACCATCACAACAAAAGCTTACATAATTTAAAACCTCAAGAAAAAGCCAGATGGAAGAAATGTGCTTTCAACTGCTTTCTAAAGACTTTATAGTTAAGAAGACTTCTCAGATCAATGGGCAGCTCGTTTCATAGAGTGGGACCTGAAATGACAAAGGCCGTAGAGCGAGTAGTCTGGAGTCAATAAGTTTTAATAGTAGGGACAAGAAGCAAACCCTTGTCTACAGACCTTAAGGACCTTGAAGGAACATTCCTCACCACTTTATCATACAAACAGGATGAACCAATAGAGTAGAGTGCTTTGTGTGCAAGAGTCATTAACTTAAACTATATCCTGTACTTGCCAGGAAGCCATTGAAGCTGACAAAGTGTTGGGGAAATATGTTCACTAAAAATTTCTAAAACTAGGATTTGAACATATAGGGCATGATTTTCAAAAGGATTTACACGCTTACAAAAACAGCTTTCTATGTGGAAATGAGTTGATGAAATATCCGAGAGATGATTTGGATATTTTTCTGGCTGGTTTTGAGAATATTTCATTGCAGGAGACTTTTGCTTCATATATATTAATGTAGTGGGGATTAGAACTCGCACAAGTATTGTTCCCAGGGTTCATTTGGGGATTTTTGAGGTGGGCTTTCTGATGATGGGTCTCAGGGGTATCAATTAGCCCTGAGCATGTGTAGAGTGTCAGAGGGTTGGTGGAGAGGGTAGTAGTAAAGAGATGAGATCAAGTCAAGATCTCACAATGTAGAGGAGTGAGTAGGAGGAGAGTTTGGAGTAGGTCCTCAAGGCCTTCTCATTTGAGGAGACTTTTGGAATCAAGAGTCATTGAAACAATTTTAGAAGTTTGAAAGTGGTTTTTGCTATTCTGGACCACTTTCTGACTGAACTTCCTGTTTCTGCATCTTGCGCTTAGTTAACAGCAAGATGAATGACAATGGATTTTTTTGAGAATTCTGAGAAATGTCTTGGACTCTCCATCTATTTTGAAGGTAGGGGATTTTTCCATCACCTCCTGGTGTATGTTGGTCACGGAAAAGAACTTTCCTATAACCTTAAGAGTGAATTTTAAAAGCCCTACATGCGGCCAATCCGGGAGATAACGCACGTGACTGGGATGCGCACGGGCCACACATATCTCCCAGTACGCACATTAAGAAGGATTTCTAAAAAAGAGGTGGGCCACGTTGGGCCAGGGACAGGGTCAGGGCAGGGTGTGGGTGGGGCATGGTCAGGCCGGGACAGAGCCAACAGCGCACCAGTGCGCGCCAGGATCCGAGGACAGCATAAGCTGCTGCTGCTACGGACTGCGGGTAAATATTAAAACAAAAAACTCTAGGGTAGTCAGTGGGGTTTTAGGGGTTGGGGCTGATAGGGAAAAGGGGAGGCAGATTAGGTAGTGGGTTTAGGAAGTTTGTTCCTTTACAGGAGTGAACTGGGAGGGAACTGGAAAATGGGCCTCTTGTGTCGCCGCGCGTACCTACTAAAATACCCCCTTTACGCACTCGAGATGGGTTTCGTGCGCACATGCATACATGTGCACACAGATAGCTGATTTTATAACATGCATGCATAGACTCGTGAATGTTATAAAATCAACATGTCCATGCACCTGTGCACGACTCTAAAAATCTACCTTTTAATGGGGAAGGTATTTTGGACCAGGACACATTTGAGAGGAGGGTCATCAAAGAGGCACCATGGACAAAGAAACCTACTTTTTTTTATTTGGATTTTTTCCCATCATGTTTATGATATTTGGAATCATAGCCTGGATATATTTTTTAAGTTAAAGGAAACCTTTTTATGATTTGCACGCTAGTGTTGGGCTCTGAGCCTTCATTCAAGTGTGCTCTTTTGGATTGACTAACCTACTGTGACTATTGAGCAAAAGTGAATGTGACTGTGCTACCTGATTACCCCACCCCAGCACCTACTAGGGCCCCAAAGGCTCAGGCCTACTCCCTGCCAGAGAACCCCAACCCTCAGAGCTGAAGTTTGGTACTTGAGTGTGTTAGATGTCCAGGAGAGTAAAGATAGGCCTGGGACTTTGCTAAAGCCCCTGTATCAGGGACCCTCCACCAGAGAGCAGGGTTACATTAAAGATTGCCTCCTTTCAACTAGTCTTGAAGAAAGATAGTGTTACGATCTTGTCCATGGACCCCATTCTGTGGACAGACTTTCCATCTACTGTCAGCTCTTGGCTCCTTGGCCCAACCTGCAGCCGCTATCAGCCTCCATTTCTGCAGCCTGGTGTCATCCCCAGGACCTCTCACGTAGCCTGGCCATCATCGCTGCAGCTGGCATCCCTCCTTCACGGCTGAGCCGTGTCATTGACTCCGCCCCTGCCAGCAGGGAAGCCCCATCGAGATTCCCCCTCTGCAGCATGGAGCTGCTGCCACCTTCTCCTCTTCTTTGGGGCTGGAGTTCGTCCCCAGTGTGGCTCCTCTTCTCGGCAGGAAGCCGCCTCCATCCCGCTTTCTCTTCCTCATGCGGCAGGATGCTGCCACAGGCCTCAGCTCTGCCTTCCTTCCTCGGGGGTTCCTCTAGGTGCAGGTGCACAACTCTTCATCTCTCTTAAAGGGCCAGAAGCAGGAAGCACTCCTTGGCCCCACCAGATGATGTCCTCAGGGCACTTCCTGGACCTGCCCTATATAAAGCCCCTGCTTCAGTTCCTCAGGGCTTTTGAATGGAGTTTTATCAGCTCCAAGGAGTTACATCTAGCTCCAACACCTTCTTGGAGTTCCAAGCTCCAGAGAGTTCCAATGGAATTCCATCTACCTGCTCCTGTCCAGATTACTTCATGTTCCATGTTCTTCTTGTTCCCAATGTCTTCATCCGATGTTCTGGGTCTCGTCCATCATCGGATCTTCTTCATGGTATGTTACAGTCTTCGGCTTCCCTTCCTGAAGCCCTGGAGTCCCTTGTCTGTGTCTAGATGTCCAGATTTCCACTCGTCCATATGGCCTCTTGTCCATATATCCGCTTGTCGGCCTGTCCAGATGTCCACTCATCCAGATGTCCACTCGTTCAGATGTCCAGATGTCCAGATGTCCAGATGCCCTTGCTTTCGGAGGTACCATTCTCTTGTGTACCGACCTCCTTTGTTCCTTATCTCGATCCTGAAGAATCTGCAAGCAGCCTTGCCATCCACTGGACTTCGTCTTCAGCCGTCCTTCGTGGGAGTAAATCCATCTCATCCAGTGTCCGTCTTCGGGTGACTGGAGTACCCTTCTGGCTGGGCCTCTCTCAAGTGCTGTCTGGGCCCTCTCTCCATCCTATGCATGTTACTCTCTGCGTGGTCCGCGACCAGTCTTCCAGGTTGTGTGGGGTGCGCAGTGGAACAGGTTGGTCCGTGACCAGTCCACGTCGGGCTGTGTAGGGTGACCTGAGGGACAGTGCCTTCCAAGTTCCAATAGTCTCATCTCTTCGATGTTCCAAGAGTCTCGTCTCATCCAAGTCTCCAGGGTCTCATCTCGTCCAGGTCTCCAGAGTCTCATCTCGTCCAAGTCTCCAGAATCTCGTCTCGTCCAAGTTCCAGGAGTCCTTGTCTTCTCTATGTACTCTGACTCTTCTCTTGTTTCTAGGATCCGGAGTCTCCTGTTCCAGTTCCTTGTCTCTTCGTTTCCAGCTCTCTGCCTCCATCTGACTTCACTGGTGTGTGTTAGCTCAGCGGGGGGGCTGACCCTGTTTCATCCCAGCTCCGTCCGTGCCTGCACTCGCTCACCTCCCTTGGGGCATGTCTTGGGGCTCCTCCCTGAGTTTCCCCATGGGCCAAGGGCTCACTCTCTCCTAGGAGCAGGCTATCGCGCCTCCACATCCCTCCTCAGGGCCTGCTGGGCACATTCATAATAGATAGTTTTCACTCTACTGAGCTGTCTGTCACCTAGATTCTTCACTGCCATTTCTATCTAAGGTTCTAGAAAAGGTAGTTTTAAAGCTATTTACTTTTATCGTTGAGCAGAATTTGTTGGACAATTTTTCAATTTGAATTTAGAGTCTCAAATAGTACTGCCTTTGTTTTTATTGAGTTTTAACATTTTTCATTGATGCGTTGACAACAGGACTAATGTTTCCCTAATTTTATTGGATATCTTATCTACCTTCAACACTCCTGATCATTTGATTTTATTGAGCTAGTTGGAAACCAAGGGCATATTGTCTAAAGTTATAGATTAATTCCAATTTATTAGATAGGCACAAGAGTGTAATTTTTGGCAAATGCTCCTCTTCCTTGTTTAATCTTCGCATTGGCACTTTCAGCTACCCTTTTAATTGTTTATATTTTTTCCCTTATGTAACTGCTAGCGAACCTGGACATCAGCTATCAACTATTTGCCAATGATATTCAATTTTATTTTCCTATTAATTCTTCTCTGCCTGAAGCTATTGACAAGATTTCTAAATTTTTGAAAGTTATCAGAGTTTGGTTATTGAAAAATAAATTAGTACTTAATGTAAAAAAATGGTGATTTTTCTGTCCCAATTTCTGTCTTTTGGAAGAGATGGAAATTCCAATTTCTAAGCAAGTTTGTAATCTGTGCTTTATGATGGATACTACTCTTTCTTTGTGCCCACAAGTGAAAAATATATTTAAGACCACTTTTTATAAGTTAAGACTGCTATATCAGATTAAATCTTTTGTATCTGAGAATGATCTCAAATTGGTATTGCACTCATTAGTTATATCAGCCATTGATTGCTTAATCCGTTATATTTGTATGGCCTTACAAATAGTCTAAAATGCTGCAGCCATATTATATCAGGTTGTAAGATCTATGATCATATTAATCAGTGTTACTCAAGCTTCAATGGCTTCTAATCAGCTGGCACATTAAATTTAAGGTACTATTACTAGTTTTCAAAACTGTTAGTTCGTTTGCTCATCACAGAATTTGCAGACTGTGCCATCAGTATGCCAGGTTCTCTTAACAGAGTTGAGAGAAAGATTGCTCTGTGTAGTAGGTCAGAATTATGGAATGATTTGCCAGCTGAAAGCTCTATAATTCAATTTTGCAAATTATTAAAAACCTACCTCTTCCAACAGGCTTTTGAAGAATTACTTTGATTAACAGGTTTGATTATTAGTCATGATCATGTGAGCATACATTGTTTTATCTAAATTTTAGTGCAGGACAGATTTCTGAGCTTTTTTGCTTGTTTTAATCTGTTTTTATGATTATGTTTTACTGTTTCTGTAATTTTAGTATGAATGCGTTTTTGTTACCTGCTCAGGTGATGAGTGTATTACAAATATTTTCATAAATAAATAGTCTTTTGAAAATTTCCCAGGTGGATGTTTATGTGCCCAAACCTTGCCCCAGACATGTGACTGGGGCAAGATCAGGTCGGTGTCATTTTTTAAAATGGTGCCGACCGGCCTAGGGTAAGAGGGTATTCCTGGGCCTGGAGCAAGCAGACCTTTCCATTTGCTATCAATCTTCATTTTGAGGTAATGGAGTGTGGGAGGGGGGTTTGGGGGTAGGGGCCGGTGTGGGTCCCCACTGTACACCATTTCTTTGACCAGGATGGTTCAGGGGGAGGGGGGAACCGTTATATACCAATAATGTTCTTTTCTAATTTTAGGGGTTGGGGGGATGTGGTAGGGAGCATGTGACACTTTTTGTATTGAAAAAGGGGGTGGGGTACCCTATGGCGGCTATGTGATATATGTTGATTGGGTTGAGGGGGATCCTGTTGTCGCTTGATCATTTGCTTATATTTTTATGTTTTGGTTGTTGGAGCCGCCTCGAGTGGTGGCCCCCAGGTAAGGAACGGGGATCATGTTGACCCCTGCACACTTTTTTTTAGGGAAGGTGGGTCCTTTAAGGTGATGGCAGCCCCATACTTTGGGGGCCGCCATCGCACATTACAGGCCCATGCTGTGTTTTGCTTCATGGATTTTTACTGCAAGACAAAACAATGTGGCAATGCAGCTACAATATTTTTTCAGGGTAGGGTCCAATTATTGTGGGTACACACACACATACACACCACGTGAAAACATTTTTCAGCTTAGTGAATCCAGATCATAGACAGATAACTTTAGGGCTGCTGAAGATCAGTTCTAAAGTTAGCCAGATAAACTTATCCTGCTAACTTGGACATAGCTGGTTATATTCACCAGTGCATGCACACTGCTGAACATCTCAGCAAAGTTATCCGGATAAGTCTATCTGGATAACTTTGCTAGTCAGCCACCATGGGCCTCTTTGATTTAAAAAATCATGTGCAAAATTGAACAAGAATAAGCTATAGCCTACAAAGAGGAAGTGTAATTTATATGAGTGAATGTTTGTATGCAGTCGGCCAATTATCCAAGTGTATTCAAAGTGAATGTATCCATGTAAGTTTGCTTTAAAAATGCTCAGTAAAGTCTTCATGTACACGCAGACTTTACTGCTATGCAGGCTTTTTGAAAATTACCCTCCGGCAATAAATAGGATCTTTCATTATTGCTAACCCAAGGGCAGTAAAAAGGATCTTTCATTATTGCTGACCCAGTATGTGTATTGTTCAACAACATTCTTACTTTTATCTACATATTGTGGAGGAATTCCATAAGCAGTAGAGAGTGGAGAATAGATCAACACACATAGTTCTAATTATGCAAAACTATCTTGCATAATTTTTCATAGGCAATAATCAAAGCAAAACTACTTGCATAGTTATGCATTGATTATTGATGCAAACCCTGTGGAATGTTACCAACATGACCATTTTTAATTGTTTACCCATAATCAACAAGTCCTATATTAGAGGTATGAATCGTGTGATCGATCATCTTAACAATCGATTTTGGCTGGGGGGGGAGGGAAATCTTATCGTCGTGTTTTTTTTTTTTTTTTTTTAATTGTTAAAAATCGTAAATCGGGGGAGGGCGGGAAAACCGGCACACCAAAAAAACCCTAAAACCCACCCCGAACCTTTAAAACAAATCCCCCACCTTCCCGAACCCCCCCCAAAATGTTTTAAATTATCTGGGGTCCAGTGGGGGGGTCCCGACGTGATCTCCCTCTCTCTCTGGCCACGACTGCGTTGAGAAATGGCGCCGGTGGCCCTTTGCCCTTATGTAACAGGGCAAAGGTAGCGCCGGCGCCATTTTGGTTCCTGGCTCCCGACGTCACGCGTGCAGGAGATCGCCCCTGGACCCCCGCTGGACCCCCAGGGACTTTTGGCCAGCTTGGGGGGGCCTCCTGACCCCCACAAGGCTTGCCAAAAGTCCAGTGGGGGTCCGGGAGCGACCTCCTGCACGTGTGACGTCGGGAGCCAGGAACCAAAATGGCGCCGGCGCTACCTTTGCCCTGTCACATGATAAGGGCAAAGGGCCACCGGCGCCATTTCTCAACGCAGTCGTGGCCAGAGAGAGAGGGAGATCGCGTCGGGACCCCCCCCCCCCCCCACTGGACCCCAGGTAATTTAAAACATTTTGGGGGGGTTTGGGAGGGTGGGGGATTTGTTTTAAAGGTTCGGGGTGGGTTTACGGTTTTTTTGGTGTGCCGGTTTTCTCGCGCCCTATTTAACGATACAATACAAATGCCCCTGACGATAAATCGGGGGCATTTGTATTGTATCGTGCACTCTAACGATTTTGGACGATTTTAAAATTATCTGACGATACCGGGGATGCCAGATGCTTCTGTGAAGGATGACTGGAGGAGAAGTCCGGGGGACGACAAGGTTGCTGGCAGATACTTCAGGAATGCAAGAAGGGAAATCTCAAGCACAGGTCATCTGGACATCTGGACACCTGGACATCTGGATCTCTGAAGGAGAAGACAACTGGACATCAGGGTCTCTGGACATCTGGGACAATGGACACAGATAGAGAGGACTACTGGACGAGTAGAGATCATTGGGTTGTAGAGAAGAGGATGACGGACATCAGGACAAAGGATGTCTGGACATCTGGATAGCTGAACAGAGGACATCTGGACATCTGAGCGGAAGGAACATCTGAGACATCAAGGTACGGACGAGGAATCCTGAGGCTTATGGAAGGAAAGCAAAGGGCTGGAACATACCACGAGGATGATCTGATGAGGGATGAAACCTGGAGTGTCAGACAGACATCAGGATGAAGAAGAAGACACGGAACATGAAGTCTTCCGGACAGGAGCAGCAAGATGAACCATGGTGAAAGCGGTGGAACTCCAAGGAGGGTGAAACTCTGAAGATGGAATCTG
The DNA here is from genome assembly GCF_901001135.1 of Rhinatrema bivittatum. Taxonomy (NCBI): domain Eukaryota; kingdom Metazoa; phylum Chordata; class Amphibia; order Gymnophiona; family Rhinatrematidae; genus Rhinatrema; species Rhinatrema bivittatum. The sequence continues at coordinate 116,025,541 of NC_042617.1, read as the reverse complement.
GAGCAGACGAAACTCCGAAGATGGTAAGCGGAGAGGCTGTAACTCTGAAGATGGATACTGGAGCAGATGTAACTCCATCCGAAGGCACTGAGGAACTGAAGTAGTGCCTATTTATAGGGAAGGACCAGGAAGAGCCCTGAAGACGTCATCAGGGGGACTGAAGAGGAACTTCCTGTCACTGGCCCTTTAAAAGGAGAGAAGAGCCGTAAGGCCAGCCCCTAGAGGGAGCCCTGGAACACAGGTAGGCGGAGCTGAGGCCTGCAGCTACGTCGGGACGAAGAAAGGAGAAGGCTGGTGGCGGCTCCTGCTGCTGAAGTGGAGCTGTGCTGGGTCCGACAGCTGCCCCGAAGAGGAGGAGATGGAGGCGGCGGCTCCCTGCCGTGAAGAAAGGCTTCGGCGGTGGCACTCGCACCAAGCAGGAGGGAGGAATCCCCACGAGGGGATTCCCTCGAAGAGAAGACTCGTCGGCGCATCTCCAGCTGTGCGGAGGAGAAGAAGCAGCAGGCCGCCAAAGAGAAAGGGGGTGCGGCTCATCAGCAGTCCAGGCCGCGGTGAAGAGGCAGCACTGGAGAGAGAGGTGAGGCCCTGTCCGCTGAATGAGGTCCGCAGACAGGGGCGTAACAACAACTTTGAACTTAGGTAGGACTATTTAATGTTTAAGGGGATCCCAAGCAGAGCAGGATTTCCCCCAGAGTCTGGGTCTCTCACATACTCAGAGAAGGGAGTTTTAGGAATCACCCAGGAACCAGAGTACAAAATCCAATAACTTCAGTTTATTTGTGAGTTGGACATTGATTTGTTTTGAAAAAATTTTTCAATACCCAGCTCTCTGTACTGTTTCATCTGTCCCAGCGAAGCATCATCACAGATACACACTGATGAAGGAAGCATCTCACCACCTAGGTCAAACAATAGCTTCCTCCCACAGAAAGAACTCACCCCTGGGGTGCAACCAGTGGCAGTGAAGTCAGCCCCATAGATATAAAATACTTTTGTGTGCCCTGATGGATAATGCCCCTTCAAAGAAAAGGGTTACATGATATTGTATGTGTCTGTAAGGGATGAATATGTGATGGTGAGTGTATATGTTTGTAGAAAGCATGTGGAGTACAAGAGTTAAGTATGTGAGGAATGACTGAATGAAAAGATAAAGATAGCTTGATAACAGAAGTGAATAGAGAGAAAAACTAAGCTTAGGTTTGGAGGAAAGAGATGGTATTCATGTTGTATTGCATAATGTAGGTGTTAGGGTTGTTGGGAGTGATTTTTTAGATAGAGATGTGCATTCTTTTCAAACAAAATAGGAAATGTCAACAACATTTCTTTAGCATTTCAGCGTTTTCAAACTGGAACAAAAAAACAATGAAATTTTGTTAATATTAATTCTTGTTTAATTTTCAAATAAAAATGTTTGGGGGAAAAAAATCTGCAGCAGGCCTGCATCCTATCTGGGCCTCCCCAAAGCCTCTTCAAGGCTTCCCTAAGGCCTGCCTGCAACCTCCCAGGGGCCTGCCCCAAAGCTTTCTTGAGGCCTGCCTTGGGCTGGCCCAAAAAAGTTGCTGACTGGGCCCCTGCCACCCCAAAATGTGTCCCATGACCTCCCCAGATTCCAACTCCTCCTCCCAAAAAAAATGGTGCTGGAACATCCTCCAACCCCTCTCCTAGAAAGTTGCCAAAGTTGTGAACCATCCCAGCCCCTACTTGGGCAATAAAATGGGCAGGAGGGATGCCCACTCACTGTATGCCCCTTGGTCATACCTTTATAATAGCGCCAGTGGTACCTGAGACTGGCACCACAGTGACTTCAAAATGGCACCAGTCTCAGGGCCGTCCGGCACCATTTTCTTGTATGGCCATACAAACATATAGCCATACAAGAAAATGGTGCCAGCCAGCCCTGAGAACAACATCATTTTGACATCACTATGGCATCAGTTTCAGGACCTCCAGGCCCATTTTAAAGAGCCAACTGAGGAGAAGGAGGCAAGTGGGCATCCCTCTGCCCCTTTTACTGCCCAGGTCTCCCATGGATGGGATAAGTGGGAGCCGGAGTGGTTCCTAATTCCAGCACCATTTTTGGGGCAGGAGGTGGGGGCCCCTGTTTCAGTGTTTTTAAATGTTTATTTTGGCTTAGAAAAGGAACTGAAATAATACAAACATTACAAGAAATGATAACGAGGGGGGAAATTTCAAAAATGGCAAAAAAAAAAATTCCTAAGCAATTTGCAAACCTCTATTTTTAAATAACATCATAATTCCCAGTGGGAACATTTTAGTCAATGTTGAAAAATAAAGGAATTTATTAACTTGTTGGAGGTAGTTTCTGATGGGACGTGCATTATCCAGATAAACTGTAGAATTTAACCAGAGAAGTTTGTTACAACACCTATCTAGATAAAGTTATCTGAATACATTTAGGACATCCTTTCAGCTTGACCAGACTTATTTGCATAACTTTAGCTGAATAGTGCCGAATATTAATGCTGTTGACTGGCTAAAGTTTTACTGCCTCGGGATTGCCGTCAGCCCCACCTCTTTTTATGCAGTTAAACTTTGTGTGGGCAATGATTTGCATACACAAATTTAGCTACTCCATGCAGGGAAGGAGCAATTTAAACTCTGACAGATCTTTTGAATATCACCATCCAAATTTTTCACACATCAATACTTTTGTGCTTTTCAGGCATATTTGCAGTGCAAATGATTGCAGCAACATGAAATTTTTTCTATTAAACTCTTATGACCAGATATATTATGTACCTTTCCGACAGTCACAAAATAAGGAAGATGCCTGTCTGCGTCTGCCTCCTGCTACTTTAGTAAAAAGTAACAAGATGGCGGCATGAAGTAGCCATGAATTTGCTGAACCCTTGTTCCCTCCTGAAAATGTTGTTTCTTCTTTTGTTATACCTACCAAGAGAAAAGGGAAAGTACGGGTTTATCCCTCTGAAAACCTACCTTCCCTGGGTCAAGTCCCATTGCCGATGTCGGTGGAGGAGCATCAGTGCTGGCGGGGAAAGTGACATCTCTTAGCCCCTTTGATGATCACTTCACCACCTTTACTCCTTTCGATGCAGCAGCCTTGGAGGGAGGAGGTGTAGATGCTGCTTTGCCATCCAGGCATGGGCTTGCTGTGGTAGTAGCAGCAGAGGAGCCGTCGGATCTAGAGGTGGCCCCCTCAGCCGTCGAGCCTTTCGACCGGGCAAGCAAGCTTGATTCCTAAGAAGCCAGCAGTGGTAATGCAAGATGCTCTGTGGGATCTTATGGCCCAACTTCGGGAGTGCCTTTTCAGACTGCTCCCTTCAGGTGAATTCGATTTCTAATGGATTGGAGTCCTTGGTCTCTGACCAAGAAGAACATCAGCAAGAATGTCTGGAAGAGAGCAGTCTTAGAAGATAAGATTAAGACTGTGCAATCTGTCAATGCCCCACTCATTCAAGAACATGGGACGCTTAATAGGAGAGTTGAATATGTTGAAAACAGATTGAAGCATTTAAACCTTCAATTTCTCAACTTTCCTAGGGTTGTGGGGGAGTTGCCATGTGCTACTTTGTGAGGATATCTGCTGGAAGTATTGCACGGTGCCTCGGAATCTGTTTCTTCCTTCAATAAGGTTTACTTCTTGCCATCTGGACAATGTGTTAGTCAGACTCCCCCAGAAAATATAGATCTTACAGCTTTTCTAGCATCCTCTACCTGGGAAATATCTGAGAGGGCTACTCTACTAGTTTCTCTTCTGTCTGACCATGATTTCAGTTTTCTAATGTGGGGTTATTTTCAGAATATGAAGGCTTTGTTTGTCGGTTAGCAGGTCATTGTGTTTCCAGATCGTGCAAGGGCCACTCAAATGAGGAGGAAAGGTTTTACTGACCTTGCACCAGGAGAGCCGAGATTTGGGTGCTACCTGATCCCTGCAAATGCATAGTTAAGTTTAATAACGTTTGCTATGCCTTTTTCTTTCTGGAACAACTTAAAACCTTTATAGACTCCAAGAAATTGTTATGAGTCTCTTCTTCCCCTATTGTGCCATTAGATTAGGCAATCTATTGTAATGTTGAGCAGGCAAATTCATGCTAAAGCTGCTTCTTTTATTAGTTTTCCTATTGTACTCCTCTTTTTCCTTCCCCTCCTTTTAAGGTTTGTGGGCTAATGAGATGAGTTATGGATTGTTGTGAATGGTTGTTTTTTTTTTTTTTTTAATTGCTTTTGTTTTGATGTAATTCTAATCATGCTTCAGTGCAAAATATATACTTTGTATGTTTTTTGTTAAAAATGAATAAAGTGAAAAAAAAACCCTCTTTCCTACACAGGCTTCTTCATGTGTTACAACTAAACATTTGCATAAGCTGCACTACAAATATGCATTTATTTCTAATGCATCAAATAGTAAAATTCTGAATACGTATATAAGCCATCTTTCACGCAAAAGTATTTCAACATTTAGCAATCAGAACGAAAGATATACAAAACAAATGCAGTGTTGGAGAGGGCGTATGGAAAAAGAATATATTTATAGAGCATTTGAAAAACAGACTACAAGATTGAGCAATAAGTTTGGCAATTACAATCACTTTGTGAAGGAAGAGAGGTCTTGAGTGCGAAACTAAAATACACTTCATTGTGCCCTATGAAGGTGTTCAGAGGTAGTGATGGTTAGGTATTTGGCCCTGCCAAACCCACAGTTTCCAGTTCTTTTGCAAAAGGATCCCTCATGGAACATTCAGGGGACGCGAGCTTTATCTTCATCAGCAATTTTCGACACAGTTTTGTTGCCCCTCTAGTTTACCCGGGTGAGATAGTCTACTTCACTGAAAAGCCTTGGGCTCCCTAATGAAAACAAATCAGATACATCGCCAAATGGAATAAATCACAACAAAGTGACTCATCCCCAGCTGAAACCACAGAGTTCTTTGTAGATAAGAACAACTGCATTTGGCACCAAGACTTCTGTTCAAATTCCAACCCGTATCTGCTGCTGGCAGTAAAAGTTACACTTGCACATTGTTAAACTTTGTTCACATGCGCCAGTGCTTTTACTTCGCTTGTAATTGTCCTGCCAAATCTCTTTCTTTAGGGAATAGAACAGCTTTTACATGAGCTGAGGAAAATTTCCTGTACAGGTCACCAGTTCTTTTTTTTTTTTTTTTGTTCTTAATCTGAATTGCATGTGTTTAGTTTATGGGATACATTGGGCCAGCACTAAGCCAGCATCATCATCAGCTGAGTGCCAGCTGTCTTCAAGAGCTCCAACCCTTTAAACTCGGTACTCCCAAAAGCTTCAGAGACTAAAGTGTATTAGTTCATGATGGCTAAGTCCTGGCAGAGCGCCTTATTTAATCCTTCCCCTCCTTTCTTCAAACTTGTTTTATAGGCCGCCTCTGTTTTCTACTTCTGTATCAGTGTAATTCCAAAATGCCAGTGAAATGAAGCAATTATCAGAGTTCACATAAGCATGCATAGGAAGCGACATAATTCCATAAACTGTAAGGAACACCCTACTGTAGTGTATATATTTATATGCAGTAAATTATTAGCATGAAAGAAGTGATTCGGGCACAGATGCTTTACTTACATGGATTAGGCTTCAAAGCGTGGGGTCTTTATTTATTTATTGAGTAGAATTGTTGATTTTTTTAAGTTCAAATGTTTATTGCAAAGTTTTCACAAGGATAGAAGAATACACAAATATATAACAACAAAATTCAAATAAATATTCAAACAAATGGCACCTACTGACGTCTACAATTACTTACGGGCCGATTCAGTATGATGTGCTCGGCCGAGCGCACCTTTAGCCCCGGTTTGGCCGCTCGTTTTTGACGTGCTGTTTTTACCCCTTATACAGTGGCTGTCAGCGGGTTTGAGAACCTTCGCCGATAAAATTGAGCGTCGGCTGGCAAACCCGCTGACAGTCGCCGCTTCTGTCAAAAAGGAGGCGCTAGGGATGCACTAGTGTCCCTAGCACCTCCTTTTACCGCGGGCCCTCATTTAAATACTCGATCGCGTGCCCAGGAGAGTGGCCTGGGCGCACGTCTCCTCGGAGCTCTCCCGCGGTTTTTACCGTATCGGCCCGTTAATGGGATAGCAAAGGTATAAGACACGTCATAAAGAGAAAGCATCCAGGAGTAGCATAAACATGGCTAGGAAAGGAGTCAAAGGGAGCCTAGATGTGATTCCAAGGGTCCCCACATCAAGAGCCAAGATGCTATATGATTAAGGCATATTGATGCAACTTTTTCATATATATAATATAGTCTGAGTGATTTCACCTGGAGAGCAGGTGCAAATGTGCCACACTATGATACATGTAGTCCCACTAAATTTCAAATCAGACTTACATGCATAAGTCCATTTTGAAAATTTGGGCCAAAGTCTGCATGCACTTTGAAAACACGGACTTCAGCCCTCTGCGGGCTGTTACAACTTAACCCTCATTAAATTTAGGGAGGCAAAACCAGCAAAATGTGCTTGTTTTGCTTTACGATCCATGGGTGGAAAGTGTAAAAGTTTGGGGAGATACAGACTCAAGCTCTGTACTTACAGTGACACCTTGTGGCTTTTGAAAGAATAGCTTTGAAAGTATCCATAGTGAACTGGCTCATTCTCTCTCAGGAGCTACTGCTGTAGTTGATCCATTTTGTATATAGGAGACTGAGAAAGAAAAACAGCTCATGGTAGAAATGATGGCAATACTTTTCCTTTTCTTTCAGATTTTATATTATTTTCCTGGGAATTTCAATGTTATAACAAAAAAAAAAAAAACCAGTGGGAAAATTACTGTTGTAACACACAGGAAAACCTCAGTGGAAAAGTCATTTACATTTCTACAATAAATAAATAAATAAATGAAACCTGAAACCAAAGATACCTATTTATGAGGTAGGAAATAATGAAATCAGCTTTACAGCAGAGCATCAATAGTTAAACTATCAATAAATTCACAGGCTACCTCAATGCCTGGTTACTGACTCACCACTCTGTTCTGAATATGAAGTGGCCCAGGCTTTCACTCTTTGGGCTTGCCAAAACTGAGAATGCTCGCAAAGTCCTTGTGAGGCATAAAGAAAGAAGAGACGATTAATATTATGATTACATAGATATGTTACCTAGCTAGGGAGTACCAATGGATGTTTAATTTAGAAATACAGAAACACGATGGCAGAAAAGGACTATACAGCCTATCTAGCCTGTCCGTTTATTTATTTATTTTGACATGTATACACCATTGCACCATTCAAAAAAAACAAACAAACCTAAATTCTACAACATTTAGAGGTACGTAGCATTAGTAGAAAGAGCCTGTGTAAACAGCTGAGGGAATGCAGTGCACGGTAATGTGCTAGAGAAGGATGCCAGAGGCTCTTGGAAGAGGCTTTGGTTATATGAAAGTTTTATATAACCAAAGAGAGTTGGTCCTCTTGTCAAGAAATGGAGAGCACATCACTGAAATGTAGTTCTAAGAATCAGGGTTAGGCTTCCTTAAACAAATGGAGGTAGAGTTTCAAAGTGGATAAGCCAGCTAGTTCTGACTTTGATAGGCTACCTACTCTGAATAGTTAAAGATAGCTGCCTGATTTTAGGTAGCGCTTTTTGAGTGGCGTTAGCCACTCAAAAAGCGCATAGTTCCAGGGCAGGGAGAGAAAGTTAGCTAGCCACACAGCTATTGCACAGCTAGGCAGTAGGCACAGCCATTGCTGTTTTGAATCTAGCCACCTATGGTTTAGCCAGCTAGAATTGTCTGTCTTCAGCGACAACCTAACTGGCTAGGATGTGGCTGAAATTCAGCTTCAGATAGTCAGCAATCTAAGAACATAAGAAATTGCCATACTGGGTCATAACAAGGGTCCATCAAGCCCAGCATCCTGTTTCCAACAGTGGCCAGTCCAGGTGAGAAGTACCTGGCAAGTACCCAAACACTAAGAAGATCCCATGCTTCTGATGCCAGTAATAGCAGTGGCTATGCTCTAAGACAACTTAATTAATAGTAGTTAATGGACTTCTCCACCAAGAACTTATCCAAATATTTTTTAAACCCAGATACACTAACTGCACTAAACACATCCTCTGACAACAAATTCCAGAGCTTTATTGTGCATTGAGTGAAAAAGAATGTTTTAAATGTGTTACTTGCTAATTTCATGAAGTGCCCCCTAGTCCTTCTATTATCTGAAAGAGTAAATAACAGATTCACATTTACCCATTCTAGACATCTCTTGATTTTAATCACCTCTATCATATCCCCCTCAGCCGACTCTTCTCCAAGCTGAACAGCCCTAACCTCTTCAGCCTTTCCTCATAGGGGAATTGTTCCATCCCCTTTATTATTTTGGTTGCCCTTCTCTGTACCTTCTCTATCGCAACTATATCTTTTTTGAGATGTGGCATCCATAATTGTACACAGTATTCAAGGTGCGGTCTCACCATGGAGCGATATAGAGGCATTATGACATTTTCAGTTTTATTCACCATTCCCTTCCTAATAATTCCTAACATTTTGTTTGCTTTTTTGACTGCCGCAGCACACTGTACCGACGATTTCAATATGATGCCTAGATCTCTTTCCTGGGTGGTAGCTCCTAATATGGAACCTAATATCATGTAACTACTGCATGGATTATTTTTCCCTATATGCAACACGTTGCACTTCTCCATATTAAATTTCAGCACTCTGACCCACACCAAACGTTAGTCCCTTCGGTTTTTAGGAGAGAATGAAAATGTAGCAAGGATGGATTATTTTGAATTTCAGAAGGTGAGGAGGGAGGGACAAATTCAGTGGTGTGGGATGAGTAGAGAGAAAGCGCAGTAATGAGAGACAGGTTAACAGTCAGAAGGAATGGGTGAGACACAGATCAGAGAGAATACAAGGGGATATATCTGGTAGTTAGGGGATAACTGTGAATGGGAGAGAAGGATCATGAGCACATTGGTAGCCCGGAAGAATTTCATCCTAATACCTTAAGCACAGGAGGTCCTATCAGCCTACAGCCTCTTGAAGTAGGGTAGGAAGAATAGTGTGCAGGTGGAAACTGAGAAAACGTTACTAGAAGCTGCATCTCATTTCTGTTTGGGCAAAACCTTGAATCTTTGCTCTTACAGCCTTGCTTGTTTTCATTTAGATATCTGCAGGGCAACTATCAGAGAGCAAGTCAGTTTTCATGGAGGTTGATGAGATGAAAACATCATACAGCAAATCTGCAATCTCAGAAAAACTTGAAGCAAAGCAGTTTAGCATACAGCAACAATTACTTCATTTTTAATAATAATTATTATGCTATTGTTATTAATGTTACTGCCTGGCAGATCTGATGCTGCTTTAATCTGGGTCTGGCATCGATGAGCTTTCAGTGAGCAACTAGGAAGTTTTCTCATTTATGCCTCCCTGCCATCTCGGCTGTCACAGTGATAGTCTTCAGCCAAAAGGCACAAACCATGGATCCTTTCAGAAACCAATGCAAGTATATCATATACCAACCAGCAGGTGTCACTACTGCACAACATCCAGGACTGCCTCTCTGCCAGGGGCTGTATGCATTCCCTTTACATCTTCTCCAGACACAGCTGGTACAGGAACCCAGGTCTTGCCACATGGCAAACTATGGGTCTGATTTACTAAGCTTTTTTTTTTTTTTAATTACAGAATGGAAGAAAAGCCTTAGTATATCAGGTCCTATGGTGTAACATCTATAAGATACCGGAGGTGCTGGTTCGAGATCACATCCTACTTCAATAAATTATAACAAAAGGCAAATCTCTTTAGATTGTCACGGTTGTTGTTGCTGCCATCGGTGGTCCGTGTGCTGCCCCACAGACTGACGCTCTTACCTCCTGCCTGGCCCAAGTTGCAGCAGGATGCCACCAGTGTATTCAACAGGACACCGATGACAACTTCCCCAGAACTGACCACCGTTCTTCCATGTGGCGAGATGCCATTGATGGCTCCTGCATTGTGCACCCTCCCTAGTCAGGCTTTAAAGGAACTGCAGTGGGAAAAGCCCCATGGCCCCTGAAGATAACATCACTAATACTGCCCTAAAAAAGAGGCAACTCCTGAACAGCAATTTGCCTCGGCTAAGGGTCTGCCTGCTTTGTCTAGTAGTGTGAATTCCCAGTGTCTTTATTCTTCAGTTCCAGCTTGTCTTCATTCTTCAGCTCCAACTTGTCTTTGTTCTTCAGCTCCAGCTCGTCTTTGACTCCAGGGTTCATGGTCTTTCTTCAGTTCTTCAGGTGTTCCTCACCTGCCTGTTTGCTCCTTGTCTTCCTGCCCTTCCTATATGTCCCTTCTTCCCTATGGACGGATACCCGGTACTTGACCTTGGTCTGATTCCCAGACATCCTTGCTTGCCACCAGCCACTGACCTTTCCCTGTCTCCGGGTACCCTCAAATGCTGCCTGCCACTGTTATCAGCCTGTCTCAGGATTCGCCTGGCCTCAGTTCACTCAAACCCTGTTATGTCAAAGAATCATTGCCATCTGCAGAGGTCCTGTCCTAAGACCTGCTGGTCCCTGCACCTGAAGGTTCAACCCGAGAGGAATGAGGGCTGGTAAAGTCAAAACTTCAATTATGTCTCTGCCTCACCTGTCCACCTGCCGACAATGGGGACCAGCAGGGCTCCTACCTGCAGGTTGCTTCAACCCCATCTCGGCCTCAGGGTCCATGCTCACAACAGATTTCTGAGGCAACGGACTAGAATGCCCTTAAGGATATCCCTGGCTTAGCTCAGAAAATTACAGACACTGTATTACACATATCTTAGCAGCTGATATGAATCGTTTTACTGCTCGACTGGACATTTTACCATACCTGCCGCTCTTCTTCCACCAATGCCAGTGCCACTTCTAGTAACTAATCGGCCCACACCTCAGTTACTGGTTCCATTCCAGTACGACAGAGACCCTAATCAATGCCATGGTTTCCTGAACCAGTGCCATATGCATTTTACATTGCAAGTACCACTGTTCCAGGATGAATTGATCAAGACCACCTACATTCTTTTGCTATTGGATGGGAAGGCCCTAGCATGGGCCTCTCCTCTCTGGGAACCCTCAGACCCCTGTTACACAACTTGCAAGAATGTATGGACCTGTTCAAGACAATCTTTGAAGAATCCAGTTGTATGACTACCATTTGCTCCAAATTACTCCACCTCCAACAAGGCTCCAGAAATCTGGCAGATTTCACCATAGAATTCAGGACTTTGGCAACAGAGTTTAATTAGCAAGGAGATAGCTTACTCATCCTGTTCTTGGAAATCTTAGTATCTAGAATTACAAATGAGCTGGCTAGTCAGGAGTTACCATCCTTGCTGGAAGCACTCATTTATCTCACAAAGAAAATAGACAGGTGCCTTCAGGAAAGAACCTGAGAGAGCCACTCAATACATAAAAACATCACATGGGTACTGCCCGCCCAACCCTTCTTTATGCTTGACTCTGCTATGCCATTGATCATTCCACAAGAAGAGCCCATGCAAGTGGGTCAAAGGTGTCTGACTCCCAAAGAAAAGACTCGGCGCAGACAACTAGGCCTCTGCTTATATTGTGTGCCTAGGGCCACATCCTAGCTCAATGCCCAGAAAGAATGAGACATCACCATGCCGAGTCACCTGGGTGAATGACCCTAGGCCTGACTACCTTGACTCCGCAGTTTCTCTTGCCAGTCTTTTTAGAACAGTCTTCTAGATGCTTCTCCACCCGGGCCGTAGTGAACTCCGGCTCTGGGGTGGAAATTCATACAGCAAGAGTTGGTTGATCGATTCCTGATTCCTACAGTATCTATTCCTACAGTATCTATGTCTCCACCTCTGGTGCTCTTGACCATCTACGAGATCTCCTCTCGGAATGGTGATCCATTCTACCATGTCACTCACTCTACGTATTGACATGGAGGTCATTAGCTTCCACATTGGATCTCACCCTTTGCGGGCCTGAATGCTCCGAATCCTGTAGGGCACCCAAAGGTGCAGCTCAACTGGTAATTGTGGCCCTCACTCTTCTGACATTTCCAACACCATGCAAGGAATCCAAAGAATATCAAACTACTCTGCAACACCACCAGAGAAACACCATTAAAATGGTTAATGAACAGCTAAAGGAAGAACTAAAACAAGAGAGAGATACAAATGAGAAAACTTGGAAATGTAAAATCATCTTGTTAAACAGAAGCTTGAGACACTTACCAAAGACAAATAGGAAAAGATATGAATCCTGCAAACACAAATTCAGGAGAAAGAGGAGAGTTCCACCAGCTCAGAGATAGATGTCTCTACCCTTGGGGTAGAGGCTGTCCTCCGCCCAAGCAGTCCAGAAGAAACCATTCCTTCATCTGAGGATCAGCTTCAATCCCAGGAATTGCATAAACTATGGGAGAAAACCAATCATTTAGTTGTAGACATTACCAACTGAACAACAAACCTTTAAGGATCAGAAGGAATTTTCGTTGCCGGTACCCCAGCAAACCCAAGGTCTCAGGAGGGGGCTTAAGAGGGGAATACTGTTGTGATTGGATGACCTTGGGCTGCCCCATGGACCACCACTCTTACTTCCAGCCCAGCCCAAGTGACAGCAGGACACCGCCAGTGCAATGCAGCATGATGCCACCACCACCCAGAACTGACCACCATTTTTCCATGTGGTGAGATGCCACTGATGGCTCCTGCATGGTGCGTCCTCCCTAGGCATTCATGTGATTCTTTCTTCAGGCTTTAAAGGGACCACAGCAGGAAAATCCCCCCCCCCCCCCCATCCCCTGAAAATGACATCACTAGCATTGCCCTATAAAAGGGGCAACTCCTGAACTTGCTTTTGCAAAAGGTCTGCCTGCTTCTTCTAGTAGTGTGATTTGCCAGTGTCTTCAATCTTCAGTTCCAGCTTGTCTTCGTTCTTCAACTCCAGCTCGTCTTTGACTCCAGGATTCCTGGTTGTTCTTCAGTTGTTCTACATGTTCCTCACCTGCCTGTGTGCTCCTTGCCTTCCTGCCCTTCCTATCCATCACTTTTTCCCTATGGACAGATACCCGGTACTTGACCTTGGCCTGATTCTCGGACATCCTTGCTTGCCACCAACCACTGACCTTTGTCTGTATCTGGGACATCCTCGAATGCTGCCTGCCACTGATCTCAGCCTGTCTCAGGATTTGCCTGGCCTCAGTCCACTATGACCCTGCTACGTCAAAGAATCCTCACTGTCTGCAAAGGCCCCCTCCTAAGACTTGCAGTCCCAGCACCCAAAGACTCAACCTGAGGGGAATGAGGACTGGTAAAGAAGAAGCTCCAGTTGGGCCTCTGCCTTGTCTGAGTCCACCTGCCAATGGTGGGGACCTGCAGGGCTTCTCCGTGAGGTTGCATCAACCCCATCACGGCCTCAGGGTCCATGCTTGCAACAATTGTAAGCTCTTGTGCTGTTGCATGGTTGACGCAGCCTACTAGGCACATGCCAACAACTGCCAGATGTGCCCTGGGCTGGGACCTTCACCTATGCCAGTCCCGGTACTGTTTAAGTCTAAAATATCTGTGGAACATGTTACTGGATAACTTTAGATCTGTTCTCAGGCACGTCTAGAGCTGGGCCGAAAAACTTATCTGGATAACTCTTAAAATTGGAGTTAGCTGGATAACTTATTCACCTAACTCTGCCCCATCTCAGAATGCCCCCAACATTCCCCTTTCTTATTCAGCTAAATCTTAGCTGGATAAAGACTTATCTGGCTAGATACTGATTTATTTTTTTACAACTTATCAAGCGCAATGATTGATGACCTTCATAATAGGCATCATTGTGTGGTAAAGTGTACCTTTGTCACTCTGCCTTATGCTTAATCATAGGTCAGTCCATATGTTTTTTTAAGATTTTTTATGCATTAATTCACCCGGTGATAATTTCCAAACTTCTAGCAATAGTACTTCAATTTAAAATTATGAAACAAGCTTATCCGAATCAAATTGTTACTTCTTCATTCTTATTGACCACCATTGATATTGAGCTTGATGCCCTCAGATGTATCAGCAATATGAGAATTCTCTCTATTGCTGTTGTATGCCCGACATTGCACAATGTTTCGGACTAACATCGAGTCCTTCTTCAAGGGTGTAATTTATTTCACAGCATTGCGAATCTCGGCGTTACAAATGCCGAGATTTATTTCACAGCGTTACAAACGCCGAGATTCGCCATGCTGTGAAATAAATTACGCCCTTAAAGAAGGACTCGATGTTAGTCCGAAACATTGTGCAATGTTGGGCATACAACAGCAATAGAGAGAATTCTCATATTGCTGATACATCTGAGGGCATCAAGCTCAATATCAATGGTGGTCAATAAGAATGAAGAAGTAACAACTTGATTCAGATAAGTTTGTTTCTTAATTTTAAATTGAAGTACTATTGCTAGAAGTTTGGAAATTATCACTGGGTGAATTAATACATAAAAAATCTTTAAAAAATATATGGACTGACCTATGATTAAGCATAAGGCAGAGTGACAAAGGTACACTTTACCACACAATGATGCCTATTATGAAGGTCATCAATCACTGCGTTTGATAAGTTGTAAAAAAATAGGAAAGAGGGTTCCTTCTTACCATTGAATTTGCAATTAGTTCGAGCCTAATTCCATCAAAAGTATATTGTCTTTCTGAGCCCTTCCTAAGTAGTGTTAGATACTGATTTAACCATGTAACTGGCAGCAGGAAGCAGCCACTAGATAGAAGCACAAATCCAGTACTTTTATGGCTATCTGCTGCGGGTCGCCACTAGTTAGCCAGATAAGTACTTTATCTGGCTAAGCAGCAGCGAACCTAAATCAAAGAGCAGTATATGTACTGCCTTGTGCTGCTATCTGGTGGCTGCTTCCCGCTGACAGATACATGGATAAATCAGTATCTATCCGGGTAAGTGGTGGCAGCAGCTGCAGGCACTTACCCAGAGAGTTTTTAAAACTTTTTAAATCTTTTCTCATAGTGCTGGAAAATTAACTCCAGCTCCAACCAGGGATTATGTTTCTAGCACTAAAAAAAGGCTCTCTGGCCAGATGCGTTGGAGGTAATTGCTTAATGCCCTCATTTGTATGGGATTTCCATGTGAGGGCGCTAAGCAGTACTCCCATTTGCAAATGTGCATTTTCTGTGCATAAACCTCCTTGTTGCATTGGCAGCAAGTTTTGCCCAGAGAAAATGCATGTTGAGGTGCATGTAGAAATGTGCGTTCGGGTGAACGCACCATTCTGCATCAGCCTGAAAGAGAAACAGATAATAGAAAGAAAAGGTATAAAGGAGAAAGATACTTACCCAGGAACGTACCTGAAGATAAAGTATGTTACCTAGGGAAACATTAAAAAAAAGAAAAAAAATACAAAGAATCAATTTCTAGGATTACATTAATAAGACAGTCCTAAATAAAACAAAAGTTACCATTGCATAAACTGATATTTATCTGACTGCTTTGCTTAAGAGAATGCTGGAACTCCGGAGTTCTTTGCTGTATGTTCTTGGAATACTGGGGTTTAGAAATAAAGAAAGAAAAGTTATAGAAATGTATTATTTTTTTTGGTGGTTGAACAAACACTGTGTTTGATTAGAGAAAAGTATTGTTTGCTAACAAAAGAAAAACTGTTACTTAAAATAAAATTGTTGAATTGGTATATTTAAAAGAGAAACTCATTCCTTTATTTTTCGATCCTTGCCTCCCCTTGGGAGAATTTGCTGGATGAGTTACGGTCCCCTAAACCCTGTGGGAGACCTAGCTGGGGAGGAAGGTACTGAACTGCATCTCTGTGGACAATATCTGACAGCTTGCTGCCCTGGTCATACATGACTGCACCCTTAACATCAACATCAGCTGTGACAACAGCCTTCTCCCACAGGGGCAGCAGTTTACATACTGATCCACCACTACCCTCCCTCCATTCCCCCTAATCAAAAGCTCTAATATACTGCTGTCCATCTATACACCCTCAGTGCTGATCCACCACTGCCTTCCCTCCCCTCCACCAAAATCCAGATCTGCCATTAACCCCCACCCCTATCCCCAAAGACCCTGATCAACTATTGCCCCCCTTTTCTCCCCAGATTCCCTGATCCATGGCTGTATCCCAGGTCCCCATCAAGACTCTCACCCCACTCCACCTTCAGCCCAATCTAAATCTATTTCCACTATTAACTCTATTTTTCTCTCCCTTACCCCTTTGCCTCTCGCCACCAGTTTACCCATCTCCTCAATGGCTGGTGGCCACTGAATCTCCTGCCAGCCCCTGCTCCAGCCACCAGCTTACCTCCTCCTCTTTGGCTACTGGGACCTATGAACCTCCACCAGTCCCGCAGATCCAGTCACCAGTACCGCTTGTTCTTTTTTGGTTAGCAGTGATGGGAACTTCTACCAGTCCTGCTGCTGCTACTACTGCTGACAACTCCTGCTCTTCTTCAGATGTCAGGGTGCCCCAAAAATTGACACTCTATGCAACTTCACAGTTTTCTCTCATGGTAGTAAGATCCTTCCCAGATGAATTAATGTGATGTTCACTAAAAAGGTAATATTCAAAAGCATTTCTCTGGGTAAAACAATAGTTTTGGGTTTTTTTTTTTAATTGCTCTCCCAATATGCGGGTAAGTGTATGTGCATAATATGTCCTGTTCACATATAAGTTTACTCAAACTGAGTGGAGGCATTCCTAGGGACAGAGTTGTGGAGTAGTGTGTATACTTTGGGATTTTAAAAAGAAGAAAGTGTAATTTTAAATGGAATTACACATGTAAATGTAACATGCTATGGGCTAGATTCATTAAAATATTGCATGTGATAGGAAGAAGGGTATGTTTTATAGTAATAGCCTATTTATTGCAATGGGTGTTATCTTAGTTCTTACCACAAAGTGTGGAGGGAGAGAGGAGAGAGAGAGAGAGAGAGAGAGAGAGAGAGAGAGAGAGAGAGAGAGAGAGAGAGAGAGACTATCTACAAGGCCCTTGTGGTAGTTAGCTATTTAGGCTACTATAAGAGGCCCACCTAGTAACTCGAGGTGAGGTTTAGGTAGTAGTGTAGGGGTTAGAGGTCACTTTGACATGCAGAGTGAGACGTACAAATAGAACAGTACACTCTTATGAAGATTTGTTATCTTTCAGAGTGAGGAAACTCACACAACGATGAGCTTTGTACAATGTTCTCTCAACCTAGTTTGATGGACTCTCTACCTGGGTAACATCAAGCTAGGTTGAGAGAACATTGTACAAAGCTCATCATTGTGTGAGTTTCCTCACTCCAAAGGACATTAAATCTTCACAAGAGTGTACTGTTCTGTTCATACGTCTCACTCTGCATGTCAAAGTGGCCCCTTACCCCTACACTACTACCTAAACCACACCTCAAATTACTAGGTGGGCCTCTTATAGTAGCATAAATACCTACTTAATATGGTGCCACCCCCAGAGACACTCTCTCTCTCTCCACCCCCCCCCCCCACCCCCAAATCTCAGGTCCTTCCCCAGTCTAAAAATGCCCAAAAGAGAATTTGCAAAAAACTCACAATTTGCGTTATGGGCATATTGTACAGCTTAATGCTAATGAAAAAGGTGTAGCTATTTTTGACATTAAAACTGTGTGATATCATGCACTTTGCGAAGACAGCCCACTTTTACAAAATTCCCGCCCCAATCCCTCCCCTTTTAAAAATTAGCATCGAACTATGCGTTATGGTGCTTTTAATTTTGCATGTGTTAAGGCATTTTTCGCATGAAGTAATATAAAACATCATAATAGTAAAATCATACGCATAGAAAGAATATTTCAAAACAGCTCATGAAAAGAATATCCAATAATTAAAAATGCTTAAACATTTTTTAAAATTTCCCAAATATCCATATAATATTTCAAACCATCAGACACAAAAAATAGCGCCTAATAAAAACAAATAAGGATAAAAATTCCATTACTCTTCACACCTGGGAACTTTTGATTTCCACTCACCCTGAGATTGTCATGATTAGTGGGGAAGGGGGAACCCACAAACTTTCTTCTTTCACTCTCTTTCACATACACACACACTCGCTTACACACATACACACACACATACAAATGCTCTCTCTCTCTCCTATATGCTCTCTCAAATACACATACACACATATGCCTCATCACATGCTCTCTCACACACACACATGCTCTCTATCTTCCTGGAACATACAGGCAACAGCAACCTCCTCCTCGATGTGCCTTTGCAGCGTCTCTCTCAAACACACATACTAGCCTTCTCTTTCTCTCTCTCTCTCTCTCTCTCTCACACACGGTCTCACTCACAAACTCAAGCACATACACACACTCATGCTTTTCATGCCCCCCCCCAAGAATTTTGCCTCCCTAACGTGCCGGTCCATATATCCTGGCCTGGCGGGCCTACCAACAAGCTGCAGTCTTCTCTTTTCCCCCATGGAAGTCCAGCCAACTCAGCATTCCCTTCCTTAGTGGGAGCCATAGCTGAGACTCAGGCCATTGATGTTTTGGACTTGACCCACTGTTACAGTGGTTCTTCACTGTCCCCATCTGACATTGTTTGGCTTTTGGCACTCCCTCTAACCCCTGCCTCCCAAAGCTTGTCAGCAAATGACGACAATCTAATGCTGTCCTTTGCCCTGCACCACCAACCCTGGAGTTTTTTTAATGCCATAAGGGTGTTGGTGCTGTCCTCTGAAGCTTCTAGCAGTACTGTGCTGCTCTGAAAGCTGTGGCTGAGGGGCCGCACACAGCCCCAGTGTGTCCATAAGTGTCCTTAAGTGGTGAAACCTTTTCCCGGGCTTCTGTGCAAAACTGCATGCAGTGTGCAAACGCCTGTACCAAGTTCATGTAGTTTTGCACACAAACCCTGGTTGTCCTCATGTTTTTTTACCACCCCCCATAGTTCCCTGTAGGCATTTATGCCCCTGGGATAGGAAGCTCCACGATTGCATGTTGCAGAGGGCCTGCCAGGCCTCCCTCTTGGGTTTCTGTGAACTCACTGAATGGAGGCCAGTATGTCCTCATTGGCCACTAGGAATGTCACTTTAAAAATGAAATGATAGGAAAAAACACAAAGTTTTGTCAAACACAATTTTTTTGGGCCTGTACACCCCTATTGATCACCACATGGGAGGTCAGCCTAAACATATTCCTGGTGGTGAAATGTGGCTGTCTTTTGCTGGGGGGGGGGGGGGGGGGGCATTTTGGCATGAGTCTGCACAAGCAAAACTAGAAACGTGCACATGCACACTGAAAAGTTCACACGCACTATAGTTTCCAAGTATGCACTAAATTTAGCCTGTACTGTAAAGTACATGCATACTTTAGGTGACAGTGATATTCATATTTTAAAACCTGCATAGATGGGTCCAGACAGGTTCTAAAATTCAATATTAATTCTCCATAGAGCCCTATATGAACGTAAATGGGGCAGCATGGAGATGTTTGTACATTATCCTCCATGTTTTAGTAGACCATTACAATTAATGCAAATAGTGAAATTAGTGAAAATTAACTAATAGAAATTATATATACAGTATATGTAGCTTGATATGAACCTGATTTTCCATGTTCAAGAAAAAAGAGCACTGTTCAAAACTTTATTTGAGGGTGAGAAGGTTTAGGTTTTTGGTTCAGACTTTATTATTATGATTCTGACCTGGCAATTTCCTTTTGAACCTTTGTATTTCCAGTTCAATAAGAGCTGGATAATATGGTGCCATGAGCTTGTAGCATTTCCCCTTTGTCATATTCCCCAAACCAGCCCAGCCAGGAGCAACAGACCATGGCTCCCTCCAGAATCTGCACCCTAAATTGGGCCATGGCTGAGACCCTTCCACCACACCCCCCAACTCCTTCCCCTATCCCCACTACCAGGGGATAGGAGTAGGAGTTGGGGCTGTGTGCAGGGGCTGTGAGCAGTACTTCTGCAGCATCCCTAATCCAAGTCAACCCAGAAATTGAATCTAGGTTCTTTGCTTTGCGTGCACTGAGGCACAGGGCTGGCCCCCTTGGTTCAGCCTTTAGAAGCAATGTTGAAATTTCCCAGAGAACTTGCAAAGCAATTTTCAAAGGGAAAAGCCCTGTGCAATTTCCATTTGTAAATCTGAGGCCAGTGAGGATGATGGGTATTGAAGTAGCTTGGATATGTCACGTGATTTACAGCAGGTACAACGTACACACAATAAAACCACCCTGGCCCTGCTGCCTCTGTTACATGCGGTGAAAAGTGGAAGGACTGCTTCCTAATGTGCGCACATTATGTCACTGTGGGCAGGATAATATTCAGCCCAGGGACTGCTAACTACCTGGCAAATTCCTTTGATAGCTGTCCTTTTAGAGGCACAGTTTCAAAAGGAATTTACCCAGGCAGAAGGGCTTTTTGAAAATTGCACACTGGTTTCCAAATCAGGTGTGCCTTCAACTGCATTAAGTGACAGTGTTCCCAGGCAGGGTAGGGATATTGCAGGGAATGCAATAACACACATATAGGTTTGTATTTTCAAAACTGTGCATGTTTGGAAGGGGAAAAGTATCTGCAGGAAAAAGCAGGTGCAAACCTCTGTAGGTATTATTTTCACATGGCATTTTTTGAAGGGAAAGCAGATGGGTACTTTCTCTTTGAGAACTGGGGCAAACGCTATGGCAAAAGAATATCTGCAGATTTTGCAACCATTGGCAGATTATCCCTTAATGGATAATGCTTCACTTCTAATGGAGTTTCAGCCTTGTGTTTTCCTGTCATCCTTTCTGTGCCTCTTTATGCAGGGCTGAATATGGTGGCTTTCCTAATACGGGAGCCACAGCAGGTATTAACCAAGTCCTGTCCTCTGGAAATGCAAGAAGAGTTCAGCATTCCTGTGAACAGTATTTGTGAAATTGTGTAACCTAAGTTATAACAGGGTGTTAAGTACTGCAATTAGAAAATGATGCTAACTATAGACCCAAAGAGAATAATGATCAAAATATGATCAGAGAAAAACTGCATTTTAATTCCCTCAACATGTGCAGCCTTCCATGCATTATTTATGCGTTCCACTGTTGAAAACTCTTGTTTCTCAGTCTGCATGCATATATATTTTTTTAATCTCATTTTTATGCTGTGGTGCCTTAATCCCTGTATTTCTGGAAGGGGGGGGGGGGAAATCACCTGGAATATTTCTTTTGCATGAAATCATCTTGTCACCTTAAACCCATCCATTTCTCCTTGTCTTTCCTGAAGTCTTAAGGCTAACATGAAAAGAAGAAAAGTTTGTTTCCACCAAAATGCCTGTGATAGCCTAGGAGTGCTATTTGCACTGGTGTGAGAAATGACCTATTGGAAAGCCTGGGTCTCCTACATATCAATCTCCTGTGTGACCACTCTCTGACACTTGCTAGTCACGAGGGGGTTAGTTTTTGCAAATGCAAATGCAAAAATTCCTCTCTAAGGCCTCTGTTAGATGGGGCACTATGGTGCAAAATAAATGCATCCTGTAAGAAAACTCCTAAATGTTTGTTAACTTCTCCAGACTGTATTAACTTCACAGAATTCTCACTGTCAGAAAGAGCAGCGGATAAATGAACAGCAGTAGTGTGATAAAGGGGGCTTTCTTATTAAACTATTCTATTAAGCAAAAGGTCTGATTTACTAAGCTTTTTTTTTTTTTCCCATAGAGACAGAATGACCCCCAAAGAGCGGATCAGAAGTGAGGAAAGCCCCTTGAAAAGGAGTGAGCACTGCAGCACCTCCTTGATAACCAGGCTGTTCACCAAGAGTGGAGTCATTAACTAAGCATTACCTATGCTCTGAGAAACGAAAGGAAACCCCAGAGAGGGAATTTTTTTTGTAACTTACTTTCAAGAATTAACAGACAAGCTTTCCCATATGGATCATTTACTACTAAAGAAAATGGAGAGACTTTGAAATCATCCCTTGGGATCACTTAAGAAGCTTTAAAGTGCTTCAAAATCTAAGAAAAAGGAATGTACATATTTTTGGCATTGTATATGCTACTATGAACTTACAAATTATGGAGCATCTAAAATTCCTGTGTATGTTTCTTATTTTCAAGGCGTCTTATTTCTGAGCTCTTTAAAATAGTATAATCAAACAATCTCCTTTATTTCGCCAGCTAGCTGCTGGAGATCTGACTGTATTCAGATTTGGTTAGAGGACCTTTTAGTTCCAGCTATTCTGAGTTTTGTGTTTGATCTTTGAGAAAACTCATAGGCAGGGTTGGATGACCAGGGCAGAATTGCTTTCTGACCTTTGGTCCCAAATAGCTTACACATACCTGTTGCCTTAAGTCTGGAGTATCACATGGCATTACAAAAAAAAAGTACAATAAAATGTAGCAGGTATGTATGTCAAACCCATAACTTCTTCTTACTATGCGTAAGCCAGCTCGTGATAAAAATATGCAGAAGTTTAATGAATTCAATAATACAATAGCATTTGTTTTTTCTTGCTGCATTTCTGCTATTCTCCTGAAGAGGGTGCAGTGTGAAATATTTACAAGCATGTATCACAACATTGCCTAGTAACATTGAAGTAGATAGTCAAAAGCCATTTAAACAGATAATTCACGAGTTATCTGTCTAAATGGAAAATGTGGCATATTCAGCCACTTATCAGGGCCATTCTTGGAAGGTGATGAGTTATCCAGCTAACCAAACCGAGTATTGGGTCAAAAGTTATCTGGTCTTGTGTAGCTGGATAATGTGCTACTTAACCGGTTATTAATCCATCTCTCTTAGAGCAGCACAGAGGCACCAGGGACGGGGTAGAGGGTTTCTTGTACCTGGCAGTACAAGAAACCCTGCCTTGTCCGAGTCCACCTGCCAATGGTGGGGACCTGCAGGGCTTCTCCGTGAGGTTGCGTCAACCCCATCATGGCCTAAGGGTCCATGCTTGCAACAATTGTAAGCTCTTGTGCTGTTGCATGGTTGATGCAGCCTAGTAGGTGAACCCACTAGGCCCATGCCAACAGCTGCCAGATGTTCCCTGGGCTGGGACCTTCACCTATGCCAGTCCCGGTACTGTTTAAGTCTAAGGGGGTCTCAGGGGAGATGGGGAGGGTCAGAGGGAAGTTTGGTGTGGCACTACGATGTTTATAATCCTTGCAGGAAGGTGGGTGGAAGGGAGGAGGAGTCTGACTGATATCTGATTTAATAAAATATAGGGACGGGGGTCACTAAACCATTTACATTTTTTGAAGAGTGAAGAGAGCATGGCCTGAAAGAGCCTTTATAAGATTTTTTTGGGGGAGGAAGGGGATTGCTCCCTGGCCC
Organism: Rhinatrema bivittatum; assembly: GCF_901001135.1. Lineage (NCBI taxonomy): Eukaryota > Metazoa > Chordata > Amphibia > Gymnophiona > Rhinatrematidae > Rhinatrema > Rhinatrema bivittatum. The sequence continues at coordinate 116,002,295 of NC_042617.1, read as the reverse complement.
ATATCTTTGTTTCTGGTTTTATTCTTTAATGACAGCATACTAGATAAAGATATCCAGTTAAGTAACATGTTATCCAGCCACACAAGGCCAGATAACTAAAAACTTACCTAGCTGTATTCAAACATAGCCGGTTAGGTTTTTTTGTTATCCAGCTGTATGTGGCTGGATAACTTTAGGCTGGTATATTCAGTGGGACATTTATCCCACTGACTATATGGGACAAGTTAATCGGCAAACTTTAGCCAGATAACTTGTCCACTACCCAGTATATTGAATATGGACCTCATTATGTCATGTCCTCTTGCATATAAAGACAAAATAAATTATGTATCCTGTTTCTATATATGCAGATATTGGTGTGCAGTAAACTATTCCTGTTTGAATAAGCATATTATGTTCCTTTTTTGAAACCAGTTCAAACTCAACTCACTTGCATCAACATTGCAATATTAAGTTACAATTGTTATGGACATGAAATTATACTACATAACAAATGAGACACCATGAATAATACTGGGAAAGCAAGATGTCAGGGGATACAACTGAAAAGAAATCTACATCCAGTAACAAACTGTCTGTTCTAAACTATGCAAACTAGCAAACCGAACTAGTATAGATGGAATGCGACTTATGAACAACTGTCCAACCTGGCGAGGTGAAACCTGAAGACAATAAAACAGAAAACATATATAAGTTTGCATCAAGACTAGAAAGGTCTACTTTACTAGAGAGTTCACAAACAAGGTCAAACCTAAGTCAGAAAGGCATAGGAAGAAAGCACATGAACAAAACAAAGGGAGGCAAGCAAGGCTGCAGAATGTTTGTGGCATATGGTAGTCTCAATAGAAGTTTGCTCAACTCTTAACTGATTCTTGAGCAACACACCACATGACACTGAATAGGATTACTTTTCTACACTTAAAAAAAATAATATGGCTAAGTCACAAAGGCGGGGGTGACCAAGCTGGAGCTGGGATAGGCATAGCCTACAGAAAAGATCATCAATAATCATGGAAAGCTAAATGAATTTGTAGCCAATCTTGTACCACAGATCAAGCATGAAGAGTTATAAGAAAAAACTTATTTTCAGTGGTTATAGGTATTACATTTGTGCTGTATATGGAATCATGCTTATTGAGGTAGAGAGGAAAGGTACCTGTTCCTCATAAAATGATACCTCAACCACCAAGTGACAGCAAGGATGTAACAGAACCTATTCTCTATCAAGTGTACTGAGGATAAGAAAGGATATTTAGACTTGTGGCAACAGCAAGTGATGGATGTACCAAGCCCAGGATTCTGAAGTTGGCGAAAGATGCAAGCAAGGTATGTCAAAGTGATCTGAAATGGCCAATGAAGGAGACACAATGCTATAATCAATAGAGCTTTCATCTGACCCAGCATGGAACTTCTTATGCACTTCAAATGTAAGTGAACTGGACTTTCAAACAATGAAGACTACCCAAATGTAATAACTGTTTGAAAAGTAAGTCAGGACATCAGTCATTTCTTAGTAACTGCCAAGAGATCTTAGTGCTTCTGCAAAAAGACAAACATTTCCTTCTAACTCTTCTGCAATATCACTCAAAAAAATATTGCTCAGAACTAGTCACAAAACCAATCCCTGAGGCACACCACTTATCACTCTTCCCTCCTTAGAGTAGATTCCATTTACAATGACTCGCTGTCATCTGTCAACCAACCAATTTCTCATCCATTCTACCACCTTGAGACCCATTCCCAGGCTTTTCAATTTGTTCATGAACTTTCTAAATGGGACAGTATCAAAGGCTTTGCTGAAATCCAGAAAATTCACATCAGGGGCTCTTCCTTGATCTAATTCTCTAGTCATCCAATCAAAAAATCAGATTTGTCTGACATGATCTTCTTCTGGTCCAACCATGTAATCAGTCATTCAACCCACTGCATTACAGATTGTTCACTTTCCTTTCCTTCAGAAGCATCTCCATTAGTTTTCCCACCACCAAGGTAAGGCTAACTGGCCTATAGTTTCCAGGCTCTTCTCTGCTACCATTTTGTGAAGTAGCACCACTATCGTTCTTTTCCAGTCTTTCAGCACCACTCCCATTTCCAAGGATATGTTAAACAGGTTTTTCAGTTGGCCCACCAGCATTCAAGCTCCTTTAGTACCCTGGGATGTATCTTATCAAGCCCTATGGCCTTGTCCACTTCCAGTTTTGCTAGTTCCACCCAAGCACTCTCTTCTCAAAATCTCTTCTCTATATCAAACCATACTGTCTGATGATCACTGGTGCTCAGGTGGGCACCTAACTTGACATTAGAGATACTATCTCCATTTGTGAGCACCAGGTCCAGTATACTTCTCCCTTATGGGCTCATTACCATTTGTCAAAGCAGAGCCCCTTGAAATGCATTCACAATCTCTCCTTACATATTCTGCAACAGAGATACTCCAATACATATCCAGCAGATTAAAATTCCCAATTACAACACTTCTTAACCACCTTTTGGATATCTTTAGCCAAATCTCTGTCCAGTTCTTCTGTCTGATTTGGAGACATGTAAACCACACCAGTGTACAGTAAATGGAAGTGCCATAGTATTTTTTTTAATAGAGCCCACAGCACTCTTCCTTCTCCCACATCATAAGAACATAATATATTTATTTATTTATTTTATTTAAGCACTTTATATATCGTCATTCCAAAAGAAGATCACAACAGTTTACGTTATCAGCCTTTATATTAATGATCAACAATCACATACTGTGTAGCAACATTCATATTATAGGTTAGCACCATAACAAATACATATTCTAGATAATATTCATACATTTCTAGTACATCGCATTAATAACTACTGTTACAAATCTGCCCTGGCTAGCTCCATGGGCAGCTTCTTCACCTCCTTCTCCTCCCTTTCCCGCAGCTCGGAGGCCGCCGACGTTACCCAGTGCGGCTGGAGCCGCTTACCAGCAGTCTCTATGGGCCGTCGACGCTTCCTTCACATGGCTGGAGCTGTGCTGCTTCACCCCACGTGGCCTGGAAGCCGCTGATGCGTTCCTCACGCAGCAGGAGCTGCTCTACTGCAGTCCCTGCGGTCCGGAGACCGCCCCTGCTCAGCTGCTGCATGGTGGGTCTTGCTGCTGTGCCCTCATACGGCCAGGAGGCCGCCGACAGCTCTCTTATGTGGCAGAGAGGCCGCCGACCTTACCTCATGCCCCGCGGGGAGAGGCCATCATCCTCAGCCTCTCCTGCAGCAGGAAGCTGCCCTCGGTCCATCTCCTGTGGCTTGGGATGCTGCTTCCAGCGTCAGGTCTGCTTCGGGGCCAGCTCCTCCTTTTGCACTCTTCAGCGACAGGGTCACCACTCTCCAGGGTCCTGCACTCTTCCTCCTTAGGGTGGAGCTGCGTTTCTCTCCACATCTTAAAGGTACAGCGAGGGAGTGATGCTCTTCTGACATCATCAAGGGAGTCTCCTCTTCAGCCTTATAAAAAGGGCCTGGCTTCACTTCTCCCTTGCCTTCGCAAGGAGCCAGTCCTCCTTTGGACTTCTCTGCAATCAGCTTCTCCTAGGCACTCCATTCCATGTTCTTCATTGGAATTCCATATCTACATCTTCATCTTCATATGGTCTCTTGTCTGACCCTGCGTCTTCATCTCGTCAGTTCCAGTTGTCCTGATGTATTCATTCTCCCCAGATCTGCTGTTTCATTCTTCATATCTTCAGATGCTCTTCGTCTTGGCAGCACAATACTTCAGATGATCCAGACTTTTATTCTTCCCAGCATCAGCGTCCATACTCCGAATCTGCTCGAGCTTTACGCCGAGTCATACTTCAAGCCCCTGGATCCTGGCTTCCTTCGCCGGAACCCCAATTTTAATCTGCAAGCTTCAGAAGCTGATCCTGAAGTCTTCTCCTAATCCTGTCCGGATCTTTGGAGCCTCTTGCATCTGCCTCTGCTTAATATGAACTCTGCTTTTCCTGTCCATCCCGGCATGTCCGTGCCTTGCCTTAATTGGCCGGGAGGGTGCGTCTCGGTTCAGGCCTCGCTGGAGCCTTCATGTCTTCATTCTGGATCTTCAAGCAACCTGGCTTGGGAGACCTCAGATCGTGGTCCACGACCTGCCTTGCTTGGTAGTGTAGGGTGCGTGATGTGGTAGTACCACTTCAGAATTCCACCGGATAACTTCAAACCTTGGGACTCCGTCTGAGTCCTCCGTATACTAAGGCTCACTTTAGCATACAAGACTTCATCCCCCTTGAGTCTCGTCTCAACCTCATAAGTCTCATTGTTGATTACCCTGAGTCTCGTCTCAGCCCTTCAAGTCTTCGTCTTCGTCTCTTCATGTAACAAGTCTCCATGAAGCCCTCACGTATCCTGAGTCATGGTCATTTGATGTCTTCATCTGATGTCTATGTCCTTAAGCCACTGTCCATCCTGTCGCATTTGCTGCTCCCGTGTGGCAGGTCCGAAAGGGCTTTCGAGTGTCAAACCCGCTGACAGCCGCCGCTCCTCTCAAATAGGAGGCGCTAGGGACGCGCTAGTGTCCCTAGCGCCTCCTTTTACCCGGATCTACCGCCGGACCTAATTTAAATACTGAATCACGCGCATCGGCGAGTGGTGTTCGCCCGCTCTCCCGCAGACTTTACTGTATCGGCCCGTCATTTGGGTATAGTATATTGTTGTCTTCTAGGTGGTTCTCTAACTGTGATAACACTGCTTTTTTCTAGCACTTTAGTGATGAAAGGCAAGTTGGAAATTGGTCAGTAATTGTCCCAATCATTGAGTCTTCCAGTTTTAATTTTTAGGATTGGTTTAATCACAGCTTGTTTTGCCTTACCGGGGACTAATCCTTCAGCTAGAGAGTGGTTTATTATAGTTTTGAATATCGGAGTTATTACGCTGTTTACTGTTTTCAGGATACTTGCGGGGCTAGGGTGCAGTGGGTGGGTAGCAAGCTTCATTTTTGTGATGATTTGGTTTATTTTGAATTTAGATACAGGGTCAAATGAGCTCCATTTTACTTGTCCAAATTTTTCTTTAGGTTATTTTGTTGTTGAGTAGGTAGAGAATTGTGATTTTAGAGTATTGATTTTTTTCACAGCGAGGTAGCATATTTGTTGCATGAGTTTTTAGAAAAGTCATGGTTGTTTGAAGTGGAGGAGAATGGTGTTATGGCCGCCAGCCACGGCGGGCCATGACTGGGACCAGGTGTCATGGCCACTGGTCACGGTGGTCCACGACCGGGGCCGAAGAACTCACCCGAGGCGTTGGGCCACCTCCGGGGATCCCACAGAGGCAGGCAGGCCTCTGTTCTAATGTTTTCGTGGCCGCTACCGCTGCTGGGCCCAGCCGCTTATTTGTTCTATTAAATTTAGAACAGCTTGTGTTTCTTCTCGGCCGGGCTGACTCCTCCCCCTCTGGTCTCCTTAGAGCCGCGCGCACAGCAGAGACCTTGTATTTAAAGGGGCCATGACAGAAATTGTCATGGCTCCTCCCTGTGAACTCCACCTTCCGGGTTGTTATTTAAGGCAAGGTCTGCTCCTCATGCTTCTTGCTCTCATTCTTGCTTGTAATTGGTGGTTCTGATGCTCTGAGTTCCTGTCTTCTCTGTTCCTGGTTCTGCTTCTCGTCCAGTTGGTTGGATTTCTTCAGGCTTTAACCCTTATAGAAACATAGAAACATAGAAATGACGGCAGAAGAAGACCGAATGGCCCATCCAGTCTGCCCAGCAAGCCTCACACATTTTTTCTCTCATTCTTATCTGTTTCTCTTAGCTCCTTGTTCTATTCCCCTTCCACCCCCACCATTAATGTAGAGAGCAGTGATGGAGCTGCATCCAAGTGAAATATCTAGCTTGATTAGTTAGGGGTAGTAGGGGCAGTAACCGCTGCGATAAGCAAGCTACACCCATGCTTATTTGTTTTACCTAGACTATGTTGTACAGCCCTTGTTGTTTTTTTTTTCTTCTCCCCTGCCGTTGAAGCATGGCTTCCGACCATTCTTCAGGATTTGACCCTTGGATCAGCTTCCGACCATTCTTCAGGATTCGACCCTTGGACCGGCTGCCGACCATTCTTCAGGTTTTGACCCTTGGACTGGCTGCCGACCATTCTTCAGGCTTTTGACCCTTGGACCAGCTTCCGACCATTCTTTGAGCTTCGGCTCCTGGATTGACTTTTGACCTGCTGGAGGCGCCGGCTATCTGGACTATACGACCTGCAGGAGGCGCCTGCATCCAGATCTCTTCTCTGTCTTCAAGGGTCCACCTGAGTCCAGCCTCGCCTTCTGACGGTAGGGACCCAAGAGGGGTTACCCTCTTAGGTAGTGTCAACTCTACCTCGGACCAAGGGTCCACCTTCAGAATCATAACAGATGGGTCCTTAATTAGTTTTTTTACTGTTTCAAAGAGTAATTTGGAGTTAAATATAACACCATGAATCTGTTTTTTGTAGTATTCTTTTTTTTCTTTGTTGATTTGTTCTCGGTATTTTTTTAATAGGGATTTGTATTTTTCTAAGGATTCTATAGATTGGCATTTTCTCCATTGCTTTTTGGATTTTCTCAAGGTCTGTTTAGTGTGCCTTAGTTCTTTGCTATACCACGGTATTTTTTTTTTTTTTGTTTAGTTGTGTTTCCTTTATTTTGGAATGTTTTTGCCTGGATTGGGCATAGGGTATCCGCTATTTCATTAATAATTTTATCCCAGGAGTCAAAAGATGAGGCGGTATTATTGAGATCAAACTCAATTATTTTATTTTTAATATTTTCTTCAAGTGTTTTGGGTTCTATCTTTTTTCTGTAAGTGAAGGATTGGTTGCTATGTGAATTTGTTTGTTATGTGGTGAGGAGAGTTATTTCTGCCTTCATTAGCTGGTGACCACTCCAGGGCAATAGTTTATGAGAAGAATTGATTACACAGTTATTGCAATTGGCTAAACTTAAATTGAGGATGTGTCCTGCTTTATGGGTGTGGTTGGATACAAATTGTGACCAACCCATGGCTTCTATGATATCTAGAAAAATTTCACATGCTGTAGATTTAGGTGTGCTGTCTACATGTAAGTTAAAGTCTCCTATGATTAGAGTTGATTCTGGGGCTGAAAATGATTTAGTAAAGATTTTGATTAGAGGTGAGCAGTCTTTTTGGAGTGTTCCAGGTAGGCTATAGATCACAACAATATTTAGAAGTGGAGATTTTAGAATTGCAGTCTCGCTGGGTGGGTTTATATCAACTTTGTAGGGTTGAATTTAAGTTCCTTTTGGCATATTATAAAGAGACCCCCACCTTTTTGTTTGTGCCTGGGGAAGTGAAAGATATCATAGGTTGGGTTATTAATTTGGTTTAGTAGGACATTATCACTGTCTTTGAGCCATGTTTCAGTAATGCAGAATAAAGTGAGATTTAGTTCCTCTATTATGTCATTTATCAGGTCAGTTTTTTTTTATAGCGATTGAACATTTAGTAATAGGAGAGTGAACATTAAGTTGGAAGAGATCACAGGAGGAGAATTGTTACTTATCTTTGGATAGATTAGGCTTTCTCTTCTCTTAGCTTCTGTTTTGAGGTTCTCTTGAGATATCTATGGTTTCCTCATTCAGTAATTGTTTCAATGATGTAAACCTGTTCCATTTTATGTTGAGCTTAGTTATGGCTGAATTATAATCTACTTAGAATTTTCTTACTTCAGGCACACATGAAGAAGCACACAAAGGGGCAAGTTCCTTTGTCGTGCTCCTTCGTGCGCAAGTGCCTCCAATGTTGCAATTGGTTCTCTCTGCCCTCAGTGGTGGTGGTGGTGGTGGGTGGGCAGAGGGGTGGGCTGTGGGTGAGAGCTGGCCTGACGGTGCTGGCATCTTCTTGCTCTCACCTGTGGGGGAGGGTTGCTCCCTTGTGCAATCTCCCGCCAGCCTTTCCTCCTGCCCCCATCGGAGTTCTGGTGATCCAGGGGCCAGGGCACACTCATCTCCTGCGTTGCAGCCAGTCCTCTCTGCCCTCAGTGGTGGTGGTGGGAGGACTCTGGATGGGAGCCAGCCAGTCAGTGCTGGCATCTTCTTGCTCTCGCCTGCAGGAGGGAAGGGCACTCCCTTGCATGATCTCCTGCTGGCCTTTCCTCCTGCCCCCATCGTCACTCCGGTGATGCAGGGGCAGGGTTGCGCTCAACTCCAGCATTGCAGCCGTCCTCTCTACCCTCGGTGGTGGGCAGACAGAGGGGTGGGCTGTGGGTGGGAGCTGGCCGGTTGGCGATGGCGTCTACTTGCTCTCACCTATGAGGGAAGAGGTACTCCCTCGCGCGATATCCTGCCAGCCTTTCCTCCTGTCCCTGTTGGGGCTCCGGTGATGCAGGGGCTGGGATGTGCTCAACTCCAGCATTGCAGTTGATTCTCTCTGTCCTCAGTGGCAGTTGTGGGTGGGCAGAGGGGCAGGCTGTGGATGGGAACCAGCCGGTCGACACCGGCATCTTCTTGCTCTCACCTGTTGGGGGAGAGGGTGCTCCCTCAAGCGATCTCCTGCCCGCCTTTCCTCCTGCCTCTGTCAGGGCTCTGGTGATACGCCATACTGGGTCAGACCAAGGGTCTATCAAGCCCAGCTTCCTGTTTCCAACAGAAGGCAATCCAAGTCTCAAGTACCTGGCAAGTACTCAAACATTAAAAAATCTCAAGCTACTGTTGCTTATTAATTAATAGCAGCTTATGGGTTTTTCCTCTTGGAACTTATTCAAACCTTTTTTAAACCCAGTTACAGTAACTGCCATAACCACATCCTCTGGCAATGAATTCTAGAGCTTAGCTATTCTCTGAGTGACAAAGAATTTTCTTCTATTTGTTTTAAATTATCTACTTGCTCCATCTATTATCTGAGAGAGTAAATAATTTACATTAACCTGTTCAAGTCCTTTCATGATTTTGTAGACCTCTATCATACCCCACCTCAGTCCTCTCTTCTCCACACTGAACAACCCTAACTTCTTTAGCCTTTCCTCATACAGGAGCCATTCTATGCACCTTATCATTTTGGTCACCCTTCTCTGCACTTTCTCCAGTGCAAATATATATTTTTTAAGATGTGGTGACCAGAATTTCACACAGTGTTCAAAGTGTGGTCTCACCATGAAGCGATACAGAGGCATTATGACATCCACCGTTTTATTTGCCATTCCCTTCCTAATAATTCCTAACATTCTGTTTGCTTTTTTGACCACCACAGACGATTTCAATGCATTATCCACTAGAATGCCTAGATCTCTTTCCAGGGTGATAACACCTATGATAGAACCTAACATTGTGTATCTACAGCAAGGGTTATTTTTCCCTGTATGTATCATCTTGCACTTGTCCACATTAAATTTCATCTGCCATTTGAAAGTCCAATCTACCAGTTTCACAAGGTCTTCCTGGAATTTATCACAATCCGTTTGAGATTTAACTATTCTACATAATTTTGTATCATCCACAGATTTCATCATCTCACTCATCTTACCCCTTTCCAGATCATTTATAAATATATTAAAAAGCACCGGTCCAAGTAGAGATCCCTGAGGCACTCCACAGTTTACCTTTTTCCACTGTGAAATCAGACCATTAAATCCTACCCTCTGTTTCCTGTCTTTTAACTAGTTTGAAATCCACAAAAGGACATTGCCTCCTATTCCATGACTTTTTAGTTTTCTTAGAAGACTCTCGTGAGGGACTCTGTCAAACATCTTCTGAGAATCCAAATACACCACATCTACTGGTTCACCTTTGCCACATGTTTATTCACACTTTCCAAAAAATGTAGGCGATTTTGTGAGGCAAGATTTCCCTTGGGTAAATCCATGCTGGCTGTGTCCCATTAAACTATGTCTATCTAAATGTTTTGTGATTTTATTCTTTATAACAGTTTCCACAATTTTCCCGGCACTGAAGTCAGGCTCATTGGTATATAGCTTCCCAGATCACCCCTGGAGCCCTTTTTAAATATTGGGGTTACATTGGCTACCTTCTAGTCTTCAGGTACAATGGATGATTTTAATTATAGTTTACAATTTGATTGAAATAGGTCTGAAATTTATTTTTTTAGTTCTTTCAGAACGCTGGGGTATATACCATCTTGTCCAGGTGATTTACTACTTTTCAGTTTGCCAGTCTGGCCTGCCACATCTTCCAGATTCACATGATTTTGTTCAGTTCATCTGAATCATCACCCTTGAAAACTGTTTCCAGAATGGGAATCTCTTCAACATCCTCTTCAGTAAATACTGAAGCAAACAACTTGTTTAGTCTTTCCGCGATGGCCTTATCTTCCCTATGTGCCCCTTTAACCCCTCAATCATCTAACGGTCCAACTGACTCCCTCACAGGCTTTCTGCTTCAGGTATATTTTTTTAAGTTGTTATTATTAGTTTTTGCCTCTACGGCCAACTTCTTTTCAAATTCTCTCTTAGTCTGTCTTATCAATGTCTTACATTTAACTTCCAATAGTTATGCTTTATCCTATTTTCTTCTGATAGATCCTTCTTCCAATTTTTAAATGAAGATCTTTTGGCTAAAATTAGGGATGTGCTATCATTCAGGACAAATTAAGCAATTTTGTTGAAATTTTGGGAAAATTTCATTTTCGGGTTAGTGCACACTAACCCAAAATTCGTGCCCCCACAAATTTCAAAGGCTCGAACAGCAGGAAATCTGATATTTCTCGCGGCGAGCTGAAAACGAAACCAGAACCAAAAGGTTCGGGCTTTGCACATCCCTGACTAAAATAGCCTCTTTCACCTCACTTTATAATCATACCGGTAATCATTTGACCTTCCTTCCACCTTTTGTAATGTGTGGAATACATCTGGACTGTGTTTCTAAGATGGTATTTTTTTAATAATGTCTACGCCTGTTGCACACTCTTAACGTTTGTAGCTGCAGCTTTCAGTTTTATTTTTTTAACTATTTTTCTCATTTTATCAAAGTTTCCCTTTTGAAAGTTTAGTGTTAAAGCCCTGGATTTACTTACTGTCCCAGTCATTAATTTAAATGTGATCATATTATGATCATTATTGCATTTCAGTAACTAGAATATTGTTTTTGATATAACTGGGTTTTTTCCCCTGTCTATCCTTCTTTAACACCATGTCTCTGTGATAGCTACAATATCCAAACCTGCCTCCACCCTCAGGACCTGCAAATCTGGAACTTTGTTGCTCAAACTGGGAGCATTTGTGTATGTAGCTTGCCAGCAGGGGCAGGTCTATAATGAGGCAGGGTGAAGCGGCCACTTCAGGCAGCAGAATTTTGAGGCGGTAAAAAATGCCCCTCTAAAAAAGCCGCTGTGGCATCTACCTCACCCTGCCTGCCCCTGCTGTGACTGCTGGGGGTCACCGCTGGAGCTCAGGCCGCCAGTGGTCAAAGAACAGAGAATGGCTGGAAGCCACTGGCGGAGCACATGGCCGGCAGCAGCCAAAGGATGGAGAGAGGCTGGGGACCACTGCCAGAGCTCAGGCCAGCAGCAGCTGAAGAATAAAGAATTGGCTAGGGGCCACCTCCGGAGCTCAAGCCGATGGCAGCCAAAGAACGGAGAATGGCTGGGGGCCACCGCCAGAGCTCAGGCCAGGGGCAGCAAGATAAAGAAGAGGCCCCATGTGAGAGAGAGGTAGTCTGCTTGTGTTTGTATGTGTGTGTGGGTGCTTGTATGAGAGGCAGCTTGTGTGTATGTGTGCGTGTGTGAGGCAGCGTGTGTGTGTGTGTGTGTGTGTATGAGTGGCAGCTTATGTGTGTCTGTATGTGTGTGAGAGAAAGATGTGAGCCTGGGATGGATGAGAGAAAGCATGTGTGAGGGTGCTTGGGGGGTGTGAGAAAAAGCATGTGTGAGGGTGCTTTTGTGTAGATGCCAGAGAGAAGGAGCCTATGGGAGGGTAGGGGGGAGTGAGGCCAAGGGACAGAGGGTTCGGGAGGCAGGTAGGCAGTTGGGGGGGGGGCAGAGTTAGGAGGGTGGCGGGGACCATCTCATCCTTCACCTCAGGCAACAGTTTACCTTGAGCCGCCCTTGCTTGTCACTTTTATTCCCTCAGCTTCCTGTTCTTCTCCGACACCTTTTCTGCACTGTTTCCTAAAAGTGGACTAATTTTGTTCTTTTCTCCAACTAGCTCCTGTATTAGTATGCACTGGAGGTGACATTTCAATTCCATCAACTTCCTTCTATCACTACCAATCCTCTAGTTTACATGCCTGATGCCACATGTTCTGAGTTTCTCACTTAGGATCCTTTCCGTGCCACATACAAGATGCAGGCCATCTTTGCTGTATAGACATTTATCATTCTATATACTGCCCCAGCCTCCAATGTATCCAAAGCCTTCTTGTTTACACCAGGTTTTGAGCCACATATCGAAGTTGTCTATATAACGTAACCTTTCCCTTCCCTTTCTGAACAAGCAATCGTCTGTGCCATGTGACCAAGCTGCTTCCCTAGATTCTGGAAATCTCTCTTTACTTTATGAATGCCATTTCTAGCAAGGTCATTTGTCCCCAGATGGATGATCACATCAGTTTTATATTCCTTATTTTCTTCTTACAATCTGGTTTGTATTTCTGCCAGCTGAGGCTCCTGGGAGGCATTTTATTATAGGGGTCCCTCAAACTGCATCCTCTCGAGTTAGTGACTCTTATTATAGACATTCTCATCAAACCACTGAAGTGGGACCTCCATGAGATTCACCAGAAAAAGTCAGAAAAATGATCACTGAAATCAATGGAATCTCTTTTAGGGTAGATTGTAGGAGAAAGACAGCTTAACGAGCACAGTAATACATTTGTTTTTCCTTGTATTCTGCCATTCTCCTGAAGAGGGCACAGTGTAAAATGATTATAAGCACTATATGTTATGTCCTGTTGCAGGTAAAGCAAAAAATTCTCCATGCTGTTCCTGTCTGGTGATCATAGTGTGCAGTAAACTAATCTTGTTTGAGCTAGCATGTCCTCTGCCTCTTTCATAACCAGTTTGCAACACAATTCGCTTGCATCAACATGGCATTACTAACCTACAAAATGAATCCATTTCTTTTAGTATGAAATGTTTTTTCATATCGAACAGCAATCGATCACATGCACCCAAAAAGAAAACGCAAATGAAAAACAAGCATCTCTATCAGGAATTATTTTCAGAACTGTTACAGAGTACAGAATGAAATCCAGGTGCAAACAATACCCTTTATCCATTTGACCAGGAGTGGCCAACTCCAGTCCGCAAGAGCCACAAACAGGCCAGGTTTTCAAGATATCCGCAATGGATATGCATGAGGTAGATTTGCATGAACTGCTACCATTGTATGCAAATTAATTGGGGATATCCCGAAAACCTGGCCCTGTTTGTGGCTCTCGAGGACCGGAGCTGGCCAACACTGCATTTGACATGATTCAGTTCATCTTAAAATGCTCAGAGGCAAAGTCATTGTAGTCAGTTCCAATGGATGTTTACCTGAGGCGGGGGGGGGGGGGGGGGGGGCGGAACCTTTGAAATCTGACCCCACCCCCTAAACAGGGAAAAGGAACGGTGGGGGGAGCAGGATTAGAGAGGGCTGGATAAGGTGTGCATAGGGATTTCATTGTGTAATCCCCATGGCCTTCATTACGCTGAGTGCTCTGAACCTGCATAGAATGTGTGGTAAAGAATCTCAGCAAAGTATCCGTAGGCCACCAAGCACCGCAGCAGTTTAAGAATTGGTCTTCTTATGAGCAGAATTGTGATCGCATGTGATTCAATATACTGTAAACTTCAGCAAGATCTTATAAGCACAGTCAGTGTTCAGAAAATAAATTAATATTCTTTGGGAGGGTTAAAAACAAGCCTGCAGAGTAATGTGAAACTGTGAAGCTAAGATTTTATTTCTGCCCATGTAGGCTGCATGAAGAAACACAGCACTTTAGGAATTTGACACACTGAAAAAATATTGTGCGTATTTTTATAAATGCATTTTGAAATTAAGTGACCTCTTGGAGCTACTGTCGCTAAAGCATTAGCAAGGGAGAACCCTTCCTCATAAAATCACCATTGAGACATTGAATCATTCCTTCTGTTGGTGAAAGTCACAGTGAAAAGTCCTAAAATTATACAATTATAAAAATAAATCAATTCACTGTGTCATTCCTGCTTTTCTACATTAATAAATTAACCATGCAACATTGTTCAAAATTATGTCAGTTACGCATATAATAATCTTTAAAATTAATGAAGTGATGAAGCAGTTTGATGACACCCATGATTTACACGACTGCTTTTAGCTAATGTTAAAAGCCTTTCATTTAATAAATTGCCCCCTTGAGAAATTACCAAAAATGAATATTTTCTAAGCTAAACGTTCTGAGGTTTACACTTTTTTTCAATACATTAACAAATGGCAGGGTAGAAGCATTCTTCAAAATATATCTTTTTACACATATTTAATTGAAATTAATAGGTATATAACTTTAAAAAGAAATGATCCCACAAAGGTTGAAGGATCATTTCTGAGAGAGTTTTTTTTTTTTATAGCAATGAAAGAATTTAAACAATGGAATGTATCATACCCTTAAGATTTTTTTTTATGACAGATTGGGAAGTATCCGAAGGCTTTTGATTAAATAGGACATTCTATTCAGATTAGAACAAAAAGAACAATTAATCAAGGGTGATTAATTTTCCCTTGACATGAACATGTCAGCAATCAGTGTATGCTACTCACAGCATAAAGAAATATAAATGGCACAGAGTTCACCCAAATATTTGTGGGCCTCAGGAGGGCAAATAGTTATCATAAAAGTAGCTATTTGACAGATGTTTATAACAAAAAATAAAAAACCCTCTTGATAAGGCAAAAAAATACCCTAAACATTCCAAGACTATAAAACCAATAATACAAATCTCTCAGTACACCTTATGCTTCAATAAAAACTGTTAAGCATTACATTCCGCCATTCATACAGCCTAACACCATATTCCCAAAGCAGGATCAAAGTCCATATTATTATCTTTTTTGTTACAATTTTTCAGATGGTTCCATGCAAGTAAAACCACTTTTAAAGATGATATACTACAATCGACCATTTGTGGTCGTATGTGAGCCAAAAAATGGCAGATAATCATATCCCAGTCAATACTTAGCTTTGATTAATACTGATCATCCAGATCACCCAGCTAATTTTAGGGCAGCTCTTTGGTCAGATCAGACTTAGCCAGCTATGGTAATACCGGAACCAGCCAGGTAACTTAGCCTCATATCTCAATTTCTCCCAGTTACACCTCCAGAATGCTCCTAACTTCTCTGGCTTGAATTTAGCCAGCTAACATATTAGCAGGCTACAGTTTAGTCAGATAACTGCCCAAATCTTCATTTAGGTGGATAACTTCAGAGTATCTGGCTAAATGCTTTTAAATATAGACCTTCCAATCTTTCTCATGCATTAGAACAGCATAACGAGATCTCTTGGAGCTCCCCTCTACCTGGCTTGCACATCTCACAAAATTTCACAAGCAAGCCTTCTCCATGGCTGGTCCCACATTTTGGAACTCTTTGCCCAAGGATCTACGTATCATTATTTGCATGTGGGCATTTAAGAAACAGCTAAAGACCTTTGTTTGCACAGGAATTTGAGCTTGAAGTCTGAATTTCTTTTTTCTTGAAGCTTCTGCCCACTCTTCTACCTAATATAACGCTTCTTTTTGTTATTTGAAGCTGATTTTTTGCAGACTCAATTTTTAATTGTGTTTTTGTTCTGTTGTTAAGTGTTAAATGTAATTTTTTTAACTTTTATGAATGTTTTTATAATGTCCCTAGCCTTCAACTGTGAAATGGAAGAGTAAAGTTAGAAGCTATCCTACTGAACCCCCATTTGCCTTTCCTCTGGGATGGAGCAGTTTGTGTGCAGAAGGAACTTTCAACCAGAGTCCTCCGTAAATGAGACTTGTGAGGGCATAGCAGAAAAGAGCTGCCACCCCTCATGGCTTTGGACACTGTTAAGTCCAGATGATACTATAGAAGGAAGCTGGTAGATCCAGCAAGAGAAGACTCCAGAGATAATAGCCCTTGTCCCCAGCTGATGACATTATTCCCTTCGATGAGTCAAGGAAATCCCAGCTAAAGGAATTACATTGATAGCATCTGAAAGCTCCATGGCATTGAAGGATGAGATTCTGGTGGCTGCACATGAGGTAGTGCAGGTTAGCCTCAGTCAGGATGGGACCTTGCAGCAATGAGAATTGAGTGAGATGATCTCAGCATCCCTTACTTTGACAAGACTTCAAGTTTTTACCCTGGAAGGACTATGGCTTGCTATTGAAGGTCTAGGGTGGACTCTGTCAGATCAAATTACTCAGATAGCTTTAAATTTGCAAGATATTAATAAGAGGAGTTGAATCCAATAGGAGAACTGAGAAGGCTGAGCAACTTCAGACCAATGTTGTTGCTGGGATGAACAATAGCACCTTAATTTATTGGAAACTGGAAAATCTTGAGAACATTTCCATGGCTAAAAACTTGTGTTTGATTAATTTTCCTAAGGTTGAAATGATTTCTCTTAAGGAAATGTTTAGGAAGTGTCTGATTGAAATTTTTGAAATTTCCTGTTCAATCAGTGCCCCTATCTCAGGAGCTTCTTACTAGCCTACAATTAAAAAGGTGAAATCTGGAGCAACAGAGGAGATATTGCCACCTATCCCTTTAGATAATAATTTAACAACTTTTTCTGGAAGATTCTGGAGATAAACAAGTTAGAACAGCGATGATGATTGTTCATTTCGTTCTGGAATCTCAATCTGATAAGGCATGGATTATGAAGTTGTTTTTCAAACACAGAAATGACTTTTTTCAAAGTAAAATCAGGATTTTCCAGATTTGGCAAGTCACTCAAATGAGGCAAAGGCAATTTTTGTTATTAAAACCTAGAGTTCTTCAGATTAGTGCCATGTTCTGCCTAAAATATCCTTCAAAATGTTTGATTAGGCATCATAATGTTAATGTTGTGAATCTGCCCACTTCCGCAGACAGATTCCCTACCTGGTCCCCCTGGCATGGCAGGGTGCCACCAGCTTCGTCCGCCGCGGCCCGGAGGCCGTGGCTGCCCCCATCCCGGTGCGGCAGGCCTGGTGCCGCACTGCCGCTCCTCTGTCACAGCGGGGGGCCACTCCCGGGGTCCTCGTTGCGCGGGGGGCTGCCTCGCTTCTGCCTGCCTCCCACGGCGTTCCTCTTCGTGGCCTGGAGGCTGCCCCGAGGCCTGCCTCCGTGGCAGGGAGCCACCGCTGGCCTGCCCCCATGGCCGGGAGCCACGGCGCCATCGACAGGGTCCTCGCTTGGCAGCCTGGAGGCTGCCCCGGGGCCTGCCTGCAACCGGCCTGCCTTCCCTGCTCTGCCACCGTGGCATGCAGGGGGAGCTCCGCTGTCCGTGGTCCTGCTTTTTCTCTCTGCGCTTCCCTTGGGCGCCGGTGCACACCTCTTTACAGTATTTAAAGGGCCAGCCACAAGAAGTGTTGCTGGCTCCACCTCATGATGACTTCCTGCTTCTGCCTCATAAAAGGGATTATTTGTCAATCTCTCATGGCTTCAGATCAAGTCTCACAGTCATCTGTGCTCCTTCATCGATCCAGGTCCTCTGTGGTCTTCCCTTGCTTTGATGGCTTCATGTTCAGTGTCTTCATGTTCCTTGTTCCCAGTCCTGGTGTTGCTCGAGTCTGGATGTCCATGTCTTCAGCTGTTTCCATGTTTCAGATGTTCATTGTCCTGGTCTTCAGCATCTTCAGGTTCCTGACCTCTCTTGTCTTCAGATGTCTTCAAGTTCCTGGTACCTGATGTTCCATGTCTTCATGTTTCAGAGGTCCCTCATCCAGGCTTCCTCATGTCTCAGCCGTCCTGGTGTTCCAGCCTTTCCTGATGTTTTGCTCCAGTGCCTTCCAAGTTTCGTCCACTCTGGAGTCTTCATGACCTGCAGCTCCATGGTTCTCTGAGTGACACTTCTCCATCACTAGAGTTGCTGCAGGGGGATTGGTTCCCTGTACTCTGGAGCCGTCATGTCCTGCCAGCCTTTATGGAGCTCCAGATGACATCTGGCTCCGTCGTCGAAGTTCTGCCTCAGCTGGATTCTTCCCTGCACTTGTCCCGCTCCCAGCATGGTCCACGACCAGCCTCCTCGGGCTGTGTAGGGCGCACAGTGGGACAGGGTGGTCGCGACCAGCTCATTGGGTCCGCCCGTGAAGGTGGGTTGTGTAGGGCGCCCTGAGAGACAGTGCCAATGTCTACCCTCCCAGCTTCTCATCTTGCCAAGACTTCCTCAAGTTCCTTGCCTTGTTTGGGATGCCGTTGCATCAAGCCCTTGCCTATGATGTCTTCGTCAGTGATGCCGTTGCATCAACCCTTGTCAGTGATGTCTTGCATCAGTCCCTCGTCTGTGATGTCTTGCATCAGTCAGAATCTCAAGTCTTCTGTGTGTCAGGGACTTCATCTGCCCTCGTTCTTGTTCCGGCCTGCCACCCCTTGCCGTATCCAGCGGCAGGTCCGAAAGGGCTTGGAACAGTCGGAGGACCATTCATCAAGCAACATTGCGTTGTTGGTTGTCTGGAGTGTGCAGGTCTGGTTGAGGGTCAGCTCTTGTACCTGAGTCCTTGCGTCTGCCATGTCTTGCAATGTACCCATGCTCGCACCAGCTCACCTCCCATGGTTTGGCTTGGGGCTTCTCCCTGGGTCCTGCCGTGGCCCAAGGGCTCACAACTGTGTTTAGAGATGACCGTGCCTCCGTGCCTCAGAGCGTGATGGCCGACAGAGGTCGCGCTCGTAACAGTTAATTGTGTGTTTTTTGAGCTCAACAAATTAACATCATTTTAAGCAATAAGGCTATCCCTGAGCCTAATCTACAATGGTATCCCTGTTTTTTGAAATCTTTTGAGCATTTTTCCTTCTGTATACATAGGTTGTTTGACCTAGTAATTCGTTACACCAAAATTATTTTTTATGTTAAAATGTCCTGGAATTCTGGTTCCTCCCTCCATTAATTTGCTGGGCCTGTGTGAATTACAATTGATAATAATTAATATTTTCTTTATATCTTTTTCCTCTTGGTTATACTTTCATAAAAAGACTTGTATGTTTAAACTCAATAAAAAGAAAGTTAGAAAAAGAAATAAAAACAAGAGAATGATAATTAACTCCTAGTCTATTATAAACAGAGGAGAGGAGCTAACATCAAGAGAGTAATTATAAGTAGAATATTAGTCTAAAAAAAAAAAAGAGAGAGAAATGCCAGATGTATAATAAAATAAAGCTTAAAGCTACTTTAATATTGTTAATGTTGTCTCTTGTTCTTTTCTAACTTTTTCTAAGTCACTGTAAAAAACAATGTTGCTCTCTTGTTCTATTTTAAGTTATTCTAAGTTAAATTGTAAGAAACAATGTTACCCCTTAAAGCTTAAAGCTACTTTAATATTGTTAATGTTGTTCTATTCTAACTTTTTCTAAATCAGACTGTAAAAAAAAAACAATGTTGCTCTCTTGTTCTATTCTAAGTTATTCTAAGTTAAACTGTAAGAAACAATGTTACCCCTTGTTTCATGCTTATATTGTAAGAAATAATATGAAGTTACAATGTAAATAAGAAGCCATCGTCTTCTTAGAACTTCAGTTGCACTGTAAACCGACGTGAAATTTCAGATTGAATGTCGGTATATAAAAACAAATAAATAAATATAATATAGAACATCTCAGAAAAAATAAAGTTGCATCATTTCCGTCCCCTGACCTAAACGCGCCCCTCGGCCCAAGCATAATTTTAGTCAGATAGGGGCTGAAGACTTTTCAGACTGCCAATTTGTCCAGCTAAATGACTTCTGAATATTGCCATCTATATATTCAAAGATTTGCTCAAGTGAAATAGAAAATGACTGAGATTAAATGTTTGAGAGAGAAGAATGCTGGTCTTCAATTGAATTACAAACAAACAGAGGTGCTGATAATTGCTCGGGGGTCATAACTTTTTTATTGAACAGTTTTACATTTTCAGTCACTGTTGATTAAATTCTGCTCCTAGTTTATTAACCTCCTGATGAAAGCTTAGAAGTCCCTTTCTCCTCACCTGCATAGATATTGAGACATCAAGGTAAATCTTGGCCTTACAATCTAAAAAAAAATCCATATTCAACTACTGGGCAGCTGGCAAAGTTAGCCAAGACAGTCGGCGGCATGGGCGTGCCACTCAATATACCTGTCTATCTTAGTGTTACCCAGATAAATGTATTTCTTCTTCAGCTGCCCTAAAGTTATCAGGCTATTTATCTTTATCTTTATTTTTTTTTGTGTATTTTTAATCACTTTTGCAGCAAAATTCTAAGCAATATACAATGGATACATACATAATCAACATCATAAAATAGATTAAATAAAATAAAGCAACCATATAACCCTATAAATCACATATAGAGCAATATAATACCTACATTTTAAAATAAACTTACCTAATAACATGCAAGATTTAAAAAAACAATAGAACATTATGCTAAATAATTAACCATATAAAAAATATAATTAAAAGTATGACTGCCTGAAAAGATGGATTTTTAATGCTGTTTTGAAGGTTTTAAAATTCTCTTCTAACTGCAGTGCATCTGGCAAAGTGTTCCAGATACTGGAAATGCAACAGAAAGGGACTCGTGTTTTTAAACTAGAAAATGCTGAAAATCGGCGTTATCTGGCTAACTTAGGAAAATAGCGCTGTTCCACCCCAGAACTCTCCTGTATTAGCCAGGAACGTTTTTAACCAGATAAAAAATTAACCAACTATATTAAGGGCAGTCAGACTGGTGGGATTTTCAAATCCTGGCATTTGGTCAGCTAAGTGCCAGACTTAGCTGAACAAACTTGAGAATATTGCCACGGATTTCCTGTGGCAATGCCAACAAATGTACTACACCTGGGCTCATGGTGAGCTTCAGAGCAGCACGGTATTACTAAAAGGCAAAGCATTGATCTTCTGCCTGAAACAGCTGCCTTTCCCCACTAGTTGAGCCCTTGGGTACAGGAGGCTATCAGGACATCAGGGCAGGAAGCAGGGGTTGATTACTATGCAGAAGTCAGGCAGGAGTCCGATAATACTTGTCTTGAGCATCGGTATATTAAAAGAATTTAAATAAAATAAATAAGGAGTCAAGACTTCAACATAGAGCAGGAACCAACCCAGAGTCAGCAGCCAGGCTGGAACAAAGAGCAGTTTCCCAGAGCAAGCTCTAAAATGAATGTTGGCCAGTAGGGGTGTATAAGGCTAGGGCTCCTTATATTCAGCCCTCAATTTGGAAGACATCTACACTGGTCCTTTGGGAACCCTTAGAGCCATGTCTAGCTCTCTCTGATCCAAAGGATAAATGTATTAACATTGCTTCATAAGCCAGCAGCCTCTGTAGCTCTGCTGCTAGATTTCCCACCCTTGAACACCAAGGGTCACCCATTCAATCCTTCAATTCCCCATCGGCCCTGACAAATATAGACTTCTAAGAATTTTGTATCTTTAAAAGTAACTCTTAATGTCCAATCTCTAACAGTCTTTAATGCAAAAAGAAAAAAAGAGAGAGAGAAATGTTGCTTCCCCCATTTGTAAACTGCAAAGAAAGAGACAGATCATTTACTAAATCAAAATTTGAGCCCCTTTCAGCAGGTGCACTACAGAGTATGGCAACTCTCATCCATTAGAGCCTCAGACTGATCAGATTTTCAGAATGAGATAATATGTATGAGAGAAATTTGCATGCACACTACCTCAGTTGTATGCAAATCTATTTCATGCATATTCGTTTTGGAAAGCCTGAAATCCCAACTCATCTGTGGTCCTCAAGGATAAGAATTGCCCACCCATGACTTAAAACCTTAGAGAATTCAATATTTCCTTTATCCACAATGAAGGTTGCTGTTTAATTGCTCTCTCTGGGAGATAAAATGCCCTCAGGATAAGAGGCAATGATTCCTTTTGGGATCTGTATTCCATTAAATATTTTTAATAAATCAATCCAGAATGGGTTGAAATTCTGGAAAAATTAATGGCATATAAATATTTCATTTTAGAGATCTGTTCCCTATTCTTAACTTTTGGGTATAATGCCAGGTTATCCTTAACCAAAGCACCAATTGTAGCTTGTGGATTCAGGCCATTTTCTCACAAGTCATGGTTTTCTTTGAAACAGCCTTTATTTGAAATGTATTAGACTGTACCTCTGTTACAGTCTGCTGACCATCCATGTGAGCTAGAACAGCTTTTTCCAAACAAGAGCATGTCCAAAGAAGTATTTTGATTGAACATATGAAGCATAATATTCAAAGTAATTTTCTTACCAGAAGGTACACCTGCAGCAGACCCAACTGGTTGTCCAGGAGGACAGCCACTTCCCCTTTAAGAGGGCCGGTATCTTGACATTACTACCTTATTCTAAAAAAAGGTTACCATGATGCCAACTGGAGCCACCGCCAACAGTGCTATGGCTGTAAAAGCTCACTTGTCACACGCACAGAGAGACAATTAGGATTTCAACCTCATTTTCAACCCTGGCAGTAGCTCCCATCACATTGACCTTGGTGTTGGACTATGCCTGATTCTCTGGGCAGCATCCTTTCTACTCAGTACCCCGCTTTAAATGTCTCTTCCACATTGCTGCCCTCTACAAACAGAAGCTAGGAGGGATGAAAGGATTTAGGTGTCAAAATCTGCTCTTGCACCACTAGCATTCCAAGAATAGACATCCCAAAGAGCAAGGACTGGTACCTGCCCAAGTGCTGGTGAGATATTTTTGCATGACCCCTGCTTGAGATCAAGTTGTGAGGGAAAAATTCTCATTTTGTCCTCATGTTTAACATACTAGGAAAAGACAAGCCAGAAGAGATGTTTCAAAGATGTCCACTCACAATGGCCATCTTGGCTCCCTCCCTCCCCCCTCCGCCCACACTGCTTCTTGGTGGCCCCTGCTCCACTGCTGACTCCTCCAGCTGAAGGAGTAATTTACTTTGTATTAGTGGCTGTGAAACGGAGGACAGACAACATAAGAGAACTAGTACGTAACCACTTCCTTAAAGCCTTCCTATGAACTAAGTGGTTATCTTAATCACCATACCATTATAGAATGATGGAAAGGAGACATATAAGGGAGGGTCCAAGGCAGGAACCTGTCACAGAGAAAAAAAGAGCACAGACAGAAATCAGAGCAAATGACAGTAACAAGACTGTAACCAGTCATGTCTGACCGTGTAACAAAAAGGAAAACAAAAGTGAATCTTACAATGGAGAACATATGCTATTGCACAGCACCAACCAGCACAATAAACCAACACCCTGCTCCAACAGTAAACTATGAAAAGCAAAACAGGCAAACAATTACCAAAATCGAAAGCAACAACCATGCAGCATAGATAGCAAAACAATGGATATTTATGAACATAGTATGTGGACACCCTAGCATGTGCAACAAACAGCACATGAACTCCTGTTGGCAGTCATAAACCCACACACACATCTATGAAAGCAATCAAAATAGCATTATATTTGTATTGACTGCCTTGGTTAAAAACACTTTTTGCAGATAGTTCATTGGGCTGAAGTACTCATCCAAGACCTCCTTGAGGTACAGGACAGCTACTGGTCCAGGTGTTTTTCCTCCTTTTTGCACTCAGTAGGAAGCATCCTGGAAAACAAATAAATTAAAACATAGAGTATGCAAAACCACAAGACATGTATATTTAACTAGCATTCAATAAACACTACATACTATGTTGTACATAAACACATCAAATATAAGCATAACTCAAAAATACACTTCAAAGACATAGATATATGTTATAAACAAAGAGAAGGGGGATTACCAGGGTCCACACCTGTGTCTCAATATTGTCCTGAGATGGCCCTCTGGAAGAAGGGGGAACGGGTCTCAGTTGATATCACAGACTGTCTTTGACAGCTGCAGCCATTTCATAATCAGTCAAGCAATAAGAAAAAAAAAACACAGGATAAACATTTTGAGACCACAATGTGACCACAAAGATAGCCAAAATCCAAACACTAAACTTCACCATTGTGCAATGATTATGACTTCCTCCACTAACCATCCCGTAGCATTCTCACCCCCACCCAGTCCAGGGAGTGGAAGATCTGAGAAGGGAACAAGACTGGCATTAGGCACCCTAGGGTCCAGGGCAGAAACTAAAGGGGGTCATTTTCAAAAGGAGTTATGCGCATAAATGTAAATACTATTGTAGCAATTTTCAAACGCTATTTACTTACGTAAAGTGCATTTATGTGAGTAAATCCTATGGACAATTCAATGGTATATATTGTAGCAATTTTCAAAAACCCACTTACTCGAGTAAAGTGCATTTACTCGAATAAAGCCCAGTTTTACTCAAGTAAATGCTTTTAAAAATCAGGCCCAAAGTGTATGCCTAGTGCTGATAGCTTACACATGGGACAGTAACGCTGATGGCTTACACTTCTAGCGCTGCTGCCAGAGCAATGCTGGAAGCACCTGGGATCGCAGCATACTATGACCCTAGTGCTACAAACAAGGGTCTCTGGTGTTTGATCAGATACTAGGTGGCTGGGAAGTTAGGGCTGGGGTGGTGGGGACGAGGTCATATTTTTAATTCTGTTTACCAAGGAGGGGGAAGAGGCGAGCCGAGAGAGTCTTTATTTTTTATAGCATCCATCAAAGGAATATTTTTTTTTTGTTGGGGGGAGGCACTCAGCCAGCAGGGGTGTTTGAAATCTATTGGTGGGATGGAAATTCGGCCAGGAAGTCTGCAGGCAAACAAAAAAAAAAAAAAAAAAGCAAAACAAAACACGATAGTGTCACTTAACTGGATTTCTTTTAAAGCTAGCTAAGTGGTAGGCTATCCAGCCAAACAAGCAGGCAGATACAGAATGGTGCTCTCGGCTGAGTGCACCGTTTAGTAGGGATGTGCATTCATTTTTTGACAAATTAGGAAACCATACGATATTTCCTAATTTTTCGTGTATCAGTAAAAACAATAAACAATCATATTTTCCCCGAATTTCGGAAAAAATCGGTTTTCGGTTTAGCACGCAATAGTGCGCGCTAAACCGAAAACAATTTGCCATAAAAAAAAAAATGCCGAACCGTGGGAAATATGAAATTTCCCAAGGTTTTACGAAACCGAAAGCAGAAACGATCACCAGTACGATACACATCATTCTCTACCGTTTAGCCCCCGTTTGGCTGCATGTTTTAGACGTGCTATTATTACCCCTTATACTGTAAGGGGTAATTGCGCGTGGAAAACACGTGGCCAACCACCCAGAAACTAATAGCGCTCATCAACATGCAAATGCATGTTGATGAGCCTATTAGTTATTTCCCCGAAATACTGAAAGCAAGATGTGCAGTCAAGCTGCACATTTTATTCTCAGAAATTAATGCCTGCCCAAAGGCAGGCGTTAACCATTAACAGCACCAGGTAAATGTACAGAAAAGCAGAAAAAAATTGCTTTTCTGTACACCCTCGGACTTAATATTATAGCGATATTAAGTCAGAGGTCCCAAAAATAAAAAAACCCAAAATGTTCTTTAAAAAAAAAATCTGCCCACCTGTCTCGGGTTCAAAAACGGATGCTTAATTTTGCCGGCGTCCATTTTCCAAACCCGTGGCTGTCAGCGGGTTTGAAAACCAGCACAGTTAAAATTAAGTGTCGGTTGTTGGACCCTCTGACAGCCACTGCTTCCACTAATAAGGAAGCGCTAGGGATGTGCTAATGTCCCTAGCGCCTCCTTATTAGCATGGGCCCTAATTTAAATACAGAATCGCGCGCCCAGGAGAGGTCCCTGGGTGCACGTCGGGAGAGCAGGTGCTCCCCACGGAGCGCCAGCTCTCCCGCATGTAATTTTTGAATCGGCCTGAAGGCTGGATAACTTTAACTCTAACCAACCTTAATCAAAAGCTGGCCAATTAGGTTTCAAATTATCCAGCTAAAGTTAGCCGGATAACTTTAATTAGGGATAGCCAGCAAAATGCTTATCCCACTGAATATCCAGGACAAGTTATCTGGATAACTTTAGCCAGATAACTTATCTACTTGCCAGCTTACTGAATACGGACCTCAGCTTTTTTAATATGTAAGAACATAAGAACATAAGAAATTGCCATGCTGGGTCAGACCAAGGGTCCATCAAGCCAAGCATCCTGTTTCCAACAGAGGCCAAAACCAGGCCACAAGAACCTGGCAATTACCCAAACACCAAGAAGATCCCATGCTACTGATGCAATTAATAGCAGTGGCTATTCCCTAAGTAAACTTGATTAATAGCCATTAATGGACTTCTCCTCCAAGAAGGGAAGATTACAACTGACTGGTAATACTGGCCATGTGTCACGGGATTTCCTTTGGGCACACTCATTTGAGCCTGTGCAGGACTGCTTTTCTCCCAGCTCCTTCCCCACTCTCCAAAAACATATAGAAAGGAGGTAAGAAGCCGCTCTCATTGTCAGTGCTGCATGCAGAGGGTCAACTGGACCCAGGTAAAGAGGTGACTGGCGGACAATTTGGTGTGCTTCTTCTTTCTGATTATCTCCCTCCCTATTGCTTGCTCTCTGTCTTCTGTTGTGCATGGGAATGATGTCTTTTGGTTAATATCTTTTTGCCATGGGTTTTACCAGTCTACGTATTAGAGTTTGCATCTGAGGAGTGGCAGCAGCGAGGAGCGACAGGGGAGAGCGAGAGACAGTCATGGTGTGCTAGAAGTGTTACTGCTGTAAGGGTGTGCTGATGACGCTGAGTGCTGAGGCGAGGTGGACAAGCAGAAGGAGCCAGCCGGAGCAAAACGGAGCGCAGGTCATGCAAGAGAAGGAGGAGACAGTGGAATAAGGAATTTTAAGTGGTTTGCAACGGATTCTCTCTCTCTCATACCGATTCTAACTGTAAATTTGATACTAATTGTACAGTTGTTTCAAATGACATTATTGGCTTAAATGTGTTGTAATCCACCTCAAGGCCATTCTTGGTATAAGGCAGAATATCAAATATCTAAAAATAACTAATTCATCTGATCAAAAGTGCATTGGTCTGAGCATTTTTCTATACTATTGAGAAAGTAAATGAGTTAATCTAGATAGCGGAAAGTCCCTTACAAAGTCTTAGAAATGGAAACAGGGAGTGGGCCAGTAACCTATAAATGAAAGTGGCTTTAATATTAACCTACAGAGCTACCTGAGGGGCAGTGTATCCATCTTCGAAAGGGCTGCAGTTGTTCACTGATTGATCTTATTGCTGAATCTCATTTCCTTTTGTACTGTCAACATTATTAGATTCCATATTTCTAATGATTCACAGGTATGAATCTGCTATTGGTGTACTTTGCAGAATTAACCTGGCAAAGTCTGTTGCACTAGTGTACTCTTCAGCTGTTTGTGCCACACTCATATTTTATATGTATCAAAGTGGCACTAGGAAATTTGTATGACAGCAATCACTATGCAGCACATCTGAGATGTTACTGACATCAGTCGTTTGTCTCCCAGAACAAATCAGACAACCTCCAAAAGGGTACATAAAATATATTAGACTGAGAAAAAATACTGTAGCTCATAAGTTTTCATAACTAGACAATTACTTGTGTAACCGAGAGCCATTATTCGGTCACTGAATGCCCTGGGAAAGACTAGCTAGACTAGGTTAGTAGATGGGGGAGATTCAAATGCAGCCCCTTCCTTTGAAGGGCCTGGGAATGGCCATCCCCCCTAGGAGGCTTTGCAACAGCTCTCTCCTGAGAGTCCGGAGGCAGTCTTGTATAATGTTTGGAGAGTTAGGAGGTGGTAGGCACTTACCTTTTTGTTGTATTTTCAGGCCCAGTGGAAGGGAATAGTAGAGATGTGAATCGGAACCGGAATCGGTTCGGATTCCGGTTCCGATTCACATGTGGGTTTTTTTTTATCGGGCCCGATCGCAGTTTTGTTTATCAGCTGCGCCCAAGCCGATAAACAAAAAACCCACCCCGACCCTTTAAAACTAATCCCTTTGCTTCCCCCACCCTCCCGACCCCCCCCCCAAAAAACATGGAGGGAGCACTGGATGGCTAGCGCCATCTTTAAAAATGGTGCGGGCCATCCAGTGCTCCTACCATGTGACAGGGGCTGGCCAATGGCATGGATACCCTGTCACATGGTAAGGGCAAAGGGCCATCGGTGCAATTTTGATTAGTGGCAGCCGATGGCTCGGGAGCGGGAGATCGCTCCCGGGACCCCCACTGAACCACCAGGTACCTGTAAAATGTTTTTGGGGGGTCGGGAGGGTGGGGGAAGCAAAGAGATTAGTTTTAAAGGGTCGGGGTGGGTTTAGGGGTTATTTTTGTGTGCCGTTTTTCCCGCATCCCCCAAAACGATAAGAGAACCCCCACGATCAATATCGTGGGGTTTTCCTATCGTTTCGGGGGAGCCCCCGATTTCTGACGATTTTGAAAATATTGATGATATTTTCAATCGTCCGAAGACCGATTCACATCCCTAGGGAATAGGCTAACCCAGCCTGGGAATCCTGACCAGGGTCAGGAGGGTGGTCCTGTCAGTCTACTTCCTAGCTAGTGTGGATAGCCCTCCAGATTGTTTTTGGGATTTTGAACTTTTTGTGGTAGGAGCCTTGCTGGACACCTGAGTCTTTCCTAATACAGAGAATGGAGAACCCTGTGTTTGGGATGCCCAGGGACAGGGAAGACCTGCCCATCTGCAGTGGTCACCCGCTGTAAGGGATAACTCCGGTGTTATCTTTGGTTAAGGGAAGAAACTATTAAGTTAGACATCCAAGAGGAAAATTGTTGGCTGCCCTTCCTACTTGCAGTGGAGCAGGTTAAGAGAACCTGTTTCCATGGATTTCCCCCATTGCAGATCCCAGGAGAGTCAGAGACGGAAATCATTTTAAAACAGTGGAAGAACCCACTATCTGTGAGTAACAGAACTGTAAGGATACTAGAGGACACCCATCAGGAGTCTTCAGCCCCTGGGGAGAGAGAAAAGTAATATTGTGAGGACAAGAATTTTGGTCATTCGTGGAAGGAGTTTTTGTTGCACCGGGAGGTGGTCCCTTGGCCTAGTGCAGGATTGGTAGGCTCCCTGGTCGGATCCAGAGAGCGCCTGCCACCAGGAGGCGGAGCACAAGAGGAGACAGAGGCTTGCTGGAGCTTCACCAATAGCAACCCGGGGTTCCCTCAGGTTGAGCCCTTTGATACCCGGGCCGCCTGGTCTTAGGTGGGCCTTGCAGGATCTCCTTGAGAGAAAGTTCAAAGGTGTGCCCACCACATTCAAGGGTGCACAGTCGATGCTCAGGCTAGAAGTCCAGGGTGCCAGAGAAGGCCAGAAAAGTGTCTCTGAATGTATGGCAAGGATCAAGGCCAGAGTCAAGGTAGCGTAGTCAGCCAAAGCAAGGGTCAATACCAGTGGTCAGTCCATGGATAGTCAGCCAAATCAGGGGTCAATACCAGTGGTCAGTCCGTGGGTAGTCAGCCAAAGCAGAGGTCAGGTTCCAGGCAGCAGTCAGACGTGGTCAGTGGTCAGGCAGAGATCAGTTCCAGGCAGCGTGCAGACATGGTCAGTGATCAGGCAGAGGTCAGTTCCAGGCAGAGTGCAGACGTGGTCGAGGAAACAGGCAAAGGTCAAATCCAGATGGCGATCAATGTAGTCAAGAACAAGCAGAGGTCAGTACTGAGAAGACAGTCCAAGAGGTACTACCTGGGGAGATGAAGGAACAGGAGGGTGCAGGAACAGATGGCCGCTGGAACAGAAGGACTCTAGAACAGGACTGGAATGAGACTGGAACAAGACTGGAACAGGACTGGAACAAGGCTGGAACAAGACTGGAACAGACACTGGAAACGCAGAGGCAAACTAGAAATCACAGCGTGATTGACCCGATTGCCAAGGCAAGGAAGTGCAGGTAGGCACTTCCTTTTAAGCAGCGTTCAATCAGGGCGTGCTGCGGAGCTGAGATCCGCCCCGGCCCTTTAAGTAGCCGGGCGGTCCACGCACGTGCGCCTAGGGGCAGGGTAGATGCCACAGAGGATGCCGAGCCCTGCCGGGAGGTCTGGCTGGAAGTAGAAGGGCCTGCGACCACCGCCGCAGGACATCAAGGCCTGGCTGAGCTCACTGCTGAAGCAGGGGAGGACAACCTGGGACCCGTGGACGTCTTGGTGAGGTGAGCAGGCCTGTATGCGGGCCGAGCGTGGACGGGATGCGCAACAGTACCCCCCCTTCTAGGCCTCCCCCTCCTCGGGCAAGGCTTGTCTGGGTGCGCCCTATGGAAACCCCATAGGAGATCCTTGTCGAGGATGTTTTGTGAGGGCTCCCAGGAATTTTCTTCGGCCCCATACCCTTACCAGGCGAGGAGATATTCCCAGCGGCCTTGACACCGATGGACGTTGAGGACATCTCTTACCTGGAGGGTGTTGGGTTCTGTGGAGACCTGTGGAGGAGGAGGATCTTTGCGAGAAGGCCAGGAGAGCACGAGTGGCTCTATTAAGGAGACGTGAAAGATATTGTAGATATCCATGGATCGCAGCAACTAGAGTTGGTAAGTTACCACTCCGACATGGCGGAGGATTGGGAATGGCCCAATATACTTTGGTGCTAAGCGATAAGAAGGAAGTCGCAGTCTGATGTGTTTGGTACTTAACCACACCTTTTGGCCGAGTCAGAAGAGTGGGGGCTGACCGCCGATGAGCATCAGCAACCTTTTTAGAACGTTCAGCAGCTTGGGTCAGACGCTCCTTCTCTTGGTTCCATACGTTGCGGATGGTCTGTGCAGTGAATTGCGCTGCTGGTGAAGGCATGGAGAGGGGTATGGGCAAGGGTATTCGTGGTTGATGTCCAAACACCACTGAAAATGGGGAGACGTCAGTGGCAGCAGCAATGTGCATGTTGTGTGACAACTCGGCCCATGGTAGCAAGTTGGCCCAATTGTCCTGTTGGTCATTTACATAAGACCTTAGGAAAGTTTTCAGGGTACGATTAGTTCTTTCTGCTTGGCCATTAGCCTGAGGGTGGTAGGCTGATGTGAAACTCAGGGTGATGTTGAATTTCTGGCATAATGATCGCCAGTATTTCGCAGTGAACTGTGGCCCTCATCTGACACTATTTCTTTGGGGAGGCCATGCAGGTGAAAGATGTGCCTCGGGAACAGTTTGGGGACTTCGGGGGCTGATGGAAGTCTCTGCAGAGGAATAAAATGTCCCATCTTAGAGAAGCGGTCGATGATGACCCAGATGACGATGTTATCTTGAGACGGAGGCAGGTCAGTGATAAAATCAATTGATATGCTGGACCAGGGTTCGGTGGGTGCTGGAAGTGGTTGGAGAAGTCCCCATGGCCGACCCGTAGGAGGCTTTTGTTGTGCACATACAGGACATGAGTCAACGTAATTACGGGAATCTGTTACCATGCTGGGCCACCAGTAGAACCGTCTTAACATTTCCAGGGTTCTGGCTCGACCAGGATGGCCGGCTAGCTTTGAGTCATGGGCCCAGCAGAGTACATGTTCATGTAGTCGGCGTGGTACAACCATATTTCCAGTGGGTACTGTGGTGGTAACCGCAAGAGACACACAGGCCAGATCAATAATATGTCTTGGGGTGTCCGGTGTGACCTCTGGCTCGAGGGAGCGCGAGAGTGCATCTGCACAGAGGTTCTTTGAAATTGGCTGGTAGCGCAGCTCGAAATTAAATCACTCGAAGAATAATGCCCATCGGGCTTGTCTTGGATTTAATAATTGTGCCTCTTTTAGGTGCTCCAGATTCTTGTGATCTGTGAATATGGTAAATTTGTGTTGTGCACCTTCTAGCCATGGGTGCCACTCCTGGAGTGCTAGTTTGATGGCTAGGAGTTCACAGTCTCCAATTGTGTAATTTTGCTCCGCAGGTGAAAATTTGTGGGAATAGAAAGAACACGGTACCAATGTACCTTTGGAGGAGTACTGACTCAACACCGCCCCGGCTCCGATGGCAGATGTGTCGACTTTAACGTCAAATGGGCGGTTTGGGTCGGGATGTCATAAACAGGGACCCAAACAAAAAGCTTCTTTTAATGCATGGAATGCACTTGAGCTTTGGGACTCCAAACCCGGAGATTGGTTCCTTTCTTTGTCATCGCAGTGAGTGGAGCAGCTAATGTGGAATAGTTGGCGATAAAGCTCCTATAGTAATTCGTAAATCCAAGGAATCTTTGTAAGGCACGGAGGCCTACTGGCTGGGGCCAGTCATGAATCCCTTGAAGCTTTTCAGGATCCATTGTAAATCCTTGATTGGAAATGATATATCCCAGGAAGGGCAGACGATTTTGCTCAAAGATGCATTTCTCTAGTTTCGCATAGAGGTGATTCTCTCTGAGGCGTTGAAGAACAGTTCTGACGTGGGAGCGATGGGACTTCAGGTCTTTTGAGAAAATCAAGATGTCATCTAGGTATACAACTACGAATGAATAAAGTAGATCTCGGAGGATTTCATTCATCAGGCGTTGAAACACCGCAGTGGCATTGCAAAGGCCGAAAGGCATCACTATGTACTTGTAGTGGCCATCCCTGGTGTTGAAAGTGGTCTTCCATATGTCCTCAGGCTGGATGCGTATGAGGTTGTACACTCCTCATATATCGAGTTTCGTGAAGATCTGGGCCCTTTGCAGGCGGTCAAACAATTTACTGATGAGGGGTAACGGGTAGCGATCCTTGTGGGTGATGGCGTTCAGTCCTCAATAGTCGATACAAGGGCATAGTCCTCCATCCTTCTTCTTCACAAAGAAGAAGCCCGCGCCTGCTGGAGAATCAGAGGGTCTGATGAACTCTTTCTCGAGATTCTCTTTGATATACTCGGATATCGCCTGGGTCTCCGGAAGTGAGAGTGGATAGGTTCTATCTTTGGGAGGTGTAGTGCCAGGTAGAAATTCGATAGGACAATTTAACTTTCGGAGTGGGGGCAGTGTGTCTGCCTTTTGTTTAGTAAGAAGTAAGAAGTAAGAGTACTGAGCCGGTAGACCGGCGAGGGTTGTAGTCTTCAGGACGGTCACTGCTGGGGACACTTGTTTTAAGCAGTGTTTCTGGCATTGTGGGCCCCACTGAACCAGCTGGAGGGATTGCCAGTCAAATTGGGGTCCATGTGTTTAGAGCCAAGGAAGGTCCTTTATGACTGGGTGTGTGTGTGGAGTGTTTCAAGACGTACAAGGATATTTCTTCCTCATGGAGGGTTCCCATGGTGAGGCGGAAGGCCACCGTGCGATGCATGATGCATCCGGGGAGATGTTCCCCTTGGATAGATGTGATGTAGAGAGGCACCTCTAGGAGTTGCATGGGGATTTTCAAGAGGTTGATGATGTTGTCCATGACGAAGCTGCCATTTGCTCCAGTGTCAATAAGAGCAATGGTGGCGAAAGAACAGGATTCCATGGAAAGGGAAACTGGAATTAACAGTTGGAGGACGGTGACAGTAGCGCCCATGCTCGGGACCCCCGCCAGGCTTAGCCCTTGACATTTTCTGGACGGACCGGACAAGACTGCTTCAGGTGTCCGGAAGCACCGCAGTAAAGGCAGAAGCCCTGCTTCTTGCGCCAAAGACGCTCTTCGGGAGACAACCGCCAACGGTTGACTTGCAAAGGCTCCTCGGTAAATGGAGGTGGTGCCAGTAGAGCCTTCAACTGAGGGCTTGGGGGGCACATGCTGGGTGTTGAGCAGGAGGCCAGGATGCTTTCACTTCATGGTGCCGTTGCCGGAGACGATCAATTTTCCCAGCGAGGGAAATCAGGTCCTCTAGAGACATAGGAATCTCACGGACAGTGAGCTCATCTTTGAGAGTGGGAGATAAGCCTTCTAGATAGAGTGCCCGGAGGCAGTCCTCTTGCCATCCTAATTCCGTGGCCAGTGTCCGGAACTCCACCGTAAACTCACAGAGGGATCTTGAGCCTTGATGGAGGTGGAGAAGTTGATGACCCGCAACCGCCTGATGACCAGGATCGTCAAAGGTCCACTTGAAGGTGGTGATGAACTAGGACAGTTGAGTGAGGAAGGGGTCAGAATGCTCCCAAAGTGGAGAAGCCCATGCCAGGGCCTTCCCCTCAAGGCGTGAGAGGATGAAAGTGATTTTTGTGGATTCCTTCATGAACATGACGGCTGAAGGGAAAATTGCATGAAGCACTGGTTGAGGAAGCCTCGGCAGAAGCTTGGATCCCCATTGAAATGAGGAGGAGCTGGCAGCGCCAGTGATGCTCTCGGTAGCAGGGTAGAATTTAGGCCCACAGCATTAGCCATTACTGCATCCTGCAAATCAGAACGTAGCTCTTCCACTGAAGATGCTAGAGTCTCTATGGCTCATCATTGCTCTTGGATAGTTGCGGCCAGACCCAGAATGGTCCATATGGTGGGAGTCTCCGCTGAGTCCATGGCAAACTGTTGTGCCGGGAAGTGGACCCTTGGCCTAGTACAGGATTGGTAGGCTCCCTGGTTGGACCCAGAGAGCACCTGCCACCAGGAGGCAGAGCACAAGAGGAGAAAGATGCTAGCTGGAGCTTCACCAATAGCAACCCGGGGTTCCCTCAGGTTGAGCCCTTGGTTACCCGGGCTACCTGGTCTAAGGTGGGCCTTGCAGGATCTCCTTGAGAGAAAGTTCAAAGGTGTGCCCACCACATTCAAGGGTGCACAGTTGATGCTCAGGCTAGAAGTCCAGGGTGCCAGAGAAGGCCAGAAAAGAGTCTCTGAATGTATGGCAAGGATCAAGGCCAGAGTCAAGGTAGCGTAGTCAGCCAAAGCAAGGGTCAATACCAGTGGTCAGTCCATGGGTAGTCAGCCAAAGCAGGGGTCAGGTTCCAGGCAGCAGTCAGACGTGGTCAGTGGTCAGGCAGAGGTCAGTTCCTGTCAGCGTGCAGACATGGTCAGTGATCAAGCAGAGGTCAGTTCCAGGCAGCATGCAGACGTGGTCGAGGAAACAGGCAAAGGTCAAATCCAGGCAGCAATCAACGTAGTCAAGAACAGGCAGAGGTCAGTACCAAGAAGACAGTCCGAGAGGTACTACCTGGGGAAATGAAGGAACAGGAGGATGCAGGAACAGATGAACGCTGGAAAAGGAGGACGCTGGAACAGAAGGATACTGGAACAGGACTGGAACAAGACTGGAACAAGACTGAAACAGGACTGGAACAAGGCTGGAACTAGACTGGAACAGACACTGGAAACGCAGAGGCAAACTAGAAATCACAGCTCGATCGACCCGATTGCCAAGGCAAGGAAGTGCAGGCAGGCACTTCCTTTTTAGCAGCGTTCAATCAGGGCGCACCGCGGAGCTGGGATCTGCCCCTGGCCCTTTAAGGAGCCGGGCAGTCCATGCGCGCGTGCCTATGGGCGGGGCCGATGCCACAGAGAACACCAAGCCCCACCGTGAGGCCTGGCTGGAGGTGGAAGGGCCGGTGACCGCCACCGCGGGATGCCAAGGCCTGGCTGAGCTCGCTGCTGAAGCCGGGGAGGACGACCCGGGACCCATGGACGTCTTGGTGAAGTGATCAGGCCCGAATGCAGGCTGAGCACGGATGGGACGCGCAATACAGTTTTCCTAACCAGCTGAAACATTACCCTACCCACCGGGACCACCTAATCCAGGAGGGTGGATAGATCCCTTTCCTGTTAAAAGATTCCTGCGCAGTTACAGCTGAATATTGTAACCAAGGAGATAAAAGACTTTGGTGCTGGAATCATATTCATTGTGGCATCTGCAGCTTTTTCATTCAGTAAACTTAAATTTGGAAACTAATCCAGAGTGTCCAGGGTATTCATTTGGCACACAGCACACAGGACCCCTCTACCAGGGAAATACCCAAAAGGATGACAGCCACCCCTGTACTGGGACCTGAAAGGAACCCTTCCCCCCCCCCCCCCAAGCCAAAGGATCCACCCCCTGGGGACAGAGAAGAGCTAGTCGGGGTTCCTGCCCCCCAATAACTTACAAATACTTTTATGGCCCCACCCATGCAGGATATGCGTGCCGGGGTGGGGTTACTCTTGAAAAAACAGAGGTCGTAAGATCTACTTGCCCATAAGTAATTCTGGCTGATTATTTTTCATCTAAGATTATTCAGCTTCCAGCTACCTTTCGAAATGAGCCTATCGCCTCTTTGCAAATGGGATGTAATAGTTTTGTTGAGCTCCAATGGTGCCATTTTGATAGGGTAAGTGAATCTGAAGTGAATTCATTGCTTTCATCAGTGAAATCTCTCTTGGATCCTTGTCCCTGTTGCATGCTTTGTAGTTTGAACAAAAGCATTTGGGAGACCTAGTACTGAAATAATAAATGCATAATTATTTGCGGGAAGTGTCCCATAATTCTCAAAAAGGCGATATTTTGGCCCGTTTTAAAGAGTCTTTTATTAGAGATGTCTGACCCAGTGCCCTCATTGGCTAAAATAATGGGAAAACATGTTTGCACCAGCTGGAGGAATTTTTAGATAAACACAAGGAGGGATGTAGAACTGAGACTTTATTAGTCTTGGTGCTTAATTCTGTGCTTTGTGACCTAGATGAAGGTAAAGCAACACTTCTTATTTTAAGTGATGTAGCCGTAGCATTGGACATGCTATGCCCTAACCTGCACTGAAGAACGATGCTGGAAGTTGCAGAATACACTTTTTAAATAAACACAATAAAATAGGACCTGTTATACCAATTGGAATCAGTTGGAGTGAAGGAGGTGTTTTGCATTGGTTAGAATCTTTCTCAGCTGGCCAAACACAGCAAGTCAGCTCTGGTGATGGGCTGTCTACCACAAAGAAGGTTACCTTAGAAGTCCCTCAAGGTTAAGCACTATCAGCAGCTTTGTTTAATATTTATTTATAGCATATCCTTTGGGGAAGGTAATCACCTCCTTTGGAGTACACTGGAAAATATATGTAGATGATATCCAACTGTATTTTGCAGTTGCATTCACCATTCAAGCAGCTACTGCCTTAATTGTATTACTACCCAGGAAAACATCTAGGTGTCATAGTAGATAATATATTGAAATCATTGGCTTAGTGTGCTACAGCCATAAAAAAAAAAAAAAAAAAGCAAACAGAATGTTAGGAATTATTGGGAGGGGAATAATAAATAAAATGGAGAATGTCATAATACCTCTGTGCAGCTCCATGGTAAGACCGCCCCTTGAATACTGTGTGCAATTTTGGTCTCCACATCTTAAAAAAGAAATAGCTGCACTGGAGAAGACAGAGAGAAGTGTAACTAAAATGATAAAGGAGATGTAATGGCTCACCAATGAGGAAAGACTAAAGAGGTTAGGACTGTTCATCTTAGAGAAGAGACAACTGAGGGGGGATATGTTAGAGGTCTATAAAATCATAAGAGGACTAGAATGGGTAAATGTGAATTGGTTATTTACTCTGGAGGTCTGAACTTAGCAAGTAACACATTTAACACAAATTGGAGAAAATTATTTTTCACTCAACGCACAATTAAGCTCTGGAATTCATTGCCGGAGGATGTGGTTAGGGCAGCTAGTGTAGCTGGGTTTTAAAAAGGCTTGGATAAGTTCCTGGATGAGAAGTCCATAAACTACTATTAATCAAGTTGACTTACAAGTAAATTTTAAAAGCCCTGTGTACATGCATTATGCACAGGTTATCCATCTAAATGGCAAGTTATCCATCTAACTCCAAGTTATCTATCTAACTCATATGTTATCCTTTTAATCCATGCTAAATTCATTAACTCAACATTGAAAAGAGGGTTTCTTCAAGCTCCACACACTCAAAAAACTGAAACCCTTACTCCACATGAACGATTTCCGCACAGTCCTGCAAGCTACCATTCTTGCCAAGCTTGACTATTGTAATGCCATCCTCCTAGGCCTCCCAAAAAATGCCCTACGGCCCTTACAGATGCTCCAAAATTCAGCAGCGCGCATACTCACCAATGCCCACCGAGGAGATCACATCACCCCCATCCTCCAGCATCTACACTGGCTGCCAATCAATTCCAGAATCATTTACAAAACACTCACACTCATCCACAAAACCACCTACAACCAAGACATGTCATGGTTCAAGATCACCTCCGACTCCGCCCCCATAACAGACCCACCAGGGGCACAGCACCTTGCCATGATGCACACTCCCTCTCCAAGCTGTCCAAACTTAAATCCACTAAAACACGTGCCCTCCATCCCTAGCCGGACCCCACCCTCTGGAACAGAATGCCCCCAAACCTGCGCTTAGAATCTTGTCAAAAAAGATTCAACAGAACCTCAAGACCTGGCCTCTTAAACAGGCTTTCACCTAATCCCTTCTCACAATTCCCCCAATGCCATTTTTCATTAACTTAACCGCCCCAACATAATCCCTGTAAAAGCTCTCCCTGCCATCTTTTCCAAATATTCATGCTTATTTTGGAATTATCGTTCTCCTTTATAACCAGTTAGCTATATAGCATGTTGTGTTACTTGTTCAAACTTATCACGGTTTACTTTATTTACATTATTTACTTTCACTTTGTTATTTGTTCCCTGTAAAGCCTGTTGCAGTTTTAGTTTTCTGTGAACTGAGATGATGTTCCCAATGTATCCCGGTATATAAAAACATTTAAATAAATAAATAAAATAAATCTAAATTATCCATCTAACTCCAAATTATCCATCTAACTACAAGTTAGCCATTTAAATGTTTCATTTTGAATATGGACCTCTAAATTTTTTCCAATTTATAACAACAGGAAAAAATGCTTAATTCATCTAGTCCTATGTGTAGGTACAGTTTGCTGGATGGCTAGTTAGGTTATAAAGCTGTAGTTGTATTGGATGGGTTGCATAATTGCAGTTACGTTCAATACTGTCTTTAAATATTTTTTGGATGGTCTGCATAACTAGTTTTGTTGGGTGGTTTGTGTAACTATGGTCTGTTAGATGTTTTATATAAATATAATTATGCAGCAATGGTAATATGATGGAGTCAAATCTTTATTTTCTTCTCTATGAGTATGTGAGTATGTGAGTATTTCTTCTCTATGAGTATGTGAGGGAGGCCCCCTGCCTCCCTCACATACTCCATTGTATATAGTAATTTATTGTATATAGTAATTTATCTTCGTTCTCCCCCTCTTTTTTTCCTTCTCCCAGTTAAGGCAACTTTGTTATTTATTTATTTATTTATTTATTTATTTATAGTTATTTATATACCGCCGCTCATCAGAGATATCATTATATTATATTATATTATATTACATTATAATATCAGAGATATTATAATGTAACTTTTATGCTCCTTCAAAATGTCACTTGTTGTATGGTTGGTTATAGTTCTGCTTAGTTCGATGTAAACCGAGTTTATTTGATCTGTATCAAGAAAGTCGGTATATAAAAGCCTTAAATAAATAAATAAATATGAAGCTGAGTTTTATTTATTAGAAAAACAATTCCTTCTGCTGCAGCCCAAGTTCTAGGATCTAGATCCATTTATTTATATTACAAAACCTATCTCTGACATTTCATACCGAAAGATGATTTTCAGCCCATGCACAGAAGAGGCCTGAACTGGAAACAATACGTGGGTAAAATATACATCCATTTTTTTTTTTCAAAATATGGGGAGGGGGTGGGTGGTTGTTATTTTACATTACCCCACTTGCATTAACTTCAAGTAGTCTCAGGGTTCACATTCATTACCGGCGCTAACATACTGTCAATCTTTGTTTGTTCTGAATGGTGGATTCTACATAAGGGAAGAGGATAAACCTCCAAGACCCAAGGCTTTAAGCATATTCTCTTCTTATGAGGGCCAATAAAGAAGCTGGTGTGTCAGCATAAAGCTTTACTGGCGCATGGCACCAACATGAACCATGTAACATTGGTGCAAGTACAAACCAGGTCACTAAATTTGTAACCCACCTTTGCTCATGGCAAGGACTTCAACTCTGTCCTTTCAGCAACCAAAGGTCACAGGGGTCATATGATGAGTCATCAGGCGGCTGTCCTCTCTAGTTGGTATAAATCAGTATAGGAATGTCCGAACTGGTTAGCTTTCTTCAAAGCCAACTTGCTTTCGTTTCACAGCACAGCATGATCCCATGACATTGACCTGTGGTATTATCGTCAATATTTTTTTATCCTGATGTTTAGATTATTTTAATCCTTCTCTGCATGTTTTCATTAGATGTTACAGTCAGTCAATCCTTTCCACATACTCGTTCTGAATGGTACCTCAAAACCTGCAATCATTGACTTAACTTGCACTTCAAATCTTTCAGTACTCAACAGCTCTGCTTTTAAATAATGATTTCTCCCAGCTGGAGTTTGAGAAGGATCTCTGCATAGTCTCTCCAGAAGCTACTGAGGTGCTCTACCAGACAGCTGGGTAGTTCTTTATATATTCCTGCACTGCACATGCTGACTTAACACATATTTTCCCTGCTCTCCACTCTCTCTCTCTCTATCACAAAACAACAATACACACAGCCTCCTAAGACAAAACCATGATCACTCTCTGCATGAGGGGGACTGGAATGTACCAACTGATTAGTAACCTAGGGTTAGATAAGTTTCTTTTGTTTCTAACTTGTGGGAGGACATTGGGGAAAATTACTGCTCTAGCATTTACTTTCAGAAGGGAGACAGAAAATGAGAAAATAGGAGGCTCAGCTGTAAAGGTTAAGAGTTTACATCAAGTGTGGACATTGTTGAAAAAATGCAGAAGGAAGGCCAAACGACTGTCGGTGTGGTTAAAAGGTGAGGAGAAAGAGGCTATTTTATAGCCAAAATAACTTTTTTCAAAAAATAGAAAGAAGATCCAAATGAAGAAAATAGGAAAAATCATAAGCATTGGCAAGTTAGATACAAAACATTGTTAAGGCAAGCAAAGAGAAAATTAGAAAAGAAGCAAAAAGAGGCAAATGATCATAATTAAAACTTTTTCAAATGCATATGAAGCATAGGGTTGCCAACTTTTCCACAGACCAGGACTGGACACTTGAGGACCAGGGGCGGGGCGGGGTGCTCCTACCTCCTCATGTGTATACATTTGCATATATTTCAGATCCTGCCACTTGGAACCCATTTGGTGTAGGCCTACACTGTAACACTAGTAACAGTGCATGTAAAGCGATGAGTATACTGCATTACTATTACAGTATAGTAAACCTCTCATATCAAAACAGCACTAAGAGCTAGCACTCAAACAATAACAACCCTACTTATGAAAAAAGGCAACACTGCAAATATTACACCAGGCCCTAAAACACAAATACACCTCCTTTTAGGAAAGCAGAACAAACCAGGCTGCTTTTGAATCCTATATAGAAACTACACATTGGCAGAATAGCTCACTTTGGCCACACATGCAGAATGCAGACAGACCCTCACCAAATACAGAATAAAGTAATCATAAAATATTGTTATACACACATGTTCATTCTCTCTCACACTAATGGACACATTCTTCCAAATGCTCCCTCTCTCACATATGCTGTCACATGCTCTCTCATTCACATACACTCCCTCTCACATACATTCTCACTGACACATGCACACACATGCTTTCACTCACACAAACGCTCACACACACACACACGCTATCACTGACACATAAGCTCTCACATATGCTTTCACTTGCACACACATACACATGCTCACATTTGCATTTACTGATACACATATGCTTGCATTCATATGCTTTGGCTCACACACACATGCTCTCATTCAATATATACTCTGACACACATACATGCTCTTACTGACACACACATGCTCTCTCTCTCACACACACAAGTTCACATATGCTCTCACTGATAAACGCATAAATGCTTGTGCTGGTGACTCAGGAAGCTCCCTTTTACTTTAAAAATCTTCAGCAACGCATGCCCCTTGAAAAAATATCTCAGGAGCACATTAGTATTTGCAGATAGACAATGGTGTGAGTCAAATCAGCAAAAAAGAATTATTTAGCAGGACAGGAAGAGGGAACTTATATTATTCGCTTTTGCTCCCAGGTGTCCTCACCTATAGCAGCAGAAAATTGTATACTCTGGGTTACTTCAGGGCTGGTGCAAGGGCAGGCCAAAGTAACACACCTTCCACCCCCAAACCCACCCTGAGCCTCTCTCTCTCTCGGGCTCATTATTGGCACACCCAAAAGCTATAGAGTCACGGGAAGGAGGTGGACCCGTGTGTTGAAAAGATTTTTTTTTTTTTTTACTTCAGATGGCATCTCTGGGGAGAGGAACCAGCCAGCCCGGGGGAACATAAGGCTTAATTTCCATTGGGTTTGTAGCAACTCAGACTTGGGGAATGGGGCTGGGAGATTCTAGGCCCGGGTTCATCTTGCGCTGTTTGCTGGGGCTGTTCTTTGGCACTGGAGCCTACCTCGCTCTCTGCATTTTAGTCTCTCTGTATCAGCCTGAGTTCTGCTGGTGGTGGGGCGGGCAGGCATCTCTTTGTCTTCAGGCACACCACACACCCCACCCCACCCCCTCTGCTGATTGGCTCCAGGCATTACTGACCAGGTTTTACAGTGACCGGTTACCCTTATAACCACTGTAGATTTACCTGCAAAACCAGACTATCCGGTCAAAAACTGAACATTTGGTCACCCTAATGAAGCAGGAAACTTATGAGGGAGTCAGTTGAGCTATTAGATTGTCAAGGAAAAAAGGGTCACTTAGGTAAGACAAGGCCATAGTGGAAAGGCTAAATTAATTTTTTGCTTTGAGAAGGATGTTGGGGAGATACCCATGGCAGAAATATTTAATGGTGATGACTAGGAGAAACTGAAACAAATCATGCTGAAGCTGGAAGCTATAATAAGGTAAATTGACAAACTAAAGAGTAGCAAATCACCTGAACCAGATGGTTTACACCCCAGAGTTCTGAAAGAACTCAAAATTGAAATTGCAGATGTTGCGCTGGAGGTGAACCCTTGGCCTGGTGCAGGATTGGTATGGCCCTCTGGTC
The DNA here is from genome assembly GCF_901001135.1 of Rhinatrema bivittatum. NCBI lineage: Eukaryota > Metazoa > Chordata > Amphibia > Gymnophiona > Rhinatrematidae > Rhinatrema > Rhinatrema bivittatum. Next base: position 115,959,400 of record NC_042617.1, on the reverse strand, counting down.
AGACCCCGAGAGCGCCTGCCACCAGGAGGTGGAGCACACAAGAAGACAGAGGCTAGCTGGAGCTTTGCCAATAACAGTCTGGGGTTTCCACAGGTTGAGCCCTTGGGTACCTGGACCGCCTGGACTTAGGTGGGCCTCAAGTAGTCTCCCGGAGAGGTAGCAGAGGGGTGTGTGCCCACCACGAGCAAGGGTGCACGGCTGATGCAGAAAGGATAGACCAGACCCGAACTGGAAGCTCCAGAGACCTCAGGGAGGTAACAAGTCAGGAAGGCCCTCCTGGCGAGACAGACAGCGCCTGCGGGTCTGGTCGGATGAAAGCCGCGGACTGAATCCAAGCAGGTTCTTATGGCCTGGATTGGCCACTGTTGGAAACAGGATGCTGGGTTTGATGGACCCTTGGTCTGACCCAGTATGGCATGTTCTTATGTTCTTAGACACGGAAGGCCAGAAGTGTCCAAGTGAAGCGCAAGGATCAAAGCCAGAGTATCAGTCCAGAGGTGGTCAGCCAAAGCAGAGGTCAATGCCAGGGTTAATCCGAGCATAGTCAAGGCATGTGAGGGTCAGTTCCAGGCAGCAGACGAAGAGAGTAGTCAGGCAGGCAGGGGTCAGTTCCAGGCAGCAAATGAAGAGAGTGGTCAGTAGGGATGTGCAGAGGGACGCCATATATTGCATTCGGGATTCGTATTCGTCGGGGGCAGATACATTGCATTCGGCAAGGGGGCACCCCGATACGTTTATACGTCAATTCCTATTCATTTCCCCGCTAAAATTAAATTAACTACAACCTCCCACCCTCCTGACCCCCAAGACATACCAAAACTCCCTGGTGGTCCAGCAAGGGGTCCGGGAGCCATCCCCTGCACTCACACCCTCAGCTGCCGGTTTCAAAATGGCGCCGATAGCCTTTGACCTACTATGTCACAGGGGCTACCGGTGCCATTGGTCAGCCCATGTCACATGGCAATTGGCACCATATTGTGCTCCTACATGTGACAGGGGCTGACCAATTGCACCGGTAGCCCCTGTGACATAGTAAGGGCAAAGGCTATCGGCGCCATTTTGATTACTGGCAGCCGACGGCCCGAGTGCAGGAGATCGCTCCTGGACCCCCGCTGGACTTTTGGCAGGTCTTGTGGGGGCCAGGAGGGTCCCCCAGGACTTGCCAAAAGTCCCTGGTGGTCCAGCGGGGGTCCGGGAGCGATTTCCTGCACTCGGGCTGTCGGCTGCCAGTAATCAAAATGGTAGCCCCTGTGACATAGTAGGTCAAAGGCTATCGGCGCCATTTTGAAACCGGCAGCCGAGGGTTTGAGTGCAGGGGATGGTTTCCGGACCCCCCGCTGGACCACCAGGGAGTTTTGGTAAGTCTTGGGGGGGTGTGGGGGTGGGGGGTGTTTAAATTAGCTCCTTTAGGCAGCTGAATAATTCGGCGAAGATTAATTGTATTCGTGGGGAATCGCAATATGTTTTGCTTCCCCACGAATGCAACGAATATGGTCCTATACGTTGCAGATTCCCAATTCGTAGGGAACGAATGCACACCCCTAGTAGTCAGACAGACAGGGATCAATACCAGAGATCAGTCCGAGAAGGTACTACCTGAGTAAGGACACAGGAAGGAACACTGGAATGCAGGATGCAGGAACACTGGAACAAGGAGACGCTGGAACGAGGAGATGCTGGAACAAGGAAATGCTGGAAATTGGAATAAGCAAACTAGATCACCATGGTGTCAACCCAATTGCCAAGGCGATGTCCTGGGGACAGGGCCTCGCTATTTATAGGAAGTTCATGTGATGGCACAGGGCGGCGGCAGAGCCGGGTTTCCTGCACTGGTCCCTTTAAAGGGAGTGATGTCGTCCACGCCTGCGCCTAGGGGCATGGCCAAGGTGGACAAAGATGGAGAGCTCTCACAGGAGCTCCACTATGAGGCCTGCGGCTTGGAGGAAGCCAGAGAGAACCCACAGTGAGCATTGGGGATGCCGGGAGCTGGCAGCTGTGGAAAGACCGGAGCTAGTGGAGGGCAGAGCGAAGTGAGCAGGCCCAGTTACAGCACCCATGCGGCCACGGCGCGCAACAGCAGACCTATTACTTAGAGATGTGAATCGGTACCGGACTCGTTTCCAGTATCGGGTTCGTAGTAAAACCGAAGGAAATCTTCGTTTGTGGTTCTGAACGCTTTTTTTTTTTGGCTGTCTGGAGACAAAAAACAAAAACCACCCTGACCCTTTAAATCTCATTATTTAGAATCTCCCACCTTCCTGACCCCCCAAAAACTTTTCAAAGTATCTGGTGGTCCAGCAGGGATCCCAGGAGCGATCTCCCGCTCTCGGACCATCGGCTGCCAGTAAACAAAATGGCACCAATGGCCCTTTGCCCTTGACAGGGGCTATTGGTGCCATTGGCTGGCCCATGTTACATGGTAGGAGCAATGGATAGCCGGCGCCATCTTTAAAAATGGCGTGGGCCATCAATTGCTCCTACCATGTGACAGGGGCTGGCCAATGGCACCAATAGCCCCTGTCACATGGTAAGGGCAAAGGGCCATTGACACCATTTTGATTAGTGGCAGCTGACGGCCCGAGAGCAGGAGATTGCTCTCGGGACCCCCACTGGACCACCAGGTACTTTAGAAAAGCTTTGGGGGGGGAGTCTAATTAATGAGATTTAAAGGGTCAAGTGGGTTTGGGGGTTGTTTTTGTGTGCCCTTTCTTCCTGCCCCCCCCCCCAAAAAAAAAAAAAAAAGAGAACCCCACAAACATGTCATGGGATTTTCCTATCGCTTTCAGGGACCTCCCGATTCCTGACAGATGAGAAAATATCATACGATATTTTCATCCGTCAGAAAAATGATTCACATCCCTACTATTACTAGTAATCTGTAGCCTGTCATTAAAGCATCTATTGTACCTGAAGATTAGGTGGCCAATGTTATATCAGTCTTTGAAAATGGCTCTGGGGTAATCCAGGAAACTATAGACCAGTGATCCTGACATCACTGCCTGGAAAAATCATAGAAACTATTCTAAATAATACATTTACAGAAGTATATAAATAGACATGGTTTTATGGGACACAGCCAACATGAATTTACCCAAGGGAAGTCTTGCCTTACCAATCTGCTACATTTGTTGAAGAGGTTAATAGATATGTGAATAATGGTGAGCTGGTGAATGTAGTGTACCTGGATTTTCAGAAGGCATTTGATTAAAAAAAAACCTCATGAGAGCCCTCTCAGGAAATGAAAAAGCCATGGGAAGTCTGAATTCAAGAAAGCATGGAATAAACACAGAGGATCTCTAAGAGATTGGAAGGGATTGTAAAGCTGAATAGTTAATGTGGATGAGTAGAATAGATAGGCCATAGTGGTCTTTTTTTTTTGTCATCGTGCTTTTATGTTTCACAGATCCTATTCATAGTGCAACTTACAAATGGCAAATCTTTAAATCTGTGAATTGGTGGTCCTTTAATATCTCGCTCAGGGTACCTTCTTTAGATGAAATATGAAGCTGGCTGGGTTAACTGAAATAGACTCTTCCAGTGTGGCGGCTCAGTTATGCCATCACAGTAAAACATAGCATTCTTAAAGCAAGAAGCAACCTTGAATGTTTTTCATTCAACTCCTGCATGACTACAAGGGATTAAAGAGAATGTAAACATAATTGTTAGACAGAGAAAACCTAATACAGAACTCTGCATAAGTGAAAAGGCATTTTTCCAGCCAGAGACATCCCCTTCCTTTTGTGAAGAAAAGTGAACCCTAGATGTACTTTACATCATACATTCTTTGGAAAAAAAAAAAGGTTTTCCATATTTTATAAAAATGTTCACAGCTCCCAGTAGCAGACTTGTTTACTGTGAAGTGTGGCATGCTTCATGGGAAACATTTAACTCCTCTGGAAGCAAAGGGATAATCTGATTATGAGCTCTTGTGGCAAAGAGTGAAAGAATCTATTTATGAGATTCCAAGGTACAGAATAGGAGAATCTGTTTTTGAGGGCCTATGTAAAACGCAGGAGAATCCATGAGGTCCCATAGTGGTTCTCAGAAGACTATTTATTAGTTCGTACCTTTGAAGTTGGAGGTATTTTCTTACAGGGAAAAAAAAAATAGTTTTGTGTTAAAAAAAAACCAAATGAACCTCTAGATGCTAAATTGGGAACCTAACCCCTTGAATCCCTTAGGGAGTGTGAAAGGGCTCAGAAGCATGTGAGATCCCGGGGCAAAACATTTGAAATTCAGTTAAAATAGAAAATCCTAATTCAGGCAATATTTTAAATCCCCACATTGCTTAAAGACTCCTGGGTACTCGTTTCCCTTTCAATTCAGGAATTGGAGGTTACCACAAGTGCTTTGCAGAAGTGTAAAGCTGGAGAGGGAGTTAATGGCACTTATAAGTGAAAAATCACTGAGGTTATAATGCAGAGGTGGAATCCAAGCTACATTATGCTGATAGACCAAGAACCTTCATCAGAATGTAAACAATGTATCTTATTTGTTACACTGAGATGTAGCTTGGATTCCATATCTGCATTCTAACTTCAGAAATTTTTCACTTATAATCCATATTCATCTTAGTCCCTAAACATAGTTGCTATTGTTGTGAGTCTATATCATACAAATCACAAGATGAAGGAATAAGCTGTTGTTATCTTGGTTCATGAGAAGCTTGGTGAAAGCTAAGCAGCGGAACAGCTAATTAGGCTATGGTCACAATCTTAACAAACCAGTCAAGAAGGACTCCAATGAGGAGACATGGGAATGGAGGAAGAGGAGGAAAGAAGCAGTGAAGGACACTTGTATCATTTGCAATGCCAGCAGCATTTTGAATACTCTCAGCTGACGGCCTCCAGGAATGATGGCCTCCGAGAGCTGAGCTCCTGGGCCCCCCCTCTGGACCACCAGGGACATTGAGTGAGACTTTGGGGGGGGGTCGGGAGTGTGGGGGGCATTCCATTTAGTTAAATTTAAAGGATTGGGGCTTTTTTTTTTTTCATTTTTTTAAAATGAAATTGGCAACAAAAAAAAATTTCTGATTCGGGGGTGGACCAAAATGGCTCACCCCCGAACCAAAAAATGAACCGGCACAAACTTTTTTTTATGCAGTACTAGAGATGTGATTCAGCTGAACATTTCGGTTTGGTCTTCGTTATTGGCCCACCGTGAGAAATTTCATTTTCCCGCAGTTCGGGCCGATTTTATTTCGGCTGCCCCAAAACGAAAAACCGAAACCCACCCCAACCCTTCAAATTTAATAAATTACAACCCCCCAAAGCTTGCCAAAAGTGCCTGGTGGTCCAGCAGGGGTCCCAAAAGTGATCTCCCACTCTCGGGCCATCGCTGCCAATAATCAAAATGGTGCCGATGGCCCTTTGCCCTTACCATGTGACAGGGGCTATTGGTGCCATTGGCCAGCCTCTGTCACATGGTAGGAGCAATGGATGGCTGGCACCATCTTAGAAAATGGCACGGGCCATCCATTGCTCCTACCATGTGACAGGGGCCGACCAATGCACTGGTAGTCCCTGTCACATGGTAAGGGCAAAGAACCATTGGCGTCAATTTGATTAGTGGCAGCTGACAGCCCGAGAGGGGGAGATTGCTCCTGGGAACCCACTGGACCACCAGGGACTTTCGGCAAGTCTTGGGGGGGGGTCTTTTAATTCTTGGGGGGGTTGGGAGGGTTGCAATTAATTAAATGTGAAGGGTTGGGGTGGGTTTGGTTTTTTGTTTTTTTTAATGTGCCCTTTCTCCCCCCCAAAAAAAAACGATAAGAAAACCAATGACATTTTGTGGGTTTTCCTATCGTTTCGTCAGGCCCCCAAAATAAAACGAAATAGGAAATATTGTCTTTATTTCCTATGTCAATGCAAACGAATGCACATCCCTATTATGCACATCACTATAATACATGGAGCATTTAGTAAGCAGATTATCTGTCAGTGTACTTACACCTTATCTATGCAAGAATGCTGGATCTCAGCTAGGCTAGCATACAACAAAGATAGCCAGTTAGCTAGCTAGCTAGATAGATAGATAGATAGATAGATAGATAGATAGATAGATAGATAGATAAAAATGTGGTACTTCTGGGGCTGTATCACACAGGCTAGCTCCTACACAAATCTTTCCTCAGGGCCTGAATCCTTTGTTAGTGGGGGAAAGGAAATCTTCCTTCTGGGCCCAGAGTGACAGGGGTGCCTTTATAATTCTTTTCCCTGGGAGAGGTATAACACTTTTTCTGCAGTGAGTGCTGTAAGGTGCCAGGAGACTCTGAGTGTCCAAAAGTAGCTTTACTGAGAGTGAATTAGATGAGTAAATGGCATAGTTCAAAACAGTCCTTGGTGCCACAGCCGGTCCCTTCAGTTTACAGCCTTTCCTCTATCTGTGCAAGGGTCTCCTACTACCAGGGTAGGGAAACCCTCATCCTCCAGGGCATGGATTAAATGAGGTTCCCAAGTGAACACAGTATCCTTGTGTGGGCAGGAAAACATCCCTCCAAGCTGTCAAAAATGAGTAACATAGACTCTGCACAGAGTCCCAAATTCCTCTCCCCCAGGGGTGAAGACACCAAGAGGGGGTCCTCAATATATTTCAATTTGGTCTTATCATTATTATGCATAATGTAACTTTTGTTTCTTTCCTCTGTTGTCCCCCCCACTAACCATGTCTCCCTGAAGTCTGTAATTCAACCTTGGACTGCCTGTGAAGAGAGAACTGGAAGGTGGAGGGAGAGAAAAGCTGTTGACGGGGAGGGGGAAGAAACACGTGGTGGACGAGTTCATGAAAAAGGAGGTTATGTGTTTGGGAATGTGGATGGTTGTGTGAGAAGGAGGCAGTGTGTTTGAGAGTGTGTAAGGAGGAGGAGGCTGTAAGAAGGTGTATATGTATCAGAGAGCCTTTAGTTGTGATAAAAAGCAAAACTGAGTATGAGAGAAGTTGTGACTGATGTGTATGTGAGAAAATAATTCATACTTTTTTTTTTTTTTTAAACAAAGTGTATAGGAGTGTGTTAAGGCCACACCTGGACCATTCCTCTGCCTCACTCTTACCATGCTCAAGCTCCCAGGATTCCCCAGCAGGGGCAAAGACCCACTGAATCTTGCAAGTGCTGGGAGCTAGAGGGTGGGGCATGCTGGAAGCATATGGGGCAATGGTGCCATGTGAAAATCACACCCAAGCCTGAGGCATTCACACCTCCTGCTTAGTTGGTATGAATTCTTTAGTCACATATGACTTCAGGGTGGCATTTTTTGTTTTTTTTTTACTGCATGTCTGTAAAGAGGTCACACTTGGGTTCGTAAAGCACAGATAATTATATCATGTGATAATATACAATGCAGTCACAAAAACAAAAGTTACTCTGCTAAATTCTCAAATGTTTACATAGAGCTAAACCATTGCTAGGAGATTGTAGAAAGATACGGAAAAGACAGAGTTATATCAGCAGTTACACATAGCAACTACATTTTGGCCAAGTCTTAGGAAAGCTGACATGACAGCAGATAAAGACCATACGGCCCATCTAGTCTGCCCATCTACATCTTCTCAGCTTCATAGTCCCTTCCTCTCCCTCCCTTTACTGTGATCTTAAATCCATCTAAGTAATCTTTTGATTCCCATGACTTTTGGAACATTAGGAAAATAATTGTCAAAACGCAATTTTGACAATTCACTTAAATATGGTCACTGGGATAATCTTCTAATAGTTTTACTGATCCTTTTTCTCATTAATTGTATGTAAGGTTTACTGTCTTCATTCATTATAGACACATTATTTGAAACACAATATGAAGATGTTTATCCATACTAAGGGCAATTCTCAGACCATCCACTTTGGGACAAGATCCGTACGTTCTTTTCACCTATGGATTGTTTACCAAGTTACAAAGAGAAAAGTATGCATCTGCTTTCCCTTAGAAACTCCATGCAGCTACCAAGTACCCAAGGACTTTTGCAGCTGTCTCCTATCCAGAAATCAGTAAAAGATTTCTACAGGAAAAAAATCACATGTAGACTTGCAAATATGCTCCAAGTGTGTTACTTTCTAACCACGCCCAAAGCACACCCCTGGGAAAGCTTTACCTAAATGCAGCTAAAAGCCTTGGACTTTTAGATGGACTGAAGGCATGCAATTTTCAGATGACCAGTTTGCATGGGGAAAGCACTACTTGCATAAATGATTTTGAAAGCTGCACCATTACATTTATGTTTGCAAGGTGCAGCTATTTTTTCTTTTTATCAAATGTAACATAGTAAATGGTGGCAGATAAAGACCCAGATAGTCCATTCAGTCTGCCCATGCTATATGAAAAAAAGAATACTGCACAATTAAAAATAAAATTAGACAAAAAAGTAAAAAAGATGAGGTTTAGTATACTTGGGAACTGTTAACATTGATTTAGTTCTTCCAAATCCCAAGGTAGCCATACAATGAAAGGAGCTTATTCTGCTTAACCAACATTTCCAGCAGATTTTTTTTTTCATTTAAATTGAAAGTTTAAGTAGAGTGAGTATGCACCTTAAAATGTTTCTTGATCATAGACCGACTGCAGTAGTAATATTTTATTTTTTCATTATTCAATATTTAGGGGGGGGTTGGTTGGGGCCTGAGATGAATAAATAATGATTATTTTGCAAAATGAGGTGTACTTAAATTTTGCATAGGATTAATGCTCTATAGGTCAGGGCCAAATATCCCAGCTGGCCCAAATATTTCTGTCTGCAACATAAAAAAATGATGAGGTTGGCCAAATACATTCAGCTATCCATCAATTTAGGTGAGTATGAAATGTTTGCAGAGTTCGGGCCCACATTTCTAGAAGAAATGTCCATAGTAAACTTTCTGGTTTTCATTTCATTAGGCATAACCTTCTAGTGGTGATTCTTTTAAAATAATGTTACATTTTCACTAATTAAAATCTATTAAAAAAAAAATCAAAGAATTTTTTTCTGAATGGAATTATGCACGACATACATTGTTTCAATCTTTTCATGTCTTGCACGTAAGACTTCCAAGAAAGAATGCCACTGCCGCCAATCTGTGGCCTGAATGACGGTGATATCCCATGTCAGGCTGCAAGCCTTCAAGTCTTTCTCCACTGTTCTTTGCTGTGTCTGCTTGAGATGGCTCCTAAATTCTAGAATGTTTTATTTCTCATTACAGGAAAACATTTCTTTCCACTTATATGAAACATTGAAGTCATTTGTAATAATATATTTAATACAACTATTATATTGGTTATTTTATAACTTACATTGCTCTACAGGTTACAGAGAAATAATACTTAAATATGCTATTATGAATTGCTGCAATGTTTCATATTAAAAATGGAAAGAGTTTCCTTTACCCAGTGAAAAATGCAAAGCCTGTCAATCTAGAATTTAGGGAAACAGTTGAAGAAAATGATCATGGAAGTCAATTGGCAATAAAATGAAAACATATTAGCATCGTCAAAAGAAAACCATAACATGCCCGGGCAACTCTTTCAAAGCACTGTAAAAAAATGTCAGGTATTTCAGGAAAAAAGGCATTGTAATTGGGCCCAATTTAGCCTATGTTTAGCAAAAATATTGTCAGCAGACAAGATCTTGATTTCCCTACCAGTTGATGTGTCCTAGTTGTTTATCCTCACCTGAAATCGTAATCTTTTGTTTGTGCCAGTGCACATATTTCCAAAACTACAGAGTGCGATGATGGGAAGATTTGTGAATTTGATTTTAGAAAAACAAGTTGCTGCTGCTGCTGGGATAGAGGGGATTGGAGTCAGTAACATTTCATGAACACATAAGTTAAGCAAATATATATATATATGTATATATACAAATCTTAGACTAGACCAGACCAGGTGACCTATTTTCACTTTCTTTTATTTTATTCCACAATTAAATTAGTTGCGAAATGAATTAATTCTGCTGTCTTTCACATAATGAATTACTTTAGAACATCTTGGACAACATTGCCTCCATATCATGATACAGTGCCTTTAACTTATGCTTCTCGTGTTGATGTGAATCTCTGGTGCCCATACTAAGTGCCATATGTTTCACAAGCAGGGAAGGGAGCCAACCTTGGTGACAAGGCAGAACAGAATGACAGGCTATGTGAAAATTCAGTTTTTGACCCTATCTTGATTAAATACAAGGCAATCCCATAAAAAAAAACCAACATGTATCTTCATGAAACATATGCAGTTTTTTTCCCCCATCACTGGCAACAGTTTGCAAAGAGTAAATTGTTTAAAAAATACATGTTAGTATGTGCACACTTTTACATAACTCTACTGTTCAAAATGTCCACCTCTGTTTTGGGTGTGGAAAGCTCTAAGCCTCCTAATATGCAAATGCGGATCTAATGGGCGAGGGAGAACCAAGGTCAAAAATACTATTTAAAGATGTTTATGTTTGAATATGGGCTAATAACGTAGGTATTCACTATCCACCCTATTTAAGTATAATTCTTTTATTCATAACTGAGATATCATTGAAACACCTTTACAAAATATATGTGATCAACAACTGTTTTTTTTTCCTAACAAAAACTGCATCCAAACATTTGTAAAAGTACAACATGATATACAGATACATTGATTTATTTTAAACTCTTAAATGCCCACGTTTGTAACAGCACACTTCAAATGCAGAGTAACAAGCTCTTTCTAGTACATTTTGCATTTTCCGAGGGCAGGGCTGGGGGACTTCGTTTCTAACTCTTCCTCTTCGGGGCGGGAGCCTCGTCGCATCCAGCGTGGAAGCGGTTGCGCTCGGATCCCCTTTCCTTTTGTTAAGAATTACACTTTTTTCACACCTAGACACATGTCCTTTTTTTCCTCCCCTCGCTTCTGGGCTTCGGGTGCCGCTCAATTAACAGGCGGCTGATGAGGTGCGAGCCTGGTCCCTGCACTTCAGCCCTGCCTGCACGTGACCCCTGCCTCTCACTTCAGACCTGGTGCCCGCTCGGCAGCGGCCTTCACTTTTCACCTCTGGGTTCCAAGCAAGAGCTGCAGACAACAGAGGCAGCTGCTGCTTGAGAGATGGGATCGCACTAATCCGGACATTTTTCACACGGCTCTAATCCCATTAGCACACCTGAAATAATAGCCTTGGTGACGAATGCCCTCTTGTTCTAGCCCTGGTGCTGCTGCTTATACTGTGCTAAGTGAGGATTGCTAATGCTTGGGGGGGGGGGGGGGGGGGGGGGGATTGGTTATTTTCAGAGAGATGAGAAAAGCCGAAAAGTATTCCAACAAACGGTGTGCACCCACCTCGAGAAACAAAAAAAACTCCTTGAAGAATGTGGGAAGGGAGTTCAAAGAGAGGAGCCTAAGACCGTAGGGCACCTTCCCAACAAGTTTCTCATGCTTGTCGCTATCATCATTCCTGTAGTATCTCTTCTTGCATGTATTATAGTCAAGTCTGTTCAGCTCCTTTTTGCCCAGACCTCCCCCCCATTTATATCTTTAAATGGTGAGCGGGGATCTATGCTTTCTAACAGAGGTTTTTCTCACACCTCGTGCACATCTAACATTATAAGCATGAATGGAACAAGAAAATAAACCTTTGCAGATGCTTGAAAAGAGGGCACCACCTTCACTGACTGCATAACAGGATTTAATGTTCTGGGCGGCTGCTGCAAAAAAAAGATTGTTCACCGAACGTTCCCTAAACGCCGACACAAGAAGCTTTAGTTTAGCTTGAACTGCATATCAGGCTGGCATGGACTAGTGGGGCTTTAGAGGAGGATTTGGGTAGGCAGAGGTACAGGGAGCCCTGCCTTCCACTACTCCCCCCCGCAATAATCCGATGCCTGATCTAGCCCCCCCAAAACACCGGAAGTTAGGGGAAGTTGTTGATTACAAACTTTTGATCAGTACAGGACCTGCTGCTAACCCTGGGCAGCCCTGGCCCCGCGGTGAACTGCTGGGCCAAGAGTGAGGAGCAGGGGCAGGAAGCCACGGGGTTTCGCAAAGCTTGCAGCTCCACAGGTCTGATTTTAGTTCTTTGTTCTCCACAAAAAAAAAACCAACACATTTCAGCTCCACATCTCCCAAAATATAAAACATTGTGGTTAAATGGTCGCGTTTCCAGTCCCTGGAAGAAGAAACGTAGCCTTTTACTGTTATCCAAACAGTAATTGTAACCCTTCCGCTTGACATTAGTGAGAGGGAGGCAGAATAAGAAAGGTTCTATCTCTGGGGTGCGAATTCCCTCAGGCCTAAGCCCAATAAGTTTCCCTTAAACAAATACTTGGAAATGTGCCTCTTCTTCCTTAAAAACGTGTTTCTCAAACCTTACCCTCTGTGATTTCCAGTGTCTCTTGAATATGTTTCCGCTTACATGGCTTCCCCAAACCGCGTTTGCACAGAAGAAAATCTGTTTTCTACAGACAGGGAGAGTGAGATAACATGATCCTACCTGCTTCGTGTCTACGCTTTTATTTAGATGTGGAGACTAGGAGCTTCTGCGGGTACTGCATTGAGGAATAGTAATGTTAGAATAAAGTATTATATTATTGGCTTCTGCATCTCAATAGTTTTGTAAGGAACTAGTATCATGATGTTGCATTCATGCCCGCAGAGTGCTTATTATTGCAAAATAAGAGAACTAATAAAGTCAAACAGCCTGACCTGAATTGAAAAGCTTACTCAGAATAGGCGAACTCTTCGGATTTAACGCTGTAAGCGCTATTATATTTCTTTTGCGTGAAGAAAGACTTTACTGTATCAGCCTGATATTGATTAGCGAATGCTTACAGTTTTCGACTTAAAGCCAAATGCTATTCTAATGCTCAATAATTTGAGGCAATACGTTAGAAAAGTCTTCTGTTATAAATTAAAAACGTGAATATAAACACGAATATTTGTCGACAATGTGATATCTTTCCTCCCCCCCTAAATGTTAGGATTTGCAGACATTTCCAGTAATGGGTGGAAATCACGTCTACTGAACTGAGTTCAGAGAATCATGATACAGTTGGTATCAGCAATGGACATACACATTCTTGAAGTTTATGATCAGCTAAACTTTAATCACATTTTTAAAGTAATCTTTCAAAAAGTATGGTCTGAACTATTTCCTAAATCTATATACTGGAAACGCAGAATGTGATTTTTTTACTTATAAAAACTGTCAGATGTTTGATTATATCTGTATATACATGTATTCAAGCATATTGAATATGAGCATATTCTCATGAGATTATCACTTGCTGTGTTCAGAATGTCTGTTTAAAGTAATTAAGGATGCTTCATTATCAGGAGTACTAAATATTCTAAAACCGACTCATTCTAATTTCTGTAGCCCCAAATGCAAACAAATAACACGTCACGCTGAGCTGAGACACTTCCAATCAATTATTTTGGAACTTTTAACATCGGTACGACTTATGTTATGAAATCTTAATCATATGATTTTCGCAACATGGGTTTTCAAATATTTTACTGACTGTATATATTCTAGCCTTCAGCTGTTAAAATGACAACTGGAACTTGCACATTTGTAAGTAAAATGCTATAGAATAAAACGGAATCCCGCCTCATGTTTGTTGGTATAAGGCACATCAAAGTTCACATATGATTTTAATCCATAATTCTGATACTTCATTCTTTACTATCCACTGGAATCAACCAACTCGTTTATTATCTTCCCAAATTGCTTATGTGTATCTCGTTTACTTTATCTATATATCTGCGTGTAGAATTATACTACAGTCAAAAAGTACCCTTGCCAACAGTGGATTTATATAGACGGTTTAGTTAATTACTGTAATTCGTAATGCTATTGCAAATAAATGTATTAACAGATTTGATTTTGTAGATGTTCATCCTGGCTGGATTATTTTTTCTTTCTTAAAGTTTTGTATCTAAATTGGAATAGATGCATCGTCTTCCGTGGTGGTGGTGGTGGTAGGGGGGGGGGGGGGTGACCTTAGAAGAAAGCCATTTTGTTTGAATATTAGATTCAATACAATTTGACAGCATTTAAGACTGAAAGAAAGATTTAAAAAAAATTAGATATTTTGGGATCCTGTAAAATAAATGTTAATCCTTAGAATTTTCTTCCACCTTTCAATCAATGGACTAACATACAGAAGCCACACTTTTTTTTTCTTTTTACCTGAAAGTTTGTGGATGCACTTTCCTGAATGTCCGGTAGACGGCAGGAAAGATCAAGCATTAAATGCAAAACATTTTTCCAGGAGTTTTAACATCAAAACCCAGTTTAACTGAGTTCATATTTTACTTTAAAGTTAGCCTAGAATGCATATCTACAAAAATGGCAAAGGAAGGGCACTGACAAAGTTATATGAAAGTAACTATTTCCTAAATGAAAAGAAAGAGCGTGCTAATAATTTACAGATAAGACGATAATATACCCAGAAAGCAGACAATTGTATAGTATTACAGGATGTGCAGGGTAAAATGCTCCACTATGATTTGCAAAGTGTAAATGTGTGAAGGGTGCGTCTAGATTTACTAAAGTAAATAGCTTGTGTTGTTTAACTACACTAAAACCTATTTAGAATGTTAAGTTATTCTTCATGGATATGCAATTTAAAGTAATTCCATAATCTCAATATTAATTAGTTTAGCTTTGTTAACGTATCTTTACTGTGTGTGGGAAAGAGGTTAAACCTACAGTTAAGGCTTGTCAGAGCTCCTCTATTTTTAAAAGTTATATAATGTCAACCATGTGAATCTAGTTGAGCGTTTGGCTAATCCAAAATATTTTTCTAATTACAGAATTTTTCTTAAGATTTCCATATTACATTTGGCATCGCTCTTTTATACAACCTCCTAAAAGTGTAAATAAGACGGGAGGGGGGGGGGGGAACAAAAAGTTCACGCAGTAGATTATTTTATGCGTTCAGTTAAACCAAATTAAAAGTTTATAGCAATGTTTAGAAAGTATTAAAAGAACCAGTAATTTGTACCGTGAATATTTTGTTGAGTGCATCGTCTAATTCTTCAAAGGTCTTTCTAACTTTTGAAAACATCAGAGTTGGTAATTATGTTAAACAGTAAAGTTTATTTCCCCCCCCCCCCCCCGAGAGACCTGGATTTGCATAGAAACGCCTACAAAAGCTTTCTTTCCTCTTTACAACAAGTATTTGTGACATTGGTATTCTTCATTCAGATTGTTTACTGAATACAGTGACTTAGCTATTTTGTCTGTGACTGCTGGAGAGCCCGGCCTGACCTCTGGTTGACTCCTGAACTGGACCAGGCGTTCTTTGTTTCCTGGAGCAGAATCCAATAAACAAATCCCCCATCTCAATACACCACAGTACTAAATGCATATGGGTACTTCATTCATTTCTTCGCTAATCCCCTCAGTTCACTTCTTTTTGTAGTCACCTTTTTTTTCTACTTCTACCATTTAATACTTTATTTCATCTTTTTTTTTTTTTTTTTAACAATTATTCATGAGTTTAATCTGTTTGGTACCTTCCCAGCAGCTCTCATTCTTATCTAAAACATTCCTTTATTATCTCCACTACATTTATTACATTCTGGCTTGCTCACAATAGTTTTTTCTTTCTACCTTCAATATTTCCCGAAAAAGCGCATTTTTGTTCAGAGATTTTCCCAAGATCCTCTACATTTAACGTAGTAAACAAGAATTCAATCGGGCGATTTTTTTTTTAAGATGTAACAGCCAGGTGGATACAACTACCGCATTCACTGCCTGAATATCAGGCTTTTACTTATTAAATGATGATAGATATTGCAATTAAAACAAAACTAACTTTATAACACATAGCTTCTGAAACACTGTGGTCTGAATTGCAGACTGCAATCACTCTTTATAACTTTACTTCTAATTGTTCTAATTAGAACAGCCTCAAGGTCCATGAGACAAACTTCAGAGCAAATAGGTACAACCAATTATCAAAAACATCTACCTTAAAACCTATGGAAACTATTTCAAAACTGAACAAGAAAGCGCATAAGCCCCTATTTGCATGTGTCATAGCATGTGAAGAGCCATTGGGGGCTCCAGAAGTAGTATACAATAGGGGGTGCGGATTAATTTTAGGTTCAATATGAAAGTCTTCTATGTTTTGTGAAAATGTATCATTGAAAACAGGATTTCACATAGTTAAGAAGCACTAGATCCGAAATGTTATCAAAAGACTGAATTCCCTTGAAAAAGGCATCGGTTTGCAAAGAATGAATCTTCACAGCCACAGATCAGATATAAATATACCACTGGTAATTTACTGAGATAGTGGAGAAACTGTCCGTTTACTTTCCCCTCTTTAATAGATGATTAATTGCTGTAAGGTTAGTCTTTTTTATGGTCAGTATACTATGCTGCAACTGCAGAAGACAGGAGTACAAGTTTTCTCAGCAAGCCCCTGCATTAAGCTGTTTGCTAATTGTAAAATCCTTATCCAGAATGAGGTTTGGGCAAACAATTTGTACTACATAATTACATTGTAAAGAGTTTTAATCGCTTGATAGATCTGAATTTATCTTACATGGGCCTAACATGAGATGCAAAATAAAATATACAGCATCATTATATAAAGTATATTTGTAAAACAAAAATCAGTGAATCACCTGGACTGGTTATAAAACCATACTTTTTTTTTCTGCTGCTTATGTAGCTGAAAGTGGTTTCAAATACATACACTTGTATAAATTAAATACTGGCATTTTTAGTCTTCTCCATGAAATGACGTGCGGGTTTTAAGGTGCAAGAAAGTCTCTTACCTGCACTGCATTTATCCGAGTCTATGGAATGGAAATCTGAGACAATATAAAATCTGGAACAATGTTAATTTTTTTTAACTTTTAGGACTCAGAAAAACGTCTGCGATTCCAAGATGTTCTGAATTGAACCTGAACGTACATTACCTGATGTGTTTCCTCTCCGTGGAAACTCCGAATCCAATAACCTACAGTCAGTCAAGGGCACTTCACAGTAATTTTTCTGCTGCACATTTTGCCGGAATAATCGCCAAGCAGCCCCATTTAGAGATTGTTGAACCTGATTTGTGAATATTTTGTTTCATTTGCTATTTTCCACACACAGAACTGATCTGATCGATGACAAATCTTCTTAAGACACGTTTAAACAATTTAAGCAGAGAATTATTGAGTACACTCAGGTAAACCATAAACTCATTACACTCTTCTGCGGAAAAAAAGTGGCATTTCAAAAAAAACTACTCAGCCGGCGTACAAGGCGTCCAAGTAAGCTTTATTTTCTGTGGTAACCTCCTCACAGCAATTACGGCCCAAAAAGTAGTCAGTTTTGAAACTGCTTTTCAATCTATTTTTTTTTTTTTTTAACAAGAGATAAGATTGACGGATAGGCAGCTGGATTGTGCTGCTACTGGGAAGTCTTTCTGTTAATGTCCTAGACTTTGGCCTGGCTAAAACATTTTCCGATTTATTTCTTTGCATAGCTGCTGAGAATGAGAATAAATGCACTATTGATGTTAATGGTGCTAATTGTAAAACTATAACGACCACACGAAGAGTGACACAACTGATGTTTCAGGACGAAACAGCATCCTTCTTAAAAAGAAGCTGGCAAGAAGTCGTACAGCGTTTAACGCTTTCCACGGCGAACCGCGTTGTGTTTTTTTCTGTTCTCAATCCATTAATGCTGCGTGCAAACTTTGGCTGCTAAAGCTGACGGTTCGACTCACACATCGCACGTGAATACCGATGGTCTGTGTCAGAGGGGCAGTAAATGTCTGACCGTCGCCACGCACGGCAGAAACATCTTTTAAGGAGGCGAGAGCGGGCTAGAGCTACACGACCTTACTTTCAACGAGAGCCGCTGCCGCCGATCAGCTCTTTAAAGCAGTTCTCTGCGCGGCACCCGCCATCCTCCTGCCCCGAGTTCAAAACAAAACAAGGGGAGAGCCTGCAGCCACCGTCAACTTGGAAAATAAATGGAGGCCTGATTTACTAAAGGTTTTCCCCCACGCTGTGTCAATGGTGGTGGTGGTGGTGGTGATACGCTTAGTAAATGAGGCCCAAAGCACCGAGCAGGGGGAGAGGACATCGCGCGTTCTCGTGCCTCGGAAAAAGTAAAGCATTCACGGCGGTGGGAATTTTCGTCCTTTTTTTTTTTTATTTGTGCTCTCTACGGGTTGTGCGGGCCCCTCTCGCTCTCCCTCCCTCCCTCCCTCTGGGACCGTGTTTTGTGTTTGCTTTCTGGCCGCCGCTCCTGCTCTGGTTACAGAGGAAGCCGAGGCGGTCTCCGCCGGCCGCGCGGGGAGGCTCGGCCTCCCATCGCTGGCGCTCCCTGCCGCCGATCGAAGTGCCCTGCTCATCGATTATTTGAGAATTGATTTTTCCCTCCACCAATGGAAGGCAGGCTTTCAGAGGCCGCCATCTGATTGGACACGGGCTCCTCTACTACTGCCTACTGAGATTTGGACTAGTCCATTCTCCATCGTACAGAGGGGGAGGGGGGGGGAGAGAGAGAGAGAGAGAGATCCTTGTGGCACTTCAGCTGTGTGAAAACCTGCCCCGAAAAGCGAGAGACGTCCGGAGCTGCGCGGTGCTTTCGGTTCTGTTATTCGTCAACGTCCTTTCTGCAGCTATAAAAACACATCAGCTAGTCCCAGGACTCCATCGGTCTGGCCACTAATCAATACTGTTATCTTTCCATCTAGTTTCTAGGATTTTTTTTTTTTAATTATTGTTTGTTTGCACAATGCTCCTTTGAAACAAGTTTGTAAGGTGTGAAAGTGAAATAATAAAAACAAAACAAAACATGAGAATGTTGCTGGAGAGAATCTGTTGCAGATTTTGAGAGATACCAATGTGAAGGGAATGATTAAACTTCATGTCAGAAAGCAGTTGTTACATTTTCAAGCACAAAGCTACGTATGTTGATGTGCGGAAACTCGTACTTAAAAACTGCAGTACGTTATCCTGTGTTATCTGAATATGGTCTTTCTGCTAAAATATGTAGTGTAAGTACAAAACACACAGTGAGCATGTTCCATGTCTTTCTTGGTACCTCTGAAAGCTCCCTTAACCCAGATCTGTGCAAAATGTAAACCATTTCCAATAACAAAGCAAGCGCAAGAGCATGCACTCGTTGTTCAGCCCATGAAACCAACGTTGCATACACTCGGGCATGGCAATATTCTGCGCTTCCAAGGGTACTGCACTGCCCATGAATTTAAAGGACGCCTTTCTCAAGTTTCCCCCCGATTAAACCTAATGAATGCCTTAGTCTGCAGGGTTCCAGTAGTCGCTGGCTGCACTGTGTGCATGTGTGTTTCGTAAGCGATGGCTTTCTCTAGCTCCCTCGCCTCGCTTGCGCTTCTCCCCCCTTCGCTAGGAGCTAGTTGCTGCAGCCCAATGCATTGTGTAAGACGCGACCTGTTATGGCCACCACTACTTCCGGGTTCCAGCATTCTGGTCCAAATCCACATCTCCGCCTGTGCAACACACACTTTACACACGCACGGGGACTGGAAGCAAGCAGCATCGATCGTGGCTCCTTTAAGGCAAACTAAGACAGACATTTTTGAGCCCTCCTCCTCCTCCTCCAAATCTCCAGTACAGCAGTGGCAAAGGAAAAAAAAAATTAAACCCAAACTGCTTTAAAAATTAGGACTGCTGGAGGAAAGCGAGCGCTAGAGCCTTCTGCATTTTGAATGTGAACATTTGAGGCGTTCTGACCACTGGAAACACACAGCGGATCATCATTCATTCACCACCTTGACAACCTCGTCTTTGATTGACAGTTGGAGTGGCAAAAAGCCATGAGACTTGATAGTTTGGTTTGAGGGGCACTTTTTTAACAGATTTGGGGAAAAGGAGATTTGCTTCTCTCTGGTGCTGTCTTGGAAACGAGAGAGGGTTTTTTTTTTTTAATTAATGCTGAATTATTTTTTATTGTTTCTTTGAACTCAAGAAAGGTGAAGATTTGGGGTTTTTGCTCACGTTATTTGGAAAACTTTTAAAGGATTTTTGTTTTCATTTTTTTGGGGGGAGTTTGCTTGTTTGATTCTTTCCACACTGGCCTAAAAGAGGATATATTAGAAGTTGAAGTAGGAAGGGAGTGAGGCAGGCCGATGGCGCAAAGGGTATGTATTTAAAAAAATCCAGAAACGTAAATGTAATGTTTGAAGTGTGACTGACAGTGACGCCACAAAGTTTTTTTTTTTTCCTGTTTGATTATGCCTTATAAATTAGGAGTTTTGCTAGTTTTTCTTGCAGACTGTAAAAAAAACATTGATTATTTTAATGAAGATATTAAGGAATATTAAATACTTTTGTAATTGAAAAAAACAATTTATTCCATTACTGAATTGGCAATATAATTAGTGAAGGATTTTTTAAGTCCTCTGTGTCCAGACCTAAATAATATTGATTAAAATATATGCATTCATTTTTTTAAATAAGCAGTGGTGATGATATGCATCTTTATTTACTCTGGCAGATTTAAGTATTGCAGCGGACATAACTTTTTTAAAATTGAATTAACTTTGAAACCTTTATGTATAGAACATAAATGCTTACACGTCGTAGTAGAGCTTTTAATTTTTACTCTTTTAAATTGTTTTCTTAAAATACTTATACCACTACTTGCTTCCTACGTAATTACCACCTATATTTGCTATTTTAAATGCCTCAGTATTTTGTAAATCATATTTAAGAGAAATAATACAAGAATCAATGTCAGCATAAACCACTGAGTGCTAAAAACAAAAAGGAAGTATATTAACAGCTTCAGTGAGTAATTTGTGTTCTACATCAGCTTGTATAAAGTGTAATAAACAGTTACTCTGCTGACACATTTTCTATTACACTTACGGTCAAGCAAGTGTCACTGCTCTTCAAAACTGCCTTGATTTTATGTACTAGGAACAATTAACTTTTATTTGAAAAGCAGCTTAACTTTCGGAACTTACAACTGCTTTTTGCATAGAGACTAAGATATAACCCAGAACATTTTAGTAGAGTGCACACATTTACCTGCATATTTGTGGTTTCTAACACTGGAAAAAGTTGTAGGTTACTTTTTTTTTCCTAATTATTCTTCATTGCTTTTTGTTGGGGAGAGGGAGGGGGAGGGGGCTACTCATTTTTATCAATAAATAGAATAAGAAAAGTAAACTGCTTCAGTTATAGTCACAGAATTGTTTTACTTGATATTCATATTATTGCAAATTCTGATTTAGTAATGGTGTATGCTTAGTATGTTTTCATTTTATTTGTGTGTACATGTGTACTGACATTTATATACATAAACACACATACCTCGAAAGCAGAAACATTAAGAACAAATAAAAAAAACCCCCAAAATTAGTTTGTTTTAATTTATAGTTTGTAAGAGTGTTTTTTTAAATTATTGGCAAAGCAGGATTATTATACAAGGTACATTTTCAGTGAAAGCCTAATTTCTCAGCTGCCCCACTTCCCTACATTTTACCTCCTTCTCGCAATAGGATGTTTTAAAGATTGTACAAGTCTTCTTAGAGAGACTAGGTGGAATGAGAAGTAGTTTCACCAATATATTTCATGGTGTGGGTTCCATAGACTTTAAGGTCTACAAAACAGCAACTCATAAGCCCACTAGGTAAATAATAATAAATGGAACCTTGCTCTACATTTCCCCCGTGTATCCTTCTGCTGTGACTTTTTTTTTTCTTGACCTTTTTTTCTGTCTGTCATACAGTACGACGATTTACCCCATTACGGTGGGATGGATGGAGTAGGCATCCCCACCACCATGTATGGGGATCCTCATGCGGCTAGGTCCATGCAGCCTGTGCACCATCTGAATCACGGTCCTCCGCTGCACTCTCATCAATACCCGCACACGGCCCACACCAACGCCATGCCCCCCAGCATGGGTTCCTCGGTCAATGACGCTTTAAAGAGAGATAAAGATTCCATTTATGGGTAGGTACAGTTGGCATCGAGTTTATTATCAAAGATGGAATTAGTCACTTATTCTCCTGTCGTAAAAACCAGTGCACTTCAGTTTGTACGTAGGTAAATACTCAACGTACAGTTCTCTTATAACTGCATGCAAATTTTAATTTTGTTCTCATCAGATGCTGTTCAGTCGAGCTTACATGCATAGTTCACAAAATCAAGTTTATTTGGGGAAAAGATTTGTGGCACTCGACACTAAAAGTTGAAATCAAATGTCAAGAGTCCGTTTTATTTTGTCTGCATGTCCGGAAGAAAACAATTTTGTCCTCTAAAATAATCTCCTCTGTTCTTTTGACTTTTGGGCCATTCGGTATCTGCTCCTGCTGATAGAAAACTAAATATTTAAAACTCATAGAAAACAAACAAACAAACTGGCAATTAGGTGATTCCAAGGAAGGTAGATTCCTTAAATGTTTTGAGGATGCCATTTTTCAAGTAATTTACTGCATAACATTCAGAACGGTGCTTTAGCGCTGTATTAGTATATCATATTAATCAAAATAATCATTAACGTTTTAATATGAAAAACTTTACGGTTGCATGTTACTGACCGGTTCCCTAACTCTATTTCTTGGGATTAAACTTGTCGTACGATAGTTTTAGGCCTCTTCAGTGGGAATGGTGTATTTTCCCTTTAAGCTAATATCTAGCTAATGCGATCTAAAAAAAATCAAGAACTTGTTCATTTTTCTGAAGATGTTTTCTTTTTTTCTCGCTCAGTTTTCCCTCTTCTCCTACTCTGTATTTTTTTTTCCACTCATTAATTTATGGGATGTGTCTTATTTGGGATGTGTCTTGAAATCAAGTGCTATTTCACAAAAGATGACTATTCAGATGTGAACTCAGGCAAACTCACTCAGATTTAGTCTGATGGAGACAGAGAAAAGTTTGGGGAGTTGGAAATGAACTACAGTGCTTTCATTTGGCTTTCAGTTTTAAAGATAAAAACACTGGCTGTTACACCTTAGGTGGCGCTTTGCAGATTGAATGTGCAAAGTGGAATGAGTATTGTACATTTTATCTAGCGAGAGCGTTCTGCTCAATATTAAGAACTCGTGCAGAACAAATGGCTTCAAACAACTTTTGTTTTGAAACTAAAATAAAGCGAAGCCCGTGTTTTGTAGTATGAAGTTTGCATATGAAGGTCCCTGTCTTGGTCAGTATGATGTGACTGCCTCCCCAGTTTGCCTGACAGTTAGTAAATTGATGTGGTCAGTTCTAACAGATTTCTCTTGTACATTAAAACAGCCGGTGCATTTGACTTTATATACATACCAATCAGGAGAAACAGGCTGGCTGAGTTGGGGAAAATACTAAACTTTGACAACAACAAAAATACAAAGCTGATTCAAGATGGCTGCTGAATCACTTCGGAGCTACATTTTTAATGTTAATCTCTCGGCAACATATTGGCCGATAAGCAGAAATGGTTCGCAGCTATGCATTCCTCCGCCCAGAGCTTTCCGGGTCACATCTACAGTAGAAATAATCTGGGGATTTGCCCTCTTTCTCTGACTGGTTGTTTGCTTTGGAGTTTGGCTCTGGACTGTATCTAACCTTGTTTTCTTGTTTTGTGCCTGTTGTGTTTTCTTGCAGACACCCACTGTTCCCTCTGTTAGCACTGATTTTTGAGAAATGTGAATTAGCTACTTGTACTCCCCGGGAGCCCGGGGTAGCGGGCGGTGATGTCTGCTCCTCCGAGTCTTTCAATGAAGACATAGCAGTGTTCGCCAAACAGGTCAGCCGAATGCGAGAACTGTCTGCAGAGGGAAAAGGAACTCTAGCCCGAGCGATTTATTGGCAAATGTCAAAGGACCGTATTTTAGAAATCACAAAATCTTTAAAACATTTAGGTTACTAATGTATAGGATCCATAAGTAACAGACCAGGTCCACGACATTGCCAGAGATGGATAGATGGATGGACAGACAGACAGACAAGAGAGCTGTAACAGTTAAGATTTGATGGCATTTTCAGCTTGAGGCAGTGTTTAAATAGCATTAAATGCAGCAGTTGTAGCTATTTTTCCAGGGAAGGTTACCTGAGGACCCGCCAATATAGTGGTACAGGAAAGAGAATGCTCTTTCTAACGCCGTCTTTCAATTTCTCTTCTTTTTCTTTTCTGCCCAATAGATTCGAGCAGAAAAACCTCTATTTTCTTCGAATCCCGAACTGGATAACTTGGTAAGAGTTGGTCCAAACCCCCTTTCTTCCCTTATTTCTTGGAAGCTCGACAGCGTATTGCTCCGAATTGATTTTTTTTTCCCCACCTTCCATAGCTCTTTTGAATACAAGTAATACATGCGTGGCAATTCCTTGTAAGTAAAGTCACCGCAGAATCTTTAGCAAAAGAGGAGAGGAGCTTTTCCTGACTGCGCTGCAGTTAAATCAGCGCCTGGCTTTATTCAGAGGGCCGCCAACGATTTGTAAAGTTCTGTAGATTTCACCTCCCTTAAATTGTTTTAGGTTGAGCATAACCGAAGAGTAGGGGAAACCGATGATTGATTTTTATTCCCTAGATCAGTTTATCAAAGTTTGATCATTTTATGTACAAACACGGTTTATTCCCGTTTCACCAGCTTCCCAGTAGTTTGACGACTGATGCGCCAAATGATTGTCCTGCACTTTTCTTGGAAATGTTTATGAACTGTGTGATTTGGCTTCCTCCTTTTTCGGGTTGATTGTAATAAGTTTTTGTTTTGTTTTTTTTAATCGATTTTGGTCACTTTTTTTTCTTTGCTAAATAACTATGACTGTTGTAAGTTCTAAATTAATAGGCATGAAAAACACTTTTTTTTTTCTTTATTATTAAGGCTCCAGGTTTGGAATGCCGTTAGAAAAAGTTGTGAGCTGTATAAAATCCCCCCAAAAGTGTGGATACTCATTGTGTCTGTGTCTTTACAGATGATCCAAGCCATACAAGTATTAAGGTTTCATCTGCTGGAACTAGAGAAGGTAATTTTTTTTTCCTTCTTCTTCTGCAGTTCATTTCTGTGTTGCTGAAGCTCAGGGCTTCTGGTAAATTTGCATAAATGTCTTTCTTTCTGGTCCTATGCAATTAGTGTCAAGACCAATCTTGGCGTCCATTTCTCTTCGCAGTTTAATTACAATTTCAGCCTCTAAAATCGGGATCACAAATGCCCCAGCCTTTTGCTCGGTGCTTTGCAGGATTTGTTTAAACACTGGCAATTCTGTCTACCACAGTGGAGATTTTGAAAGGCGTTTTTTAAATTTATATCTCAGAGACTATTTGTGTGTTTGAATTATACATACATAAATACATGATGCACTATATATATATATATATAGTGTTCTTTGGTCTTACTGAGATAAAAATCTCTTAAAAATATTGGAGGTCAGACTCAGGGCAGGTATTGTCCTGTAAGGTTTTGAAAAAAACAAAGCAAAGCTGGTTTGTGTGTCCCTTTCTTGCATCCAGGACTGCACCTCCAAGCTAAGGACAAGAGGGTTGGTGATAATTCAATTCTGGTGGTTGTCCTGCATTTCAGCAATAAAAATGCATGCTGTTTGATGCAAAGTTGCAATCTAACATTATATTGTAAGAAATTGCAGGTTTCCGGCGAAACTTTGCACGTTCTTGCTAGACTGCTGCCTTGTTTTCCATTTGGGCTTCAAAGCGAAGCATTTTGAGACTTAAAAATATTTGAACAGCTTGGTCAGATCTGCAACCATTTTATTTAGCCACCCCGGTCTGGTTCTCCTTTTATAGACCTAATAAACAGAATTATTTCCAGTGCCAGCAAAATAGCATAATATGCGGACTAGGCTTCCAAGACCTAGATGTCTTTATTGTATTCTTGCACTGCGTGTTATTATTATTATTTTTTTTTTATCTTGTCTGTTTTTAAACCACTCTGAAAAGGATTTTGTGATGAAATAAATGGACGAAATTAAATAGTTTACCTTAAATGTCACCCATGCAGGTCATCTTTCTAATGGCCACAGCCCCGGGAGCAGACGAATTTAACACGGGTGTTGAATATGTTGTAGCCAGTGAATCATCTTGTCACTGTCAATTTTCTGGGATATCTCTATTTTGCCAGAAAAGAAAGTTATTCTTAATTCTGGATGCGTCCGGAAGTCTCTGGAGGATAATTGCAGTGTTTCTACCCATGTGAAACTTTTGGTCACAAGGGGGGGTTTATTGCACTTGTCAATTTCATTAATGCACTTCTGATTTTATTTTCATTTCTTCATTTGTGCCCTAATGCAGGTACACGAATTATGTGACAATTTCTGCCACCGATATATTAGCTGTTTGAAGGGGAAAATGCCTATTGATTTGGTGATAGACGATAGGGAAGGCGGATCAAAATCAGACAGCGAAGACATAACCAGATCAGCAAATCTAACAGATCAGGTATGAAGATCTCCAGTCTTACATCGAAATTGGTATGCAGATCGCTTACCGGGTCACTACGCCTCCTTTTATTATTTGCATATGATTAAGCTCCTTTTAGACACATTTCCATCGAAATGAAAATTTTTGAATAATGTGGCTATTATTGCTTCATTAAGGCTTGCTCCCGGATTCGACCTGGCGAGATGAGCTTGTAGAAGCATTGCCTGCAAAGTTGACCTCCTTCTTGTCGCTTTTAATTTTGCCTTTATTATTACTTCGCCTTTATTTTGCAGACCGATAGCTCTTTTAAAAAAAAAATAAATAAAATGGGAGGGGCGGGAGGTGGCAGTGGACTTGTTTCTGGCCAGGCTTTGCTTTTGGATAGCTTGAAGGGACATGACTGTGGCCCTCCATAATAATAATAATAATAGTGATAACAGTAATAATAATTGAATAAAATCCATGCTTGGTGGTCTAGGGAAGCCAGAGCGGGTATGAAATGAAGCAAATGCCGGGGCTATTTTCTTCCTGGCTCTACGGTTCATTAGTCTGACTTGTCAGTTTTCCTTGGCCGAACGCTTTTAGACCTCAGTGAACATTGCTTTGTGCAGAGGCCGCTGGCTGCCAGCGCGCCCGCTTTAGTTCCCTGTAAGCAGCAAAATGAGACGAGCTCGGTGTTTTGTTTTAAAAAAAAAAAATTTCCACCCCCGTGCAGTCCCCGATCCTACAGTTTCGCACGTCGTCTTCGGGGAAAGTGCAGTCCTGCGTGTGTGAAAGCTTTAGAGGCGCCCTGGAAGCCCGAGCCCGCACTCCAGGGGCAGACTGGGGCGGGGGGAGGGGCACAGAGAGAGAGAGAGAGAGAGAGAGAGATGTCCGGCTGTTTTTTTTCCCCCCTTTCCCTGGTTTGGAAGTGGGGATTTGGTCTTGTTGTTTCAAATGTTTAGAAAAGTCAAATTCACATTCAAGGATAATTAAATAGGTCAGCTCAGGGCGTTCAAACGCGGAGTTATTAAAGCAATTGATGCCGCCTTTTTTTTTTTTTTTTTTGTAGAAGAAAAAAAAGCAAAGCTTGGATGTATGCATTTTATTCTTTTTTTATTAGTCTTATTATTTGGCACGAATATCCAGGCTTAAGAGTAATCAGACTGACTGTACAGGCTTCCTTCTGTGAAAGCAGAGCGCGGTCAAACAGACAGGATTTTCCTTGGGAACTTTTGCCATGATGAAGAGAATAGTTGGAGTAAGAGCTATTTGGTAGATAACTTGAGTAGTGGTTGGAGCATTCTTTCGGCTCCGAAAGAGTAAACTTTTCCTATGGCCTGCATATAGGGAAAGCACCAAGCCCTTCTGGTCTATTATTTTGACCAGATATTTGTGCAACTAGTCACAAGATTTGCCAAAAAAAAATAATTAATAATAATTAATAATAATAATTAATAATAATAATAATAATAATAATAATAATACAAACCAGCCCCCCCCCCTCGAAACCCCACCAACAACACGTTTTGAGGCGTTTAACATTCAGGGAGCAGTATTTCTTTTTTAAATAAAAGTTACAAATTATGACATTTCTATATCTGTTTGTTATGCAATACCACCGTATAACGTTAGGAATCGGGGAGCTGTTAAATGCAGGTTCAGATGAGAGCTGCCGTTGAACAAAAATTGTAATCCAACAAGTCTAACTAGAAAATGGGTTTCTAAAAGCTTTGGAGTGCTGGGTACATAAAGCTATTTGAGCAAATTACAAGAATCGCTCAGGGGCACGAATGAAATCAACACATTAATTGCCTCCAAAATGAAGATTTATACCCCATTTTCCCAAGGAATCATTATTTTATTGAATCGAAAGCTGAAAAAGAAAAGTTATAGGGCTTTCCTTGTAAATATTGAGAGTAGATATAAATTTAGGGCGATCTAGTTAAGAAGTCGTCGGCTGATTTACTCTTACATTTCTATCCATATGTGGCTTGAAATTACTTCAGAACTGGGTATCTCGTGCCAGACAGCATTAGATTTCAAAATGGACATCTTTTAAGTTTTGTTTCATTGCTCTTGAGCTAGGTGTGAGATTAGGTAATATGCCGTGGCTTTATCCCCATTTGATATACATTTTTAATAGTTCACATTAGACACAAAAACTAAATTGGAATAAAAGAAAAAAAATGACCTCTATTTGACTTATTTTTTTTTTTCAAAAGAGACAGATTTTTCTCCTCAACATATTGGAGCATGACCTAAGAAATGGGATAATGACCTACTTTTTTTTTTACGGCAAATGCGTATTTTGTTAATTAAAAACAATACTTTGTTACTTCGGCAGAAAATGGCTTTAAGGATTGGTAATGCGTGCTCGGCGATGTTGTTATTGGGTGGGGGATGGACGCTTTTGCAACTTTAAGGTGGGCTAATTCGAAGTCAAGGGGCCTCCGCCGTGGGAAAAGAGCCGATTTTGAAAGAAGGGACCTCTCCAGCTGCTTGTGAATGTGGCCCAGCCAGTTTGAAACCGTGTTGTTGTCTACTTCAGGCTGTGGTGACAAACGCAGATCCCCTTTAGGTGTTATGAGAGCTGGAGAGCCTATTTATCTGATTAACCCCTTTGTCTCTAAAGCCTATGGCATTTGGGCTGAGCAGCTTTGTCTTGTGGTTTTCCCGGGCATGTGTCCGCGAAAAGAGCACGCGAAGCGGTTTCTTTGAGCTCAGGCACTGGCTTCCGCCGTTTGCGCGCGCCCCCCCCCCCCCCCTTGCCGGGCAGGTTTTACAGTGGTTGCAGAAATACGCGCACGCCCCCTGATCCGCGGCCTAAACACCGCGAGAGCGGTAGCAGCTCCGGGTGCGCGACGATCCGCGCCTCCCCGTGCACGTGACCCGCCGGGCCCGCCCGCGCGCCCGGGGAGCTAGGCCGGCCCTCAGCGGCAGCTGCGGCAGAGCGGGGCCCCAGCTCGTCCGCGGCACTGGAGTTCGGCTTCCTTTCGGAAGTGAGATGCGTTACCCTCCTTGCAGATAGATAGATGTGTGCCTGTGTGAGTTTGGAGTTCCAGGAATTTGTTCATTTGACGTCCAAAACATGAAACTGTTTTCGATTGCATCAACACTTAGGTCCTGATTCACTAAGGCTTTTGCCCTATTCTGTGTCCAAGGGAAAAGACCTTGATAAATCACTCCCTTAGAAAGGTAATCGGTTCAGTATTCCTCGTATTTTAAACTATAATTAATTTTCAGAGCGTGGTAGGCTAAAAAACAAAGACAATGTAAATATATCCACGAACACGCCTAAATTTGGCATAGCTGCTTACCTTCCTAAATAGTGGAGTAGCTGAGCATATTCAGCCTTTTTTTTTTTTTTAATCATGCTGCAGAATAGATATTCAAGTGGACTTCTGGGTATTCGGTTCTTCCGCAGGTTAATATACTGTTGTGCACAATGTTTTGCACACCTTAGAACTGTGCAGGCTAGAGGAGGCCAGCGTCAGTTAAGTTCGGTTCTGGGAATTCTAGGTGGAGGTG
The DNA here is from genome assembly GCF_901001135.1 of Rhinatrema bivittatum. NCBI lineage: Eukaryota > Metazoa > Chordata > Amphibia > Gymnophiona > Rhinatrematidae > Rhinatrema > Rhinatrema bivittatum. The sequence continues at coordinate 115,929,604 of NC_042617.1, read as the reverse complement.
AATGATGTTTGATAAGTGCTTCAAGGGTGTGCTTTACCTGTCTGCCTCTTTTGGAAGATTTGGCAAGCCTGATGAGTTCTGAAATATTTGTATTGCCTCCAAAAATCGCAGTCTCCTTTACTCACTGACTGAAAACATAAAACCCTTCCCTGTCCCGAAGCGAGAGCAGTGTGGGCTGTTTTACATCTTTCTAAGAAAGCCCCAGATTTTCTAAAGATCCTCAAGATATAATCAAATGGTGAATGAAGTGCTTGTAAAATATGTGAAATTTGTTCCAGATATTAGTAAAAATATTTGAGAGACAGTATGTTGAGCGATGTTTCCATTCTGGCAGTATAGTTTACAGATTAATAAAAGCATTATTTGTACCAGGTTTTTGTTTTTTTTTTTTAAATAACTATGGTTGCAGTAGCAAGGGTGAGAACAGCAAGAAGATACTTTTTGGCAAATAGTTTCTTTTTCTTGAAACTGTGATTACACCTTGCTAAGTTCTGAATACTTCATTCATACATAGATTGAGGGTCTGTGCTTTTGACCAGTTTGCTATTAATATGAATACTATGGTTTTGACTTGGGATGACATGTCAGTGGAATCACTGAACTTTATTTTGGCTTTTGAAATTGTCCCTTTACTCAAAACTTATTCTTTGCGATATGTCAGAAGGAAACTACATCACAAGGTTGCTTTCATGATTAAATGATCAGGTGATGACTGCTTGTCACCATGGCGGGTAATTAGGATGCTCATTCTAGGCTGTTTACTAGATTTGAAGATATGGGCTAGCTGTATACAGGGTTTAATATTTCTGCTTTAGTATTAATAAAAGAGGGAGTTACATTGTTTCTAAAGATTGATTTCACAAATGGAATGTAATGACAGATACAGTTCAGTTGTGTGATTAATAAGCAAAAGTTTCTATTTAGTTTCTTTAACAACAGGCTTAATCAAAATTTCCTATTCTTTCCTATGTCATTTATCAAAAAATTCTTTGGTCCAATGCCCTGCAGTGTGAGGACCCTGCAATAAGTCTTCTGGTTAATGCAATAACATTATGTATGGTTTTGCAAAGCGAAGCCCTCAGTCCTGACCATTGTTCACTGTTTTGGCTAGCTCAATGGTGATGGCTCTTTAAATGGCAGATCAAGTACAATAGACAAGGGGTCACTCTTATTTATGTTCTTGTGAACATTTAGATTTTATTTTATCCGTTTTTTTTTTTTAGCATTGTTATACTTTTTAAAACAAACAAAAAAGGCAGCTCATTGTAGGAATAGTATTCAAGGTTGGATTCAGTTGTGTCATGCCACTACTGTATCCATTTTTTGATTTTAGGTAGGAGGGAAAATTACTTAGTTTTAAAACATTTGCATATTTAAAAATTTAGCTGTTTGCATAGCACTAAAATATTTAAAACAGCTGTTTGTTGGTAGGGAATTCTGTGTAACTGCATACTGTAAAAAGAAGAGTTTTGTAGTCACACAGAAGGCATTTGGTTTTATAGGTAATCTAATACCCTTAACGATTGCCATGAGGCTGCTCACTGATAAGTACCTTTCCACCCAGGTACACTGAACTGAACAAAATTCATAAAAAGTTGTTATATAACCACAATAACGTGATTCTCTCCAATGAACAGTTTTAAAATGTGGTGCAATGTAGTACATATCTAGAAAAAAAAGAATAGTAGTAAGATACAAAGTAAGAATGCAATTCAAATAAAACATTTAGACAGCATGCCATATTTCATTGTGGCAGCAACATTTTCTTATGTAAAATTAGCATGCTGAACAAGTGTAAAAATGCTAACTTTTGAAGAAATAACTGTTTAATTGTCAGGCACATACCGAGTATACAGAGAAATTTAAAGGAAAATCGGCAAACAGCCAAATTCCTATAGGGACCAGCAGGGAAATGATACAGAGCAAAAGAACATGAAATGTGACTTCCTGTAAGAAAGTCTATAATTCAACATTATTTGACTTGAATGTCAGGGAATTTGTTGAAGGATAGTAAACTGATAGGTGATCTCAGTCATTTTTGTTACATAGTCTTATATTTTGCAACTCTAGGTTTTCAGCTGGAACTTTATAGATTATGCTGTTCGGTATGTTTTTAACAAAGTAACACTTGGACGTACATGGAAGTACTTTTCTAAACACATTTTTTCCACATTGTAGCATAGTTTTACCAGAGGAAAATTAAACAGTTCCCCATTTTAACTTTTGTTTTCTTGAACGGAATGCTTGATGGATAAACTCTTCTAGGAACAAGAAAATACAGTGTTAACGCAGCATCTTTCCTAGGTGGAGTACCCTAGGGCTGTACTGTAGTTGCCGTGCTGTTGATAATTTTGTGAAGAGAGAAGCACAATTAAAATATATGCATATACAATATCTGTTTTATGTTAATCTTACCTTGTCGCAGATAGAAAGAAAATACGCACAGTCTGCCAGACTAATGAGCCCATAAAAAACAAAGTGCATAAATATATCCCTATCTTAGTTTACTTGTAAACATGCATTTGCTTTAACTCTATCTTCACTGCTCGCCTTCCAGCAGCCAGGAACCACAAAGTCAAACCACCTGTAATTGTTAATGCGCATAAAACATAATATCAACATTCATGCTGAATGATTAATACATTTAAGACATACATGCAGTATAAAATGCACTGTAAATTAGAACTATCCATCATGGTGTCAGGGAGCTTTTCTGTACACCTTTTCCATGAAACATAACGTTCATCCTTAATCAGTGCATCCGTGCTACATATGTAATTAGCAGAAATTAATCTTTTTAAAAACTGTGCTCTGAAAATGAATAACGCTGTATATATATATATCAGACTTTATAGAGGAAAGGAAAACAGATTAACAGTTAATTTCCAAATACTTCCATCAAGTTTTGAAAATCTTGTAAATATGCCCTTAGACTGCTTATTGAACCTCTTTGTTATTTTATAAATTCCAACAAATTTCCAGTAGCTTAACAGTTATGCTTCGTGATATGCAGTTCAATTTGGGGGTCATTTTTCAAAAGGATTTTCTTGCATAAAATCAGGTTTTTCATGTGTAAATGCACTTTAACCATGTAAATGGGCTTTTGAAAATTGCTACATTTATATGTGTATCTCCTTTGAAAATTACCTCCTGTGTGTTCCATTTTTTCTTTTACAATATTGTTTTTAGTTGGTTGCAATATACCATATAGACAATAAACAAGAAAACAATGGGCTAATTGAAAACTTTAATTTTTGTGGTTGCTAAAATGGAAAAAATAATGGATGTAACTTAGTTTAGTTTTAAACTCTGGTATTAGCATCTTTTCTCACAAATAGACTTATGCAAAAACATGTTTTTATTGCAGCTTTTCAATATTTTACCTGTCATTAATAGTGTATAAAATGAATACTGTAGCAACTCATTGTTCTGCAATATTAAGAGTTATGTGTGTGTGTGTATATTCAGTCAGAGACCAAATATAATATAATGCAGATATCCATTTACTTAGTATTCTGAAATATCCAAAACTTATGACCATTATTGATGTGTGTGTGTGTGTGTGTGTGTAAGCAAACCTTGTAGAATATTTGAATTACTGCTGTTCTCCACGTAAAATGTATGTTAAAGTTAAAAAATCAATGCCCAGGTCTACTCAGCTCTTCTTCTTCTGGAGAGCAGAAAAATATCAATTTCAGTTTGGTACAACTTGTTGCAAACTTTTACAGGAACTTTTACTTTTCAAACTGTGGTCAGCAGTAACACGTCTTCTGTGTGGTTTTTGTTCTTGTAAGATCACCCTACCTATGCTACTCCCACAGTGACTGGACAGCTTTCAGTGTGGTTCTGTCACATTACAAGTTGGTTTTCATTTTCACTGGGCACCACTATATATGTTTATGTGGTCAGTAGAAAGCATTCATCTTCCTGTCAGAGCGTTGCCTCCTGAGGATTACGGAACATTTAGGATGGTGAAACAAAGTTGAGCCGTCCTCTGTTTCAAGGATCCTCAGGAGGCAGCACTTGGGCAGCAGTCGGCATGCCGCCTACTAACCAAATACACTTAGTAGATAATAGAAAATTATGTATAGATAAAATCTGAATAATCCCTTTCATAAAAGCATACAAAAGAAAGCAAAAATGAAACATTTTGCTTTCCTACTTGATTATATCTATAAATATGTTGCAAAGCATACGGGTTCTGTGCTGCATATGCTGGGAGCACAATATAAAATATTGCAAAAGCAATATGATTTTTTGTTTTAAAATAGGTAGTGGTCATTAAACATTTCTAACTTTTTGCCCATATCAGTAATTCCTAATAAAAGGACTAAAGTACATTCTTTTTTTTCTTTTTTTTTTTTTGACCTAGTAGTTTCCTACCTTTGTAAATTTATCAGTCAGGACCAGGGCTGGGATCTGGAACCATGAGTCTTTATTTAGAACTACCTGGAGATTTTTCCCCTATTTTATATCCTGCTCCCAAATATACCTAGTCTAGTCCTTGCGGCGACAGTTCTCATCTCAATGCCATGCACCAGAATTTCAGAACCCTGCAATAATGGACCCTAAATCCAACCACTAGGTGTCACCCTTAAGCAAGGACCATGCCTTCCTTCCCCCTGGGAGCTATAAATACTGCTGCTGCAGCATCCCCTATGGATCTGTGAACCGAAAGATCTGATATGGGGATCAAACTGGCTACCTTCTGCATGTGAGCCACCAGGCCAGTAATTAAATTAATAGATATTAAACTAGGGATGACTAATACACTGCTAGATCAGTCTGTAATTAAATTCATATGAGGTATCTAGTGTAGAATTTATAACTTGGTTATCAGACACTATTGCTGCTGCTGATTAATAAACTTCTTAATAATCACCATGTAAATCACTCAGTGCTGTGTTTGCAAATGTAGAATAAATCTTTTTATTTCTTGTAATTCAAACTATGTAGCTAGATAAGCAGAAATATTGACAAGATACTGTCCTTATTCTAGTCCATAACATTTAGCATTTTTCTAGAGTAATACTCCAATGCATATTAACACCCTGATGCCTTCAGATGACCATGCCTGGTAGTTTGTAATGTCAGATATTCGTGGGAGGTACCGTAAAAATGTCTTCCACAGTGTTTCTATTTTTCATTCCTCCTAGTACCCTCCACAAAGTGCATGTTTGTTAAGCACAGGTGTGTGTGTGCAGAGGCAACAATCCTGTTTGCGATCATTTTATTGTATAAAGTGGATTAAGTAGTGCGGTTAATGACTTAGTCCACTTGAATACATGAAAATTAATATAAAAAATGTATAAGGTGATATACAAATAAAAGGGTACCTATCACCTTATGTATATTTGTTTTGTTGATCTCTATTTTCACGCATCATACCGTCTGGACATACATGCAATATGGAGTCATCCTGCATGTCTGCTGCTGACCTGATCCTCAGGAGGTCATTTTCAGAAGGATTTATGAGTGTAAAAGGGCTTTTGAACAATTATACTTTTATGCACAAAGGGCCTGATTTTAAAAAGCATTTACTCGAGTAAGTGGACTTTTGAAAATTGCGAAAATATGCCACTGAATTGTCCATATGATTTGCTCGTGTAAGTGCACTTTACTAGAGTAAATGGCTTTTGAAATTGCGTAAGTCCTTTGAAAATTACCCCATAATTCTTTTAAAAATTTCACACCATAGGGCTGAATTTTCAAAAGATTTTATGTGTGTAAATGGGCTTCTGAAATTGCTGCACTATATGCTACTTTTATGCATGAAATTCCTTTGAAAATTTACTCCTCAGTGCACAAGAAGCATGCAGTATACTCTCAGCATTCCTTTCTTCTATGCACATCAAGAATGTATTGCTTGGGTACTTACAGGGTGCTTACATAATATCAGAGTGCACTGTTAAAAACAACACAGAAACATTTTTTTAGAAATGTGCAGGTCAAGGAATTTGTAATGATGTAAAGATTATTTTTGTACATATTCATCTTCTCTATTCATTATGGGGTAGATTTTATAAATTTACGCGCGCGCGTACTTTTGTTCGTGCACCAGGCGCGAACAAAAGTACGCTGGATTTTATAAGATACGCGCATAGCCGTGCATATCTTATAAAATCCGGGGTCGGTGCGTGCAAGGGGGTGCACATTTGTGCAACCTGCGCGTGCTGAGCCCGGCGCGCGCTGCCTGTTCCCTCGACCACGCCCCCGGGCCGGCGTCACGCCCCCAACACGCCTCCCACCCCACCCCAAAATTTGTGCCGCCCACCCGACACACCCCCAACACGCCCCCTTTGCAAAGCCCCAGGACTTATGCGCGTCCTGGGGCTTGTGCACGCCGCCGAGCCTATGCAAAATAGGCTCGGCGCGCACAGGGGGGGTTTGGGGTAGGTTTTGGGGGGTACGCGTGTATCTTATGCGGGTACCCCTTTGAAAATCTACCCCTATGTCTTGCATAAAGCCAAAATGTTTTGTGTTCTCTTAACAGTGTTTTGTGTTCTCTTAACTGGAGCATATACTAGTTATTACAGTGGCAATTCTGAAAAGCTGATCTAGTTGCAAGGTACGCATGTACTTGGCAATTCATTTTCAAAAATTTTTCAAGATTTGGTAGTTTTCCTTTGAAAAATTAGCTTCCTTCAAGTACGTACCTACAAATAGTGCATTCAGTCTGCATCTCCTGTTTGTACAGGTGGCTGACCAGGGACATAATAGCATACATACATTTGAAAATTCAAAGGTGTGCATTGCTGTTTACTCCTCTGATCTGAACACACCCTCTAGTAGATGAGCTCAAGTTTCTAACCTGGCTAAAAGTATGTGCTCTGTACAGACCCATGGGTACTTTTAGCTGGATAGAGGATTGTTATTTTCAGCCAGGGAAATCTATTGAGTAAATTGCTGTGAAGATTGACCTCTCTATGTAACAAGTATATCACCAATTACAACCATTATTGATTTACACTTTTCAGATTTTACTGGTAAGTTGCCGCTTAATCCCAGTACAGCAAGTGGATGTATTTTATTTAACTATGCATGTGGCAAGCTAGTTCTAGTTTTATATTAGCATATAGAATAGAAGAAATCTATTTGAAAATAATGCCCAGTAGTGCAAAAGGTTTCAGACAGAATAATTATATTCAAAGTATGACACCTGGTCATGTGGCAACCTACAGTTTCTATAGTGATGATCCTGAGGCAATCTGATCTTTGTAAGGCACAATAACAGCTAACAAGATATGTTAGATGATGCTTATCCAGAACAGATATACAAATTGCCACAAGCTCAAGAGATTATGTGGCTGCAGTTGGCCTTGGTCTTTTCCATTTTAGAATCCATCATGTTGCATATCAAATCACAACATCTGAGGAAAGGAAGCAATTCATGAAATGCGTTTAGTTACAGTACTTCTAGGTGAATCCTGGAAGGTGTTAAGAGTTATTTTGTGCAGTATACAAAACTTTTTGGAATGATAGGAATCTTTTTTGAATTTTATGTTTGTTGGCACTGAATGCTCCATTTGGAAGAACTAAATACCTGCAAAGAAACTGAGGTCCTTTATCTGAAAAAGGAGAATTGACTTATCACCAAATGCCCTGTCAAAGAAAGTTCACTTTAGTCAGTGAAAATATAGTTTGTAAAAGTGCAGGATTTCTTCCAATTTAAATTGATGGTCTATAAAAAAAAAAAAAGAAAGACAGATAGGGCCAGCCCAGTGAATTAGTGGTAAGTGCTATATATTTCTAAGCAGAAGGTCCCCAGTTCAATTCATGGATCAGGTCTTGCACACCCCAGGTTAACTGGAATTGGGGATGCTGCAGAGGCAATTGTGAAAGACCCTTGCAGAGTTGGAATAAGGGGGGAAATTCATTGTCATCAACATATGTGTCACCTGGTGGCTGGATTTACAGCTAAAAGCAACCATGGTGCTGCATGATTCCCAATCTCAGCATCATTCCTGCAGTGACCAGACTAGGAACAGTGAGAGGGTCTATTAAAATAAGGGAAAATTCCTTGGGTAGTTGTAAATGAAGGCTTATGGTTCCAGAATCCCAGCACTGGTTCTGATTGGACTGGAAGAAAAAGGAGAGAGAAGGAACTACTGACCCAGAAAAAAAACAAGAAAACAAAAATACAGGTGGTGAACATATTTTTTGAAAAATATTCAGTGACTAGTTCCTGCAGCATCCATGCTGCACTTTATCCCTAATCATTTTTAATATTGCAAGAGTTAACAATGTGGAAAATGGTTGACATTTACATATTATTGGAGTGCAGTAACAAAGATATGCAGATTGAAGCAATAGGAGTGACTGGTGCATTTAGATGCTTTGGGGGATGCTGCTACTATATGTCCAAGTGTTACATTTAGAGCTCCACCTACTTACAAGGCAACTGCAAATTAATGGTATGAAGTGCAATTCATGCACTATTTAAAAAGAGCTGGGTCTCATGCCCGAGCTATAAATAGTGCCAGCATCAGACTCAGCCTGCAAGTTAGAACTCAGTGGGAAAAAGAGATTTTCCCACTGATCTCTAACTAAATAGAAAACCTACAGACTCTCTAAATGTGAACAGTTTTAAACTGAAAAAATACATTTTTTCAAAGCTGAGATTTTTTTTTTAAGACTCAAACTAATCTAGCCTCTGCTTTTCATTGGCAGTAAATTTGGAGTGAAAAACAGACAATGCAGGACTTTTTGTTGTATAAAATTCATTTAGCTGTGTGTGGAGAGAGGAGATTTGCTCTCCCTTCTGAAATGTGTTTTCATACCATTAGAATATTATGTGCCTTCATTTCTAGGTCAGTAGCACTGCTTTGCAATTGTGATCTCTTTGTTAATGCTGGCACTAAGCCCTTAGTGCTGGCGTTTTAATGGTTTGTCAGTGAGCCCTTAGAAATGGCTGCAAACAACGTCAGCCATTGCAGGATGGCTCTCTGAGGCTCCATCACCTTCAGGTTGACATAAAAAAAACAATGAGAATCCCAGCAAACAGTTCCAAAATACAAGATATCACTAAAACAATAACATAATTTTATTTTTTCATTACATCTTTCCTATTAAACAGACTCTTACAGTGTTCATTGTATTATAGTCTAAATAAGTTTGTTTCTATGATTTTTGTGAGCAGGAGTTCTTGCAGATTCATATTAATTGCCTGTTCCAGTCAGTTTGCTTAAATTAGACATTCAATTGAGTTTCTAATGTAAAATAAAAACAAGTCATCTATAAGTAATTTAGTCCACTGTTTAATGGTATGATGCACATTTATTTTCAACTAGAATAGTCCAGAGATAATTGTATCCAGGTAATCTGCATAAGATATTCTAAGTTAGTTCATCTGTACCAAACTAGTTAGAAAAATTAGAAACTAACTATACAAGCTTGGGTAACTAATCTGAGACATTACATATATTTCTGTGAGGACAAGTAGGATGGCAGCCCTCACAAGTGGGTGACATCATCTGATGGAGCCTGGAATGGAACTTTTATGTCAAACGTTTTAGAACTTTGACTGCAGTAGCTCCTTCTTTTCTGTGTAGCCCACTGGTCACTGTTCCTGGCTCTCCTAATTTGATTTTTTTCTTCACTTTCTAGTATCATAGGCCTAGATTTATCAAAATGCAATAAGTATCACATGTGATAGCAAGTGTTTTATGCTAATATACAGTTTATCACAATTTGCACTAATTACCTATGTGAAGAGCTAAGTTAGTGCAAATTACAATAACATTTTCAGATTGTGTGATAAGTGCCAGACCTGTTGTATTTTCTGCATTCAACAACGAGAGAGAGAGAGAGAGAGAGAGAGAGAGAGAGAGAGACTAACTAGCCATAATGTCCCTCTCCCTAGATAGGTATTTGTATCCCTATGGGTGGTATTAGTGTAGGGGGTTAGGGGCCACTTTGACATTCAACGTGAGACGTATGAACAGAACAGTGGTGAATATTTGATGACCTACGGAGTGAGGAAACTCACTCCAAAATGATATTTGTGCAAGGTTCTCTCAACCTAGCTTGATGGACTCTCTACCTGGGTAACATCAAGCTAGGTGGAGAGAACATTGACAAATCTCATCTTTGGGTGAGTTTCCTCTATCTGTAGGTAATCAAATATTCACAAGAGACTACTATTCTGTTCGTATGTCTCACGTTGAATGTCAAAGTGGCGCCTAACCCCCTACACTAATAGCTAAACCTCACCTCGAGTTACTAGGTGGGCCACCCATAGGGATACAAATACCTATCTAGGGAGAGGACATTATGGCTAGTCTCTCTCTCTCTCTCTCTCTCTCACACACACATTGATGCCTCAGACCTACTAAAGCAGGCTTTTCAGGAAACATCACAATAAAACCTTAACACTACTGAAAAAGGTGTAGTTAAAATCCACATTAAGGGGTAGATTTTCAAACTATGCGAATAGGCCTACTTTTGCTGGCGCATCAGGCGCAAGCAAAAGTACGCTGGATTTTAGTAGATACGCGCGGAGCCGCGCGTATCCACTAAAATCCTGGATCGGCGCGCGCAAGGCTATCAATTCTGTATAGCCGGTGCGCGCCGAGCCGCGCAGCCTACCCCCGTTCCCTCCGAGGCCGCTCCGAAATCGGAGCGGCCTCGGAGGGAACTTCCTTTTGCCCTCCCCTCACCTTCCCCTCCCTAACCCACCCACCCGGCCCTGTCTAAGCCCCCCCTTACCTTTGTCGGGGGATTTACGCCTCCCGGAGGGAGGCGTAAATCCCCGCGCATCAGCGGGCCTCCTGCGCGCCGGGACGCGATCTGGGGGTGGGTCCGGAGGGCGCGGCCACGCCCCCGGGCCACCCCGGGCTGTAACCACGCCTCCGGGTCTGCCCCCGAAACGCTCCCGGCACGCCCCCTAAACGCCGCGCGGTTCGGGCCCGCCCCCCGACACGCCCCCCTCGGAGAACCCCGGGACTTGCGCGAGTCCCGGGGTCTGCGCGCGCCGGTGAGCCTATGTAAAGTAGGCTCACCGGCGCGCAGGGCCCTGCTCGCCTAAATCCGCCTGGATTTGGGCGGATTTAGGCGAGCAGGGCTCTGAAAATCCGCCCCTAAGTCTGCATGATAGCACTTCACAGACTGGCAAGCCCACCCCTAACTCCTCCTCTTTTTCAAATTTGCATCACACCATACAATATGGAGCTATCACATGCATTAACGGGGCTTTCCGCATGCAAAAGCGCCTTAGCGCATTTTGATAAATGACCCCCATAGAGATGTGTATTGGTAGTTTTTCTTTCTGTTCCTTGCACCCAGCTGGTGCACTAATGGGCATCGACTGTTTGCATTCATGAGTTAAATGTATTTCTCTTCTTTTTCATTCATTCATTCATGGATAAGCAAACCAGCAGCTTCATATGTGAGGATCCTGGCTGCAAAACGCTGCAGCCAGGATCCTCACAAACTCTCGCCGTATGGACCACATCACACCGATTCTAAAATTACTTCACTGGCTACCCATCCGCTACAGAATTCTCTTCAAGACACTGACCATCATTCACAAAACCATATTTCAGCAATCCTCTCTCCAATTCACCATACCCCTCAAACCACACTCCTCAGCAAGACCAACCAGATCTGCATACAGGGACTCCCTCCAGGTTCCCCCGAACAAATCCGCTATACATAACGCCATTGAAAAACGAGTGCTATCAACTGCTGGTCCGCATCACTGGAACTCTCTCCCGCCAGATCTCCGCCAGGAACATTGTCATATCACATTCAGAAAAAAATTAAAAACATGGCTGTTCGCCCAAGCATATCCTTGAAGAAACCTTATGGTAACCCACATGGACCAACACTCCTTGGTTGAGTCCTCTTTCCGCCTCACAAAGGAACTGTTTTCTGCTTACTGCGCTCTTATATAACTTGCCTAATCGACTCTTCTGTGTAAATTGTATATAATTTTACCATGTAAGCAACTGCTTTCTGCTTACATGCACGGCTCTCCCGTTAGAAATTGTTATCCTATCCCTTTTTTTCTAACAGCCCCGTTCTACAGTCCCTGTTGTAATGTAACTTTCGCTTTCAGTGTTAACTGGTTTACCCCCTAGTTTATTGTAAACCGGTACGATAAGACTTGGTCTTAAGCATCGATATATTAAAATAATTTAAATAAATATAATGTCCCTGGTGTGATACGATTATGTCTAGCATGGATCCTGATGAAAGATATGTGCCTGGGAGCATCCTGAGCAGTGTGTGACCATGACTCCTGGGCACCTTAATCTCCTATTTAGAAAAAGGGGACTGGCTGTGCTCTTTTAATCTCAAGGATGCTTACACCCATATAGAGAAATTTCCATCTCACATTAAATATCAAAGATTTGTAATACGGGATGGTCACTATCAGTAGTATAAATTATGTTTTGGCATAGCATCAGCCTCATGTGTTTTTACCAAATGTCTTGCTGTGGTGGCAGTGCACCTTCACAATCTAATTGTGCATGTGTTTCCCTACCTGGCTGACTGGATGATCAAAAGCATATCACAGGCAAGGCCATGGAATCGATGTGCAAAACCATCTAGGTGCTGGAGTTGCTAGCGTTCATCATCAGCTACCCAAGTCCCATTTGAACCCATCATCTCAACTGAAGTTTATTGGAACTCTGCTAGACATGACTGAGACAGCCTTCCATCCACAACAAAGAGCTATCATTTTAATATCTTCAGTGCAAAGGATCCAAATGAGTTAGAAGATATCAACTTGGGCTATGCTGAGGTTGCTGGGCTTTATTGTATCAATAGTCCATGTTACTCCCTTGGCATGTTTCCATGTGAGAAAAGCCCAGTGGATCCTCTGATCACAGTTGCTTCAGACCCACTCAGAATCTTTGAGACAGCATTTGCATCATGCAGCTGCTCAAGGACTCCCTGTTGTGGTGGTAGCATAATTCCAATTTGATCAAGATCATATTCTTCCAATTTCCTTCAGTCCAAATTGTCTTGACTATGGATATGTCCTACCTCGGATGGGAAGCCCATGTAGTGGGGCTATGCTTGCACGGTCCATGGTCTGCTCAGGAAAAGCTTCACTGATACACTTCCTGGAGCTAAGGGTGGTTCAGTTTGCTGTGAAGGTTTTCAGAAATCAGTTGGCCAACAACATTGTCCTGGTCCAGATGGACTGTCAAATTGTAATGTCTTTACTTCAACAAGCAGGAAAACATGGAATTGTACCTCTTGTGTTAGAAGACTGTCCAGATGTGGGACTGAATGATCTCTCAGGTGATGGTCTTCAGAACCACGTATCTGGCAGGTGTGAAGAATGTCCAGATGGCACAGACTGAGTCAGATTCTGGAACTTATGAGTGGTCTCTGGACCTGAGGTGTAGCAAACCAGATAATCTGTTAAATGTTCCCTCTTCTTTTCCAGGAAAGGGGCACAACACAAACTAGCCTTGGACACTTTTGCCCTCAATTAGTGCAAGGGTCTGCTGTACACGTATCTTCTGATACTATTATTTAATTATTTAAAATAATTTATATCCTGCACCCTCCAAAGTTTGGGGTGGGGCTTTCAGTCTACATGCAGAAATTAAAAAATACAGTATAGAAATAAATATCAAACAAAAGGACAATACATAAATCTGTTGAAACTGAAAGAAGACCAGGGACTAAGATTCTGATAACATCCTTTTTGACTGAGACAAATTTTGTTCTCAGTCCTGATAGATCACGCTGAAAAATTCCCAGATCTTGACACTTAGGATCGAGACAGATTGTGCTGTCCCAATGTACGGTCCCTGGCTTTCACTGCCTAGATGTTGAGAGTGTAGCTCTGCATTCCCTGGATCTGTCAGAGAATATGTCTCATGTTCTTTTGCTTCAAGAAAGGATTCCATGAGGAAGTTCTATGGACTAAATTGGAGGATATTTGTTTTGTAGTGTGAGCCAAATGCCCTGGATCCTTTCACCCGCTCCAAACAAAAACTGCTCGATTACGTTCTACATTTGTCTGTTGGGTTCACTTCAGTGTAGTTGGCACATGTCACACAATATGTAGAAGTTAAACCTATCTTGGTACAACCTTTTGGTTGTCCAATTTATGCAAGGTCTGCTTCACTTAAAGCCTCCCATCAGACCTCCCACTGTGTCTTAGGACCTCAACATGATTCTGACCCAGCTGATGAAAGCTCCCTTTGAGCCACTGTGCTCCTGTGACCTGAAGTACTTGACTTGGAAGTCCTGATTTTGATGGTCATTTCAGCATGCAGGGTCAATGAACTCCAGGATCTAGTAGCTTATCCACCTTATACTAAGTTTTATCATGATAGTGATTCTGCACAAAGATGGTGCAGAATTCCATCTTAACCAGTCAATTGTCATTCTAATATTCTTTCCCAAGCCACATGTCCCCAAAGATGAATGAGTACTGAATAGTTGGACTACAAACGTGCTTGGCCTTCTACCTGGAGCAGACTGAAATGCATTAAAAGTCCACCTAGCTTTTTGTTTCTTAGACACCAACAAACTGGAGATTCCCATTGCAAAACAGACTTTATCCAGTTGGTTAGCAGATTGCATCTCCTTTTGTTATGTCCAGGGGAGCCTGAATCTGGTGGGACATGTCAAGACCGACAGTGTCCAAGTCATGGCAGCATCGGTAGCCCATTTAAGATTTGTCTGCATGGAGGAGATCTGCAAAGCTGCACTGTGAAGTTCTGTGCATCTTTGCACTCGGATAGGGACTCCTGATGTGAGAGTAGGTTTGGCCAGTCTGTTCTGCAGAAACTCCTTGTTTTTTTGTTCCAGGCTGCCCTCATGAGAAAATAAAAAAGAAAAAAAGGACTGTTGCCAACAAAGTTATTACAGTACCTATTGGCACTGTTTTTGTTTTCCCCTTTTTCATCTGGGGCAGTCTGTAGCTAGGGATTCCCCACTTGTGAGGATTGCCACCTCCCCTTGAAGTTGGCTTTTCTTTATTTATGCTAAGGAATAAGACTGGAGGGGCCCCTGCATGGATGTGTGATATAATGGCATGTTGGATTTGCCCAGCGAGGTGCAGTCAAAATTATAGAAACTTTGACGTAAAAGTTCCAGGCCAGGCTCCATCGGATGATGTCACCTAGAGATGTGAATCATTTCCGTTATCGTGTTCGTAGAACCACGGGAAATCTTCATTTCCCGTGGTTCTGACCGCTTTTTTTTCCGCTGTCCTGAGCCGAATCCCACCTAAACTTTCCTAAGGTACCTGGTAGTCTAGCGGGGGTCCCGGGAGCGATCTCCCACTCTCGGGCTGTCGGCTGCCACTAATCAAAATGGCGCCGATGGCCCTTTGCCCTTACCATGTGACAGGGGCTATCGCTGCCATTGGCTGGCCCTGTCACATGGTAGGAGCAATGGACAGCCGGTGCCATCTTAAAAAATGGCGTGGGCCATCCATTGCTCCTACCATGTGATAGGGGCTGGCCACTGGCACAGATAGACCCTGTCCATGGTAAGGGCAAAGGGCCATCGGCGCCATTTTGATTCATGGCAGTCAATGGCCCGAGAGCAGGAGATCGTTCCTGGGACCCCCACTGGACCACCAGATACTTTAGGAAAGTTTTGAGGGGGACGTGAGGATGGGGGATTCTAAATAATTAGATTTAAGGGGTCGGGGTGGGTTTAGGGTTTTTTTTTGTGTGCCCTTTTATCCTCCCCCCCCCCCCCAAAATGATAAGAAAACCTCACAAAAATTTTGTGGGGTTTTCCTATTGCTTTCGGGGACCCCCCGATTCTTGATATTTTCATCCATCAGAAAAACAATGCACATCCCTAATGTCACCCGCTTGTGAGGACTGACATTCTGCTGTCCTTGAAATCACTTGTTACAGGTAAGCAACTCTACTTTATATATGAAAGTCAATGTACAGTAGGTTTCTCATTTAACATCTTTGTCCAATGAATTTGAAAACCAGTTTCAAATAAAAGTGCAGATTGAATTGTTAGTATTGGCCCAGGGGCAAATAATTTTCTACTGCATAGAAAGTGTGCCAATTTGAGGATGTCACCCTTTAGACCAGGAATAGCTAACTCAGGTCCTCAAAAGCCACACACAAGTCTGGTTTTCAGGATATCCATAATGAATATGCATGAGAGGTTTGCATATAATGGGGGCAGTGTTTGTAAATCTATCTCATGAATATTCGTTGTGGATATCCTGAAAATAATGCCTATTTGTGGCTCCTGAGAATGTTATTTGGCTACTCTTTCTGTAGATAGTTGTCTGCTACATGAACTATTTGCTGGGCAATGATTCTTTTTACATTTGTATCATATGATATTGCCTATACAAATAAGATATTTTATTCATATATGAAATACATTGCCATTCTTTCAGGGTTACTGGTTGAAATGTGCACTATACTTCCATTTTATTTATCAAACTGATTATTTCAAGGAGTCAAAGACTTCAAGCCTTGTTCAGGCTACTTTCCAATGTAACTGAAAGCATATCATAGAATATTGGAAATAATTCAACAAATGTAAAATATAAGGACTTGGATTGCTCACATTGTATGTCACTCTGTGTACTCATTATGACTATCAGATGTGAATGAATATGCTGATATCATGAAATAAAAATGTGTGTGTGTGTGTGTGTAGAATCATAAAGTTATGTACATGTGCCTTGGTTGCCTTCATTACATTTTTCCATTTACAGGAAGGATGATTTTCAAAACCTTTTATGTGGTTAAATAGTGTTTTATCCACATAAGTTGACTGTTTGAAAATTGCTCTCAGTCCACTTTTAGTTGTATTTAGGGAAAGGCATGCCTGGAGGGCATGTTTTAGGTAGGGGCAAAAAAATAACACAGACACACACAGATTGTAATTTCAAGTCTACGTGCATTATTTTCCACAGAAACTCTTCCCCCACAAAAAACAGGTGCAAAGTTTTGTGGGCACTTTGTACCTATGAAAAGTTTCCAAGGGATCGTGCACATATACTTTCTCTCTGAAATTTAGTGCAAAGTCTACTAGTAAAAAAAAGACCCGTGGACTTAGTCCCAATGTGCCCTCTAAAATGTTTAAAGTATTCTGTATAAAGAAAAAAAAAAACCTGCAGTGAACACTTTCTTTTGGTTCACTATATAATAATTTGGGTAGTCTTGGAAGACTGTTAACATTACATGTAAAAATAATTCCTAGAATTTAGTGAAAATACTTCTCATACTGCACTAAAGTCTGATTAATATGTTCATTAACTTTAATAAAACTAGTGCTAAAAAGAGGTTTTGAACCACATATTTCAACCAGACAATGAGTTTTACAAGCTGTTTTCTTTCATGGGAAGCTAGCAGCTGTTGTCACTTCACAGGGTAATAAAAGGCACCTCCTATCTGTAATTTGTTTCACTGCCTACAATCTCTGGTCCTTTCACAAGCTAACCAACAGATTCTGTTGTTTTCTTCATCACACAAAAAATGACGCATCTCACATCATTTTAAAACCCTGAAACCCAGCATCCCTAGGATAACAGTTGTTTTGCCTGAAATGATCACAACTTAAGGGACAGCCTTGGTGCAGGTCAAAAGCCATCCCCAAACAGAACTTTTAATAAGGGAGGAACCTGTTAGCTTACAGCTGTTTTTCTGCCATGAGATTTACCAAACAGCTGAAATACAGTGACAATGCTGAAGGAAAATGACAAGGAACACTTTTTTTTTTTTCTTAGGCCTTGGGCTTTTCATATAATGCAATTGTGAGATTCTTGGTTGAGCTGCTCTGACATAACTAGATTTTCCTTTCCTTGATGCACCAATGTGAGAAGTGGTGGTGGTGAGTCAAATCTAGGTTTAATTTGTGCAGTGGTGGACAGGCACGCAACCAGAAAGCCCTCCTACATCAATAGAAAGCTCCCACCCTGTTTATAATATGCATCTTATCGTCTTTTTCATAAACTTACAAAGAGTCGCAGAAACTGGAAAGTAAAATATTGTTAATTCAGTAAAGACGTGAATGGCAGGGTGCAACATGAAATGAAAAAGATCAATAGAAAAACATTTCTGCATTCTCAGTATTGGTTCTGACATCTTTAATAAGTTACAAAGAAGCCAGTGTTTTCACTTAACTTGGGATTACTATCTTTGTGTAACTCAGATCCCCGGAGAAAACTTTCAGCTTGAGGAGGTGATGTTTTAAAACAGCAGAGTTATACAGCTTGACGCATCCCTCTCCACATATAATGTCCCTTTCCTTTCAAAAAGGAAAACAGAAAAGGTACCCAGAATGAGACATTTTCTAAAAAAAAAAAAAAATTACATTTTTAAGTAAAACCCACAAGGTTTCATATATTCTAGCAGCACAGGGATCACGCAGCCTTGCAGCAGTCTGGATGATTTTTCCCACATAAACTGTAGGTTGTTAGCTAGCATGGTGACTTAACAGCCACAGTCTGTGGATTGGCTGCTTGCCAAGGACCACTGCTGCAATGTTTAGGCTAGGTGGGGGCTAGAAATATAAGGGAAATACCCTGGGCAGTTGTGAATGAAGAGTCATGGCACCGTAGCCTAATAGAGGCTGGCTCTGATTTTGCTGATTGCCCAAAGGAGCAAGAGCAAAAAAAAAAAAAAATCCCTCTTTTTAATTTTTTGTCGTTTCTCAGTAATAAGCCTTGTCTGAGATCTCTATTACTTCTCCATTTGTTTTATCATTTCAAAGCAGAGGAGGATCCATTCTGGGGGTATAAATTGCCTTAATATCAGTTAGGCTGGTTGGTTGATGTAATTTGATAGTCATTTACCTTACTTCCTGTGGTAGAAATGCACAATGGGGCGGATTTTAAAAGCCCTGCGCGCAGGCGCACCTATTTTGTATAGGCCGCCGGCGTGCGTAAAGCCCCGGGACGAGCGTAAGTCCCAGGGCTTTCTAAAAGGGGCGTGTCGGGGGGGCGTGTCAAGGGCGTGGCCGGAGCGACGCAGCATTTTGGGGGCGGCGACGCGCATAACGGCGTTTTGGGGGTGGCGACGCGGGCGTGGTTTTGGCCCGGGGGTGTTCCGGGGGCGTGGTCGCGGCCTCCGGACCAGCCCCGGGACCGGAACACGGAGCGGGGCTGCCGGCCGGCGCGCGCAAAGGTGGTGGGGGGGGTTTAGATAGGGCCGGGGGGGTGGGTTAGGTAGGGGAAGGTGGGGGGAGGGTGAAGGAAAGTTCCCTCCGAGGCCGCTCCGAAATCGGAGCGGCCTCAGAGGGAACAGGCAGCGCGCGCTGGGCTCGGCGCACGCATGTTGCACAAATGTGCACTAGAGATGTGAATCGTGTGATCGATCGTCTTAACGATCGATTTCGGCTTGGGGGGAGGGAATCGGATCGTCGCGGTTTTGTTTTTGTAAATATCGTGTAAATCATAAATCGGGGGAGGGCAGGAAAACCGGCACACTAAAACATCCCTAAAACCCACCCCGACCCTTTAAAATAAATCCCCCACCCTCCCGAACCCCCCCAAAATGTCTTAAATTACCTGGGGTCCAGAGCGGGGGTCCCGGTGTGATCTTTTACTCTCGGGCCTGCGGTGCATTGTAGAAATGGCGCCGGTGCTACCTTTGCCCTGTCATATGACAGGGCAAAGGTAGCACCGGCGCCATTTTGTTTTTTGTCCCCCGACGTCAGGAGGATTCGACTGCAGGAGGTCATTCCCGGACCCCCGCTGGACTTTTGGCAAGTCTTGTGGGGGTCAGGAGGCTCCCCCCAAGCTGGCCAAAAGTCCCTGGGGGTCCAGCGGGGGTCCGGGAGCGATCTCCTACGCTCCTGACGTCGTTTTGCCGTACAAAATGGTGCCGGCCATGCGCCGTATGGCCGGCGCCATTTTGTACGGCAAAACGATTCGAGTGCAGGAGGTCGCTCCCGGATCCCCGCTGGACTTTTGGCAAGTCTTGTGGGGGTCAGGAGGCCCCCCCAAGCTGGCCAAAAGTCCCTGGGGGTCCAGCGGGGGTCCGGGAGCGATCTCCTACGCTCCTGACGTCGGGGGACAAAAAACAAAATGGCGCCGGCGCTACCTTTGACCTGTCATATGACAGGGCAAAGGTAGTGCTGGCGCCATTTCTACAACGCACCGCAGGCCCGAGAGTAAAAGATCACACCGGGACCCCCGCTCTGAATCCCAGGTAATTTAAGGCATTTTGGGGGGGTTCGGGAGGGTGGGGGATTTATTTTAAAGGGTCGGGGTGGGTTTTAGGGTTGTTTTAGTGTGCCGGTTTTTCCGCCCTCCCCCTTCCCCTCCCCCTTCCCCCGATTTACGATTTTTGACGATAAATCGGGGGAATTCCTATTGTATCGTGCTTCTAACGATTTTTGACGATTTAAAATATATCGGACGATATTTTAAATCGTCAAAAAACGATTCACATCCCTAATGTGCACCCCCTTGCGCGCGCCAACCCCGGATTTTATAAGATACGCGCGGTATCTTATAAAATCCAGCGTACTTTTGTGCGCGAACAAAAGTACGCGATCGTGCAATTTTTTAAAATCTACCCCAATATTTGTAATAAAGGAGAAGGAAGTCAGGATAAAGGATAAAGTAGAAAAGGTTCCTCTAGTACATGAGCTCAGGTAATTGCATCTTTGGCTCATTGGTAGAGTTCCTGGTTCAGAGACAAATACAAAGGTACACAGTCAGAAAACTTAGCTGATATCCTGTGGGCCCATACAAAAAGTGTGGAGTCTTCACATCTGCAGAATGCCAAACTAAACTAATAACAAAACAGCTACTATTAGAATACCCTGACCCACTCATAATCTTTTGACCTGAGAATGGGAGTGGTAGCTCCTGAAAGCACATCAAGAAATGTAATAAGTTAGTCGAACACAAAAGTATCACCTTATATCATTTATTTTTGTTTGCTGACCTTTATTATTTCCATGCATTCAAGTGTACTAACGACAACCAGTCAGAACACTAGAAAATTGCAAGATTCTAATGGAGAAACCAGTATGATGAGTAGTATTACATATCAAGTAATACTGTGTAAACCACATTTCAGATAATTACTAAGGTTCAATGTGTACTCATTAGTTTCACTTTCAGGCTGTGCTTCCCTGACTGTGTAATAATAATTTCAGCACTCTAAATGGACACTGCCATTCTATACCTCCTATAAATGTTTTTAATATAAATGTACATTATGTTTTTAGCTTGATTGCTGGATCAATATCTACAATATCTACTTTAATACATTAACTGACCTCATAAACCATTACTTTAGCAGCTAACTTGCATCTTCTTTATTCACTATCTGCAAATGTTTCAGTATAAGCACATAGAACAAAACACTTTAGCTTCCTCCTTGGCTCAAAAGACTATGCCACTTTTATTTCATATTTCCCTGTCCTCTGAACTGCTTTGTAAGTATAACAATATATTGCATAGTTTATGTCCATACTCGGGCAGCCTTCTAGGTTGCCCGAGTATGGACAGCAGATGAGCTGAACATACTCGGGCAGCCCACTTTTGATGTGACTTCATTAATATTGTGTGTACTAATGATAAAATCATGTACTCTAGAAATGTTCTGAATTATTTAATGCTACTTTACTTAGCACTAGGGATGTGCAGAGGGACGCCATACATTGCATTCGGGATACGTATTCGTCGGGGGGCAGATACGTTGCATTCGGACGTATGGCGCCCTGATATGGTTATATGTCTAATTCTATTTGTTACCTGGCTAAAATTAAATTTACTACAATCCCCACTCTCCTGAACCCCCCCCCAAAGACTTACCAAAACTCCCTGGTGGTCCAACGGGAGGTTCAGGAGCCATCCCCTGCACTCACATCCTCAGCTCCGGTATTCAAAATGGCACCGATAGCTTTTGCCCTACTATGTCACAGGGGCTACCGGTGCCATTGGTCAGCCCCTGTCACATGGCCATCGGCACCATCTTGTGCTCCTACCATGTGACAGGGGCTGACCAATGGCACCAGTAGCCCCTGTGACATAGTAAGGGCAAGGCTATCGGCGCCATTTTGATTACTGGCACCAGACGGCACGAGTGCAGGAGATCGCTCCCTGACCCCCGCTGGACCCCCAGGGACCTTTGGCCAGCCATACGCACAAGACCAAACACCTCTTCAGCTCCACCTTTGCTACTCAGTCCCAGGGCCGGATTTGAGATTTTCTTGCTAATAGGCTGGGCTAGAGGATGAGGGCAAGGCCCCCTTCTCCCCACTGGAGTTTGGAAAGCAGAGGGATTCATCCCCATAGATTTGACAGCAGGGGAAGAGGTATTGGACCAGAGTGGCACTGCTGCATGGGCCTAATGTAAGTGGGAGAAAGTTTCTCTTTGGCCCAGATATTTGGTATCTTCAAAAATGGTGTCCTAAGCAGTTACCTATGTTGCCTATGCCTAAATCTAGGTTTGCTTAGACTGGGTAAATTTAAGCATAAACAGGACAAACGCATGTAAATTTACTTGCATTTTGAGCAGGCCATTCCTCCAGAAAATACATTGTTTTACCTTCTGAAATGCCTTTACAAATTACCCTGTCTAGGGTAGCTTGCATTTGCAAATATGTTATTTTATAAATATCAGATATATGCATGAATTTTTGGTTTCGTACACACATATACCTGTGCAAAAAAAGGGCAATCTAGCTGCATTCTGGGGTGAGGCGAAGAGCTACATACTTAGGGGATCATTTAAAGAATGCAATTTAGGGGGAGAGGAGGAGTCGGGGAGGGGCAGAGTTGGCGATAATGTTACTAACATGCTACTAACATTATCATCGGCAGTGGCGCACCGAATAGTACACCTTTCACAGGGGCGCTATTCGGTGCGAAAGCCGGCAGCCAGCGCAACACCGTGGTGCGAAGGCTGCGGGCTTTCACAGACCATCCCCCCATTTTCGCAGGATTCGTCGTTCTGCGAGGAATGATGAATCCAGGCCTTAAATTGCTATTTATAAGAGATTTAGGGAATGTTAATCCGGTTTTTCTTAAAGAACAACTTAGGCAGTCTTCTTTAAATAAAGAACTTTTATTATCAAGAGGAGTAAAGGAAAAGAAACTCAGAAAAGTAAATTTAGAACACTAAAATTCTTTACTTGAAAGAAGACTGCCTAAGTTGTTCTTTAAGAAAAACCAGATTAATAGCCAATACATTATGCAACTATGTGCACAATTTTACACCTGCTAATTAATTAGCATAATGATATCAGACTCGTCTGCTATTGGTTGGGTGGGCGGTTTAGATGAACTGGGGAGAGTTTAGGCTTAAGTTCTGGGAGGGTCCCAAGGAACTGGAGAAGGACTGGGTGAACTGGTGGAGGTGTAGTTTAACTGATTTCAATTGTGTGTGCATGTTTTAAAATATACAGATTTCCGCTTATAAATCAGGGTTTTACATGAGCAAGTTTTTTTCTTTGCGTGTATAATATACATGCATATGTTTATATAATAGATAGGAACGGTATATGCTTTCAGTGCATTGCAGGTATTTGAACATAGCCAAACATATGCATGCATGGTGGTGGTGGTGGTGGTGGGGGGGGTAGACATTTGGGTATTTTATAATCCGCATGCACCTGATAGGCACAGGCTACAAAATACTGTAGAAGATCTCCACT
Organism: Rhinatrema bivittatum; assembly: GCF_901001135.1. Classification (NCBI taxonomy): domain Eukaryota; kingdom Metazoa; phylum Chordata; class Amphibia; order Gymnophiona; family Rhinatrematidae; genus Rhinatrema; species Rhinatrema bivittatum. Next base: position 115,906,027 of record NC_042617.1, on the reverse strand, counting down.
TGGACAAATGCTGCATGGAGGTTTTTGAAACTTATCCTCCCTAGGGGTAAAGACTCCACCGGCACCAACCTACCATGAATTTTTAAGTGGAAACTCCACAGGGAGTTTCCCTTTAAAAATCGACTTGCAGGTCCATGGCTACCAAGTACGTATAGACCTGCAACTTCCCCATACTCTCTCAAACTTCTCCTCCTCTTATTTATTAGAAGACTGTTGGGTTTAGGTGTCTGTGTACCAGCCAGCAGGGTTTAATTTGTTGGGAAATGGCCTGGAACACAGTTCTGGTACTTCTTTTCAAGCTTAAGAAGCAGAGCAGTGTAGGAGTGTTCTGCTCCAGTCCCTCCCCTCCAGGCAGGCTACAGGGAAGAAGAGGAGAGGGGTTGAGCCTGGTGCAGGCAAAGCAGAGAAGAGCCACTCTGCTCCCTAATACAGCCCCATTCTGCTATTCTGTAGGGAAGAGGAGGGTGTGTGTGTGTGAGATCCTGACACAGAGCAAAGAAAAGACACAAAGAGGAGTTCAGTGAGCCGAAGTATCAGACTTGTAAGCAGCAGTGTTGATGATGATGATTGGCGCTGATGATTGATGTTGATGATGATTGGTGCTGATGATTGATGTTGATGATTGGCGTTGATGATTTGCGCTACATTTTCAAGTTTCAAACTTGTGTTCATTTAACACTTTTTTCTATCTGTTAATCAGGCCTTAGTTTCTGGCAGAATGACCTAGAATGGGTATTTGCCACATTTTTTTCCCAGGATAAGAACATGAGAACATGCCATACTGGGTCAGACCAAGGGTCCATCAAGCCTAGCATCCTGTTTCCAACAGTGGCCAATCCAGGTCATAAGAACCTGGCAAGTACTCAAAAAAACTAAGTCTATTCCCTGCTACTGTTGCTAGTAATAGCAGTGGCTATTCTCTAAGTCAACTTAATTAATAGCAGGTAATAGACTTCTCCTCCAAGAACTTATCCAATCCTTTTTTAAACACAGCTACACTAACTGCACTAACCATATACTCTGGCAACAAATTCCAGAGTTTAATTGTGCGTTGAATGAAAAAGAACTTTCTCTGATTAGTTTTAAATGTGCAACATGCTAACTTCATGGAGTGCCCCCAGTCTTTCTATTATCCGAAAGAGTAAATACCTGTTTCACATTAACCCATTCTAGACCTCTCATGATTTTAAACACCTCTATCATATCCCCCCTCAGCCGTCTCTTCTCCAAGCTGAAAAGTCCTAACCTCTTTGGTCTTTCTTCATAGGGGAGCTGTTCCATTCCCTTTATAATTTTGGTCACCCTTTTCTGTACCTTCTTCATCACAACTATATCTTTTTTGAGATGCAGCAATCTGATGAAGTGGAGCAGAGCTGGCAGTGTAAATCAGTTGTGGTTCTCCTGAAGAAATGGAGTATGAAGAGGGTGTTTGCATATACAATTGTGATCATAAGTTTACATACCTTGGCACAATTAGTAAGATGTGTAGCATTTTAAGAAATGCATGATCAGACAAAAAACATTTGCTATTTTTAATGGTTTCAAATTAAACTTATGCATCACAGAATGGCACAATCATTAAACAAACCATAGCAATAAAGGAAATAATAAAATGTTTGCATACTCTTGAATGTTTGGGCTGATAATATACACTCAATTTGACACACACAATTTGAGATTTTAATGAATGGTAGGTATCCACACTTGTGCCTTGTTTGATTGTAATTAGAGACTGTGTATAAATAGTGAGTTTCTTAGCTCTTGAGAAACCATGTGTATTTCATCCAGGGCTATACTGACTTTGGTGGTTACTGAAGTATGGGGAAAGCAAAAGAACTGTTGAAGGATCTGCGAGCAAAAGTAGTTCAACTTTATAAATCAGGAAAAGGTTGTAAAAAGATATCCAAAGATTTGAAAATGCCAATCAATACAGTTCAAACTCTGATCAAGAAATGGAAAATTATGGTTTCTGTTAATACCAAGCCGTAAAATTCTTTTAGTCAAAATGGCTTGGTCAGGTGGACCAAGAAAGATTTTAGATACAACTGCCAGGAAAATTTCTCAGGATGCAAAGAAAAGCCCACAAGCAACTTCTACTCAAAAACAGGCTTCTTTGAAACAAAGTGGTGTCAGTGTTTCAGCATGCACAATAAGGAGATACTTGAACAAAAATGGACTGCAGAAAAAAGCTATTGCTGCACCAATGCCACAAAATAGCCAATTTACAATACGCCAAACAGCATCTAGAGAAGCTTCAAAACTTCTGGATCAAAATAATTTGGAATGATGAGACCAAAATTGAACTTTATGTTAACAACCATAAATGCTCTGTTAAGAGAGGAGTCAACAAGGCCTATGAAGAGAAGCAAACCATCCTACCATAAAGCATGGAGGATCTCTGCTGTCAAAAGTGCGCATGGGGCACATTTGACTTTTCAACTTGAGAATGATCGGAAACACAAGGCCAGGTCAACCCTTCAGTGGCAGCAAGCAGAAGAAAGGGAAGGTTCTAGAGAGGCCATCACAATCTCCTGACCTCAACATCATTGAGCCACTTTGGAGAGAATTCAAATATGCAGTTCATGTTAGACAACCAAAGAATTTAATAGGATCTGGAGGGTTTTTGCCAAGAGGAATGGTCAGCTTTACCACACAAAAAAATAAATGGCTTCATTCAGAACTATCACAAAAGACTACAAGCCATCATTGATGCAAAAAGGGGCAATACTCAATATTAAGAACTAATGGTATTCAAATTTTTGAATAGGACCATTTTATTATTTCCTTTTTTGCTATTTTTTTTTAATGATTGTGCTATTCTGTGATGCATAATAGTTTAATTATGCATCACAGAATAGACAGAATTGTCTGATCACTCATGTTTTCTTAAAATGCTACATAGCTTACAAATTCTGCCAGGGCTATGTGAACTTATGAGCACAACTGTATGTGTGTGGGAAAGATTGTGTGTGTGACATGGGGGATGGGGGGGGGGGAGAGAGAAGGTTCAAAGCTAGTCAGGGCCCTGCTTTCTCCCTCCTCACCACCTTCCTCTGACTCTACAGTTACAATTTTTGTCTACAAATTAAGTCCTGCCAACCAGTGATAAAAATGGCAGGAATAATGTTACTTCCGGTTTTAATGCCAGTGTTACATTTTACTTTAACATGCAATGCAAAAACTAATTATATGCAGATTGTGGCCTGCATTATCATGGCTTCAGTAAGGACAGGTTGGCAATAGTAATGCAGGCCACAATCTGCATATTAAGTTTCTCCATTCTAACAGGCCCAAAGTGAAATGGAAACCTCCCCACCATTTGCCCCCAGTTGCTTCCCCCGGAACTTACACAGTCCATCACAGTGGCACTTCCCCTAAAACAGTCATCCATTGGCCCATTATTACAGCTTCATCCCCTACCTTAACTCCTAGAGCAGACTCAGTCTCCTCTCCCTTCCCTGTAAAATTATAAGATACTTCCAGATTCTGTTCCTGTTTCATGCATAGAAGGATTTCACCCTCTAGGCCTTACTGCTCCTTGATTTTTGCAGCCCAAATGTATGACTTTGCATTTTTTAACATTAAATCTTAGTTGCTAGACTCTAGACTACTTCTCAAGTGTGTTAGGTGTTTTTCTGCCATCACATTTCTATATTTCTATCTAGTCTGTCCATGCACTCAACTAATTTAACTTTCCAATTCCCATAACTCCCTCAGAGATCCCCTTTGTTTATCCCATGCTTTCTTGAAGTCAGATTCCCTTTTTGTCTCCACCACCTCTGCTGGGAGGCTGTTCCATTATTATCCATCTAAATATATATTTCTTTACTCCTGAGTCTATCATCTTTCACCCTATTCCCATGATCCCTTGTTCTAGAACCTCCTTTCCATTGAAAGAGGCTCGCCTCCTGTGTATGGAAACTTTGGAGATAGTTAAATGTTTTTATCATATCTCCCCTACCCTGCCTTTCCTCTAGGATATACATATTTAGATCTTTAAATCTATCCTCATATGCTTTAGAATGAAGGCCACTGACCATTTTAGTGGTCACCCTCTGGACCAACTTCAACTGATTTATATTCTTTACTGTCTCCAGAATTGTACACATTATTCCAAATGAGGTCTTCCAAGGGACTAATACAAGGGCACGTTCACCTCTTATTCTGCTAACCATTCCTCTCCCTATGCAGTTGAGCATCTTTCTGGCTTTTCCCATCACTTTATTGAGCTACTGTATTTGAGCACCTTAAGATCATCAGATACCATTGCCCCAGATCTTCTTGTTCTTTCAAGCTTAGATAAATTTCAACTCCAGTACTTTACCTCTTTCTTGAGTTTTTGCAGACAATGCATAATTCTGCATTTTTTAGCATTAAATTTTAGCTGCCAGATCCTAGATTATTCCTCGAGTTTTGTTAGATCCCTACATGTTTTCCACATCTCCCTGGCAGTCTACCCTGCTGCAGATTTTGGTATCATTGGGGAAAAAAGCAAACTTTTCCTGACAATTCTTCCACAATTTTGCTCATGTAAATGGCCAAGGAGGATCCCTAAGGCACACTGCTAGTAATACCCTCCTCCATAGAGTGAAATCCATTTACCACTGCCAGTTGTCACCTCCCTCTCAACTACTTCCTAACCCAGCCAAGGATGCTCAATTTATTTATAAAGCAAAATATCAAAATGTAAGACAGCCCCAATTATTCATATATTGTGTGGCCAAGAAATAGATAACTCAGACTGCTTAGAAAATTATTTTAGATGCAAAAATATTTTTACTCAAAAATATTTTCTTGTTCAAAAATATTTTCCAGAGGAAAAGACCTCCGAATTAAGCTTAAACTGCAAGTTAGAATAAACCTCAATAGCCCAATCAGTGGTGTAAAAAAAATCCCCTATTTCAAAATGTATTCTGTGAACAAACATGTGTACACAATACATTTGTATAATTTTGTCCAGTTTCTTCACAAATCAATCTTGTACTGATATATTCACTTATTTCAAACTAGCACAGAAGAGAGTTCTTTTGAAAACATCTTCAAATTGCTATATATATATCCAGAAACCTCATCAGAGGTCATACAATAATGATTGCAGCATTCCTTGTATTATAAAAGGAGATGACTTTTCTTTGAGGAAAAAATGTTTGTACAAAAAGGAATAATTGCGTAGAATTCCCAGAGAAGTTCCCAATTCCCAAATGACTCTTCCATGGCTGTGTTGTGCTGGACAAAAAAAACCACTGATGTGGCCCACGTTTCGCAAGGAAACTGCTTAAGGGCAGTTCTAAAGTGAAATACAAAAATATCAGTATGAACAATCCAACTTGTGTTTAACAAAACTGTATAAACTAGGAGTTACTTATTCCTTTTGGGATCCAAAATCCATCGTTCTGGTGATTAAAAAAAGTCTTCCACCATCTTGTTCATTTAAGTCACAATCACATGCACGGCATTCAGCATAAAATATCAAGTCAATCAATACAATATCAAGTCACTTGATACAAAAGTGTTCCCCAGTCAATATCTGAGTTAAGTCCTGTAGGTCCTATAGAGTTCAAAAAAATCCATCTTTGTTCTAAGTGGTAAAGTGACCAGTCGTAATCATCACCACAAGGATTTAAAGGGATATGGTCCAAAACAAAATAGCTCAAAAAAGTAAATTCATGTTTGTTTAACAGTGCCAGTAATTTTTTATTTTTGAGACAGCTATTATGCTCCGTAAGTCTGGTTCTAAATGAACATATAGTCTTGCCTATATAAATAAATTGACACTGATAGAGAATGATGTATAGTACATCACGAAAGTAGATGAGCAATTAATGAAAAATCATAACTGATATTTCCAAAATGTTTGAGGATGAACAAATTCCTTGATCTGTAAAGTGACTGAAAAGTATGCAAAATGTCCACACTTATAATGACCACATATTCTCTGACTCTTCAGAGTCTTCATGGCAAATTTTTCCTTTTCTGATAACATCACTGGACATAAAAATTCACAGAGATTTCTCATGCAAGAATAAGCCATCTGGACCTTACTATTCTCAAATCTGTGCATTTCAGATATTAAAGCCCAATGTGAACCTATACTAGCTGCTATTTCTTTAGAAATAGGCGAATGTTTGGTGACACAGGTATATACATCAGACAAAGTATCTTTCCGAAGTTCTTGCAAAAGCCAGTAACAATAGCAAAAGAAAGCTCTTCTAAAGAATTGCTTGACGTGATTATAAGGATATCCATGTGTCTAAAAATTTGTGGACAATATCAGTGATTCTTTCTTATAATAATCTTTGTACAGTTCCTTCTATATCTGAAAAACTGGGAGATTGGCAAACTTTTGTTTCCTTCTCCTCTTCCTGGCCGTGGGAGTTTGTTCCCTCCTCCTTCACCCAGATCAGAGTGTGATATCACCAACTCCTGTTCATATGGGCCTGGCAGGACACTAACTTTATCTTCCTCGGCCTGGCCTGGCAGTGAGGCTGCTGATGCTCTCTTCACCCCATGGGGTCTGGATGTGAAAGCAGGGGCATGAGGGAGAAAGGTGAATGCTCTGTAGAGCCACTGTTGCCTCCTCATCTTCCTCTCCTCAGTGCTTCTTGCCCTCATCTGCTGCTGAAAAAGAGAGGGAGAGACTCTGGATTAGACTGAAGTCTTTTCTGCTTGCTGGGAGCCAAGAGGAGGAGGAAATGTACTGGGCAGGAAGGCATGGGGAGATAGGGAATCAGGGATGGGGGAAAGGAGGTTGGGGTTGCTGGGTAGTGAGAGGTGGAGGAGGGAGGGGTTGGGGGCTGCTGGGCAGGGAAGAGAGATGGAAGTGGCAAGATGGGGGTGTGAGGCTGCTGGGTAGGGGAGAGGGGAGTGGGGATGCTGAGCAGGAAGGGGTAGGAAAGATGTGGTCAGAGGTATTCTGGGAAGGGGAAGGGGAGAGGGAAGGGCAGAGAGGGAGCACGGGGAAGAGGATGTGTGTGTGTGTGTGGGGGGTGTCGGGAATGTTGGACAGGGATATGAGCATGTTAAGGGATTATTGTGTAGTTGGGAGAAGTGAGGGGTGATGGGGACATAGAGGGAAGGGAATGAATGGGTACAAGGGCCATACTATTTCAGTTTTGATAATATATATTTCTTCTCTCTTTGAAATTTGCTTAGTGTAGGAGGAAATATATTTCTGTTTCTAGTCTCCAGTTTTGCACTGCATGCAGAAGGTGGTCTTGGAGTTTCCATTCTAGTTTTAGTTTCCACATTTGTAATTTGTGGTCTTTTATTCTACATTTGGTGAAGGCAGGCCTGTCTGTTCTTTGTGTATGTGACTGAGATGAGGTACTTTACTAACATGTAGGGATTTGTTTCAGCTTTACTTCTTGTATTTTCTCAATATTATATTGCATTGGTAGTGAACTACTGCCTTTTCTTAGGTAGGGCTATTGCTGAGGTTTGACAGACATATGTAGAGTGGGGTTTGTTTGTATTATTTTACAAGGAGGGTGTTTGCGATGCTGTTATTGAGATGACACCAGAATCAGAATATCTTTTTTGTATGGTGAGTTGTACAGGGAATTGTCTTAGTTCTGCTCTGCACCCATTGTTAGGAAGTGGGAGATTCCTGTGGATGCAGAGCATATGCTTATATTTACTCCCATGATGATCATGTGTTCAGTGTGTCACGCATGTGAGCATCATCTCTCAGGTGTGTCCTGATAGAAAAAAGGTTGAGAACCACTGTCCTATCGGTAAAATATCTAAAAAAAAAAAAAAGGCTCGTTCCCCATTTTACCATGTTTACTTTTCCAGCTTCTCTTGCTTTTTCAGATATTATCACTTTTATTCCTTACCTTTTCAATAACCACTTTAGAAAACTACAGTACCTTCTTTTTCCTCTTACTTTCCTAACAAAAAATTATTTATTGCTTTTGCAAAATCTCTCTTTAGTTTTACACACTGCTCTTCTACTTCCCCTTGGATCTTCCCATCCAGCTAATGACTCCTTGAGGCATTTTAACAAACTAAGGGCCTCATTTTCTAAAGTATTGCAGGCCTGCGCTAATGGGGGGAGCGGGGGTCGAAGCGGGGGGGTGGTCCTGCGCTAGCCGGCAGCGATCGCACCACCGCGGTGCGATCGCTGCCGGTTTCGCACCCAATAGCGCCACCATAGAAGGTGTAATTATTGGGCGCGAAGTAGGACGCGAAAAGGCCCTTACCTTTTCGCCATCCGCGGCGTCTTCGCGGAGTCGGTCCCGGTGACGCCCCGATTCCTCCTCTTCCGGGGCCAACTCCGCCCCGATTTAGGTGGCGCAGGTGTGCGCTACCTTCGCAAGCTATCGCAGGCTTGCGCTAACAGCCCTTAGGGCCTTATTTTCCAAGGCTATCGCAGGCTTGCGTTAACAGCGCACGCCTGCGCTACCTAAATCGGGGCGGAGTCGGCCCCAGAAGAGGAGGAGTCGGGGCGTCACTGGGGCCGACTCCGCGAAGACGCCGCGGATGGCGAAAAGGTAAGGGCCTTTTTGCGTCCTACTTCGCGCCCAAAAATTACACCTTCTATGGTGGTGCTATTGGGTGCGAAACCGGCAGCGATCGCGGCGGTGTGATCGCTGCTGACTAGCGCAGGACCACCCCCCCGCTTCGACCCCCCCACCCCCCATTAGCTCAATTTTATAAAGTATCGCAGGCCTGCAATACTTTAGAAAATGAGGCCCTTAGTTTTCCTGAAAACTAGGACCCTTGCCTTTGAATGAACCATCACCATCTGTTTGCTAATTCTGAATTACACTATCTGGTGATCCTTGGATCCCAGACGATCATCCACTACGACATCAAAAACACTGTCCCCATTAGTAAGCACCGGGTCCAGTATCACCCCTTCTGTGTGGGTTCCTGAATGTTGTGTTTGCAGAAAGTCCAGGATCTTTCTGCCACAGTCGGCATGTTCCAATCAACATCTGGCAGATTGAAATCACCTAGCAATAACTCCTCCCCTTTCATATCTATTTTGTGAATGTCCTCCGTTAAATCTGTATCATTTCTTCTGCCTGCAAAGGAGGTCTAAATATCACACCAGTATAAACAGATGTTCCATTCCCTCTTTCCAGATTAACCCATAGTGCCTGCTCCTTATCTCTTAAGCCTTATAGTTCGGTTGCTTTAATAATATTCTTTATTTATAGTGCCTTCTCCTTTTTTCCTACCCTGTCCTTCCTGAAGAGATTGTAGTCCGGTATAACTATATCACAGTTGTGGTTTTTCTATATACTGCATCTCCGTGACAGCCACTAAATCCAAGCCAGCCTCTTCCATGACTGCCTCTAAATCTGAGATTTTATTTCCCATGCAATGTACATTTGTATCTATAGCTTTCTAGATGTTGGCCTTTATTCTCATTAACACGCGTCAACCTTTATTTTATTTATTTATTTATTTATTTATTTATTTATTACATTCCTAACATGCAGATCCAAAGTGATGTGCTCCCTGCGAGGTACAGCATGGCATCCATAATTAAATGAACATTAAAACTCATAACCAGGAGGGTAGGAGGGGTGGATGGGTCGATTCGGTTCTGTATCACTTTTTGATATTCTCTTTTGTCCATGTCATGTGTGCTCAAGGATAACGCACCCAGGCATGTTTTGTACATTTTATTGTTAACCTTTAATAAAAAGATTTAAACATAAAACTCTTAACCATAATGTTTTCTGGTATGAAGTGGCATAGTTATTCAATTTATAGTTCTGCATTTTTACCATTTATAAATTTATTGTGCATCCAGCCTTTTTATTATTGAATAATAGCACATATTATAGCAAGTGAAAAACAAATGTAAAAAATGAATTTCACAGCTTTTCAATTTCAAAATTGGTGTAAATTATACATTCCACTTTATCTCCTATTAAATAGAGTATTTATTCAAGAATGAAAGAGACATGAGGCATAAGTAGAGAGCTTTATCATACACTGTTCAAGAGGTGCACTCCATCTGCTTTTT